>NC_132923.1:133456673-133772400 GCF_047675955.1 Chlorocebus sabaeus
TAAGTGAGACACCCTTTGCCAGTGGTGGTGGGGGAGGGGGAGCTCAGGGTGTGGAGTGAATCTGGTTGTTTCTGAAAGTGGCCATGAGCTGAGCCTGGCTAGTGGGTCAGGACACAGGGCTGTGGTTCTTCCATGAGTGGGGATGCCATCAGCCAGGATGGCTGGGGTGGGCAGGACTGTGTGCCCACTGTCAACTTGGCGCCTTGAGGCTGACCCCACAGGCGAGAGTCTGGGATGGAGGACACCCTTGAGAACTGGTGGGCTCAGGTAGATCTTGCAGCCTGGTCAAGCCCTGGGGGCGAGGGGACCTCCATTTGGAACTCTACTCACTGAGCAGTGCTGTTGGGGGCTGTGTCACCGTGGCTTGCCAGGGGCCTCCTGAAAAGAGGAGGTTGTCTTGGGGTGTGGAAGTGGTGGTCGAGATGAAGAAAATTAGAAGTTCAGAAAGGGGAGGCTGGGCCATCTGAGGCCTGGGTCAGGGCATGGGCTGTGCCGCCAGCACCAGGAACCCTGCGTCTTTGGTCTGGGAGTGTCTGGCAGTAGGTGTGTTTCTCTTGGGAGAATCATTGCCCACCCCGCACATGTGGGTGTTTGAGACTCTCTTCTGATCACAGTAACTGGGGAACTTCCAGGGACCTGCAGGCCTGGCCGGAGGACTGGCTGCGAGGCTGGGGAGAAGCCCAAGGGAAATCCACCTGCCCCTGCGGGACCTGGGGCTGAGGCTCCTCCAAGAAAACAGAGTGGTTCTAGACTCAGAAAGGGAAGGGCTCCCAGGGATGGAGGGGACATGGCCATCCTTGTGGGTGACACTCCCATCCCCACTGACCATCCTGTGTCAGGCCAGGCTCTCCAGCAGCTGGACCTGGCTGGGGTCTGTGGCTGGACACAGCTGGGTACCCCCAAGACAGAGCTGGGCATGGCCCCTGCATGCTTCTCCCCATGACCCCTACATTGTGGATTTCACTACAGTCTGCCAGTCCCAAATGATTCCAGAATGACACCAAGGAACTCTCAAAGGACACACAGAAGCCACAGCATGACTATAACGCCCAGTGTCTGTTACTCCCAAGACACCCAGATAGGAACTGCACGCAGGAGGATAGCAGGCGCACAGCCTCTCTCAGCAGTGTGTGAAGTTCCCTTAGGGTGCGTCAGGTAAGTTGCTAAAATTATGAGGAGATGTAAAAATGGAGAGGAGAAATTGGCCCATGGTAACTTCTTCAATTAAACCCATTGTTATTAGGACCCCAGTTTTGTATCATCTTATCAAAAAATAAAATCACACAGTGGCTGAATAATTGTCTCTTTTTCGAAAAAGAAACTTGAGCCACTGTACTAGAAAATTGGACCCAAAGTGCAGGATGAGAAGCGCCAGCTGGGACAAAGCCCGGGTGGCCCTGTGAGCCGTGCTGCGAGTGGCATTGTAGCAGACGCCGGTGGAAGGGGCTGCTGAGTGTCCGGCCTGGCTGACGCCCCTGGGGCAGGTGGCCTGGCCCGGGCACTGGGCAGGAGAGAGGAGGGTCAGCGGGCGCATCGGAGGCTTCTCAAGGGTCCCTGTTAGAGGACAATGTGGACCCTGGCCTCCCGCCCCTTGGCCCCAGGCCGCCCCCCCCAACATGGAGGGTCCTGATGTGAGACCTCTGGCATCCTCCGGCCCACCCCGCTGCTCAGCCTCGCTCCAGTGGCGGGCAGAGGGCTGGTGGGCAGACGGGGGCTGGGGCACGGCCCTCCTGGATCCTCCGCCTGGCCCCCTCCGAGAGCCTCCGAGCCTCCCCTGACCCCCGCCCCCAACCCATCCCCTCTCTGAAGCCCAGAGACACTCCCAGGACACCGCCCAGACTCCCTTCTCCACACCCTACCCTCCCAGGGCAGCCAGATCTCCTGGGATGCCCCCCACCCAAGGGTGCTGGTCCTCCAGGGATCCCCCACCCCAGCTGCGAGAGCGCCAAGCCTCCCTCCTCTGATCCACGGGGCTGCGGAAGGAAACCCCTTCCCCCCTCTTCCCCCAATCCGAGGACCCCCGTGTCTCCTGGGACCCCACTCTGGCTCCGAGGGCACCAGATGTGCCGGGAGACCCTGCCCTCCTGCGCAGACACTGCCCTGGAGCCGCCGCGGCGGGAGGACGGCTGGGCCGCGGGCGCCCCCTCCCTGGCCCGGGACCTGCAGGAGGAGGGCGCCTTGGCCACGGAACTTGGAGCAGCAGTCGGAATTAATCGCTATTACTGCTGATCGCAGGGCCCGAGGCGGGGCGGCGCGGGGCGGGGCGGGGCGGGGGTCCCCGACCTGCCTCCAACTGCTTTGGGGGTCAGAGGTGAACGGGAATCCGCGCAAACTTTTCCGAAGTCGCAGGCCCCGCCCTTGCCAGCGGCGCTGAGGTGCAGACAAAAGCCGGCTGCGTTTTTACAGCCTGTCCCCGGTGTCACAAAGGCCTTATCAGCCAGACGCGCCGAGAACGCCACTGTTCCTGGCCGGCGGGGTCAGGCCACTTCCCGGGACAAAGACCGGCTGCGGTGGGAACCGGGCGTCTGCGGACCCAGCCTGGGCCGGCTCCTGGCTCGAGGGCGTCACAAATTGCGCATTTACTGTAGTGCAGGCCCCTTCCTGCAGGGCCTGTCATAAATTACGACTCCAGCTCCCTACACATTCCTGCCGTCTGCTTATAATCCTCCTTCCTTGTGCGACCCGCGGTGGGTCCTGCTCAGACCGCACTAAGGCAGCATGGTGGGAGAAGTTTGTTCAAGCAAAAATAAAGTCTAAAATAAAGTCTGGAGTTTCTGATAGCCTTTAGCCCCCAGCAGCGGCCTCGGGGAGGGGGACTGGCCGCCGGAAAGGAAGAACAGTATATTTGCTTAAGCGACAGCATCTAAGCATCTATGCCTTTTTATAAACACTTGCGTCCGTTATGCTGTTGAAGTCGTGCCTGAGTCCCCGGGTTGTGTTGCACAGGCACGGCTGGAATTTTCTCTTTGGTTTAAGGATCTGAGAGGGTGGGGAACCCTCTTAACAACAGCTGAGTTTACTAGCGCCAATAAATGTCTGCTCTAAATGGCTTTAAAAAATAATGATGCCAAACAGACTGGATTTGAAGTTAAGTCCTTGTTCCAGCACTTCAGGTTCTCTTTGTAACAACAATGACTTGACTGAACATGGGTGAACCACACGAAACACGGGTCCTTGGAATTCAAACTGTATTTAGCATGACCCTGCCTATTTTCTCCCCCTTTTATCACTTTCCAGACACAAAGAGGCGGCTTCTTGTAGGTAAGCGGAGTTCTGGGACAAATAAATGGCCACGTTCTCAACAGAAGGCAGAGAAATTGCTTGCGAAAAGCCTAGAGTCAGGCTGGGGTTTCGGGGTGTGTCAGCGTTCATTCAGGCGGAGCCTTTTATGAAAATTCATATCATTGCTCCCGCGCAATATTCTTTAAGACACAGAAATCATTTAAATTTACAATGGCTGCCAGCTTTGGGATACCTTCTCCTTACAGGTCTTTAAAGCAAGTTTTTTGAAATATCAAATCAATTCACAAGAAAAGAGACGACTTTCGAATATGAAGCTCTAAGTGGTACGGTTTTCATTCCCGCTTAATCATAGAATTTAACAATATACATAGACGAAAAACTCCATGTAAATGCCACCAGGTGGGAATCACCAGACTGCAGACTAAAAGGCACTGGGGTGAATCTGAGCAGCGGCTCTTCCTGTTTTCTCTTTCCTGGAGTAAATGAATTTTTTCCATCAAGCGAACTTTTGGGCTTTCTTGTCTCTTTTTGACCAGTATAAGAAACTTTAAAGGCAGGCTTGAATCAAATAGGTGAACCCTCCTTCCGTGTGCTTACTGGAAAAAAACTCAATCGCTCACCATTCTGGATTTCAGAATTCAACTGTGCTTGAGTTTGCTGTGCGAGAGGCTTTTCTCACAAAACATGTGAAAGCAGCCAGTGGCATCGAAATTCTTCCAAAACCGTCTCCCAAAAGCAAATTCCCCTGGTGAAGTCTGCCTCTCACCTGGCCTTGGGAGAGAGAGAGGACGTTGGTCTGAGGATTGTCCCCTGCATTTTGGTTTTAGCTCTCGGGACCTCCCCCAAGGCCCGGCGGCTGGGTCTCCGCGCTGCTCCCGGCTTCATTTTAACTCCTTGCTGTCTCCACGCACTGTGAGCGTGGGAAAGCGCTGTGATCCCCCGAGCCCCGAGGCTGGCCCAGGAGCTGAGCATGTAGTGGTGGTGGTGCTCTGAATGCCAGCAGGGCCAGCACCCCGATTTGCAGTGCTGGGGTTTGGACAGAGGTCTCTTTTCTCCCTCCTCTGTGCACGCCTGTGCTCGCGAGCCTGCCTCCGGCCGGCCTCGCGTCGCGGCTTCCTCCGTGCTAAGCGGCTGGAGGAGACCACAGTCAGGCTCCCGGACTGCAGACAGTCCTGTCCTCTGGCAGAGCGAGGAAAAGCCCGCTGGAGTCCCGGGCTTTGCCACATTCTTCTCCTCCTGCACATGGCTGAAGCATTTTTATTAAGCCTAAGTTTTATTATTGTGTTCTGTGCGATATGCCGTCACCTTCCCAGCGATCAGACACGAAATAAAACTCTGTGTACACTTACCTGTTTCTAGTTGTGTGGTTTGGATCTGGATTATAAAAATGTAAATGACGGGTCCACAGTTAAATTACCTTGATCATTCTTAAATAGCTTCTTCTAGTAAAAGTGAGCCTGTGATGAACAGGAAAGGAATACACACATCCCGACAGGTGGTTTGCGAAGGGGTTCAGACGGCACAGTTGAATTTAAACCTTTTTCTTCACCAAGAAGAGGATCAGTTTGTTCCAAAGGGGGCCCCGTAAAATGGGAATCAAAGCAACTTGAATATGCTTTGGAAGTCTTTTGTAAGCTGGTTATGAAATGCTGAAAGGAGCGCCCTGCCCTCCTCCTTCCCATTTCAAGGGGGTAAACTGTATCTCATGGTTGGAGGCTCTTGCGTGCCCTGATCAAATTACCAATCTATGATTTTTAATTTAAAAAAATTATGAGGATGGCCGGGGGCGATGGCTCCCGCCTGTAATCCCAGCACTTCTGAAGGCCGAGGCTGGTGGATCACTTGCGGTCAGGAGCTCGAAACCAGCCTGACCAACATGGTAAAACCCTGTCTCTACTAAAAAATACAAAATTAGCCAGGCATGGAGGCAGGCTCCTGTAACCCCAGCTACTTGAGAGGCTGAGACAGGAGAATCGCTTGAACCCGGGAGGCGGAGGTTGCAGTGAGCCGAGATCGTGCCACTGCACTCCAGCCTGGGCAACAAGAGTGAAACTCTGTCAAAAAAAAAAAAAAAAAAAATTGTGAGAGATAAAAGCAAAGGGAATGTGGACATGTCTGGGGTCAGGGCAGAACAAGATGACGGGTGTTGGATGCCGTCCGTTTAAAATCCCAACCCTGACAGGGTACACGCCCAGACAGAAACGCAGGACCCGGGTCAGAGCCCAGGACGACAAAGCAAAGAGAAAGGCCCTCTGCCGACCCGAGAGACCCCGGGTTCTCATGCACACCCAGCGCGGGCTCTTGTCCATGCGCTGCTGCCTGGCCACCGGCGGCCACTCTTCTAACACAATGCCTTCGAGGAACACGCTCTGTGGGGGGGCTGCGCTGCTCCACGGTGGGCGCCGGGACCCCTGCTCTGCCCCTGGAAGGCGCTGGGGTTTCGGGGTTTGTCTGCTGCCCAGGCAGCCCCAGGGCACTGTGCAGATTGGGGCTGCTTTTCTCAACTCAGGGGTGCTGCAGGTTGTTTGCGAGCCCCACAGCCGTTCCGAGGTACACTGGGGGGCCCGCACCCGAGTCTGGCTCCCTGACATTCGTGTTCAACCTCAGCCCCGTCCCCCGCCATCCTCACCCCGCTAGTCAGTTGACATCCCACCACCAACATTCTTGCCCTATTGAGGCAACGTGAGAAAAAGAAAAACCAAAAAACAAACAGCGCCGGCCGTGAGAGTCCCTTCCCTGCTTCACGCGTCCCCCTGTGGGCGCTTCATCGCCAAGCTCTTGTTTTCTTTCTTAAAGTTAAAACAAATTCAGGAACTGCCCCTGTCTGTGCCTCCTGAAACATCTCAAACCAGTTCATTTGTTCATATTTACAGGAGAAAGAACCACCCAGGGGTGATCTGAGTGTCTTGAATTTTCCAAAAAGGAAAGCAGGAGCCGGAGGATGGTGGGGGGCGCATCCCCAAAAAGTGCACGGAGATCCCGAGGGTCCCTCTTACGCTCATGCTCAGATGAGGCAGCAAGTCAAAGTCTCCCACGACGACTTCTGACACCTCAAGGCCCTACCTCCCTTGCAATCCTATTGCCCTGAAAGTCCCAGGGCAAAGGCTCAGTCCCCCAAGCTGTGTGCGTGGATGTTTTGCTCCCCGCAGCTCCCCAGAGAGCCTGTGCTGCTTCAGGAGCAGCGGCACCCTTGGCCTCGGAAGGGGCCAGCGTGCCCTTGGCTGTGATCTGGGGCCTGTTTGTGCAAATAGAAAACCACAAGTCCCCTTTTGGGCGACACGGCCGGGCCCAGGAGCAAATTCATGACCCAATGTGGCCTCTGCCTCTGCTCAGCTCTCTCATGAGCCATGAGGAGGGCTGGGATGGGCCTTAGAGAAGCAAGGGCCGGGGATGGGCCCCGTCACCTCTCAAGACGTCCCCTGGGGCCAGGAGGGGGGATCTTATTGCTAGATGAGAACATGGAGGTGGGGCCCACAAGCAGCCCCCTCAGCCCCACACCATGGGGATAGCTCTTGTTCATGGAGAGGATGGTCCAGTGCCCATGGGGCCTGAGATGGCGAGGGACAGGATACTGGGCCAGCCCCACCTGGGAAGGAGGGTATCCGGGCCTCCATGCCACCCTCAGCTCAGCCGGTCCTGCCTCCGTCCATGAGGCACCGTGGGGCGGCAGGGCAGCAGGGAGCCTCTGGGGAGGTGCTGGCCGGTTGCTGAGCCTTTCTAAGCTCTGGGGCTCACATGTTCTCAAGCCCCTGTCCCCTGCCTCTCCCCAGTGGCTGTGGAGGAGCACATAGCCAGTCCTCTTTTGTACAGGGCAGGTGTCTTGGGGCACGTTAGGGGATGCTAGGGAGAGGGACACGTGGTCAGTGATCTGAGCAGGCTTCTGAGCAGCCAGAATGGGTCCTGGCCAGACAGTCAGAACTGCACCTGTGGGTGCTGCACCACCCAGCTCAGCAGGTGCCCTGGAGCGCCTGAAAGCATGAACTAGAGCGCCAGTACACTGCACAGAACCATGAGGGATGTGGGGGTGGCACCCGCCCCCAGACCCCATATGAATGCACAGCACCCGCATCCAGCGAAGGCCAGGAGGAGCCCGGGATGGGCCAGAGGAGATATGTGACTCCCCTGCCTCCAAAGTGCCCCTGAAGTGTGGGTCTCACCCCAAGGACATCGGAGCACCCTGGAGGCCAGGCCCCAGTGTTTGCTTAAGTCCTGGCTGCTACTAGCAGGAGACTCAGGAGGAAAGCCCCAGCCTGGGTCCCCATCTGAATATCGACCTGAGTTTTCAGTTCAGAGCGACCTCTCTCCTCTGCCCAGCAGGAGAGCTCATCTCTTCTGGCAGGCTGTGGCTTCCAGAACTTTCTTTTTAGGATGTTTGGACCATCTTCTGCCCCAGTCTCCTTTTTCCTCAGAGAATGGGGGCTGAGGTCACATGTCTCGAACCTCAAAATGACGGTGATGCTTTTCTGACCAAAGTATTTTCCCTGCTGAATGCCATTTGGCAAACTCGACATTGTTTTACGGACCTCAGATGTTCAGATACGGTTCCTTCCCTTCTGTGTCTGTGCTGTATTAGAGGTAGGGTGTGTGTGCAATCTTGCAAAAGAGAGACAGAGAAAGAGAGAGGGGGAGAGAGAGGAAGGGAGGAGGATTGTTCACTTGTGTGTGTTTGCGTCGGGGGAGTGTGGTGTCCATAACAGCCAGGAAATCCCGGTGGAACTTCTGGCCTGGTGGAAATCTGAGAAATGGCGTTCGTATCCTGTAATGTTTCTTTCTCAAAGAGAAGCTGTTAAAAACTTTTTAAAAATCTTGGTTTTATTAATATTTCAGGGCAGTTTTTATTTGAGATCCGCATAGGGTCAAATTGCTTTGCAGGAACCCACGTTTCCGTGGTCAAGGCCAGGGAATGGAACTGCTTCCCACTGTGGCCCTGTGGCCATCACAGCGCACACGAGCGAGCGTTGAAACACTAGATTGAAATCTATGATATCCCTTTCAAAAAGGCATTGCTCAAAGTCATTTCATACGAGAGTCTATGGGTTTCTGAGAGCAGTTTTTCATATTTTTAGTGTTTAAATGTTATTATTATTCGAAGGAAAATACGTCCCACACAATGCTCATTTTCCTTTGATAACTGAAATTCACGGTTGAGATTTCAGGAGGAGAAGCTGCCAACTCAGCCACCTCACTCTGCGTGCCTGGGCAGCGGGTCTGCTCCAGCCTCCGGCCGGCTCCTGCTTTCCCGGGCGTTTCCCGGGTATTCCAGCCTCAGAGGCGCACCTTTGCGGGGACGTGGGCAGGAGCGCTGGTGGCCCTGTAACACCCGATGTCACCCGCCGTGCTACCTATGAGGGTGTTCTCAGAGCAGAGGGCTCCTCTCCCTCTCGGAGGGGAAGGGTCACACAGTGCGGTTGAGGGGGTCAGAAGTGCCCTGAGCAGAGGAATTTCTCTCTGCTTTGGGCCAGTTTGGCGTTGCATTTCCTTAAATGTGCGTTTCAAGTTCCCTCTGGGTTTGTGGCTTTAATTCAGCCTACGGACGGGACCGAAAGCAGAGAGAATGAATCCCTTGAGGCGGTGTTGGAGAGAGCCGTCTAGCGGGTCAGGAGGTATCCCAGTAGTTTTGACATTATCTGTGGTTTGGGTAATAGAGCCAAGTATGTTTCTGACTCTAGGACGGAGGTTTGGAGGGAGTCGGCACTGTGGGATAACGGCGGGGTAAAGGGAAGGAACGGATTAGGATTCAGGATCATTCTTCCATCCTGGCAAAAAGGATTTCTGCCCCCAGTCCTGACCACGGAAACACAGTTGGCTGCAAAGCAGTCCCTTCCTTTTGGACCTCGTGTGTAGCTAAAAGGAAAGCTTCCCTGAAATAATAATAATACAATGAAGATTTTTTTCAAAGACAGGCTTCTCTTTGAGAAGATTACACATCTGTTTGTTTTTTAAAAAGCTAGACACATAAAGATACCCACTTTACTGCTTAAGTTTAGTTCAAATGTTCTAATAAACATTTATTTCTTAAATAAAAAAATCTGGGTCCTTCATTACTGTAGTTTGCATCTCACAAAAGCACAGCCCTGGCCCAGCCCTGTGGTGCCCCTGCCCCTTGGCTTCCCAATCAGACGACCAAGGACACACACTCTCTGCAAATCTGAGCCCCAGAAAAGGATGGAAAGACGCGTCCTTCTACGCACCTCAAGCCCAATTTTCCTTCACTCCAATTTCACTTTCATCTGGAATAAGGAAAATATTTTTTTAAGTTCTGTTCTTATGTTTATGATTATTCTTTTGCTTCCTCTCTGTAGTTTTTTTTTTCAATCATAAAAAGTTATTTTAAACAGTTTTGGCTCTAACTGAAGGCCATGGAAGTCCTGGTGGTACAGCAGATTCATGTCCCCATCCAGAATGAGCTTGTCCAGCAGAGCAACTGCTCGATGGAGACTCTGCTCCACAGCCAAAGGGATGGCAAATGAGGGAGAGCTCCTGGCAGCCAGCCGGGGCCTGCGGGACCTCCCTGGAGTTTGCTCTCTGCATTTCTTAATGCGGAATTGTTTCTCTCAAGTCGAGAGCCTTGAGCCACTTTCAATGGCTTGCACAGGCTACCCGGGAATGTTCCGTGATGTGGTCTTCACACACATTTTTCACAGCCATAGGATCCCTTTTTTTTTTTTTTTTTGCAAATGAAATCTCATGTATGACCCCAAGATATTACAGGAAAACCAGACTGCTGTGATGGAAGGGGCCAGGGACCCCGGGCACCCTGAGGAACGCACGGTGTTGAGCACGCAGGGTGGAAAATGCCGCCCGGGAGGCCTGGCTTGAGAGTGAGAAGAGCCTCCAGGGGCCACTAGCAAGCTTGGAATAGAGAAATTCATGAAGCAGCGACCAACTCTGGGGACACGGTGCCTTCTGGAGTGGAAAGAGACTCCGCATCTTCTCCCCTGATCAGCCTGTGGGTCTGGACGCCTGTGCCGGTGGTGGTGTGGACCAGCTGTGGAGGTCGAGGGTCCAGGGAGCTTAGTGGGGGCCTCAGTCTTGAGGTGGCAGGGACGGAAGTGAAGGTGTCTCTTGCCTGGTTCACTGCCCGCAGGACAGGGACTTTGTGCCAAAAAGGCCAAGGCCCTCAGCAGGCTGGTCAGAGGCCCTGGAGGCTCGAGGAGGCCCCTGAGTGGCTGCCTCATTGGCCAGTGCTGACTCTTCAGAAAATTTGGTTAAACAGCGCCATTTAGATGGATTCTTGCAGTGACGGTTCCTGCTCTATGCTTCTCCCGTGTCCTTCGGGGAAGCGGCATTTGCAGGAAGTGTGGACCGTGTGATCTGGGGTCCTGCCTGCTTCATTGCTCTTTTCCACCCGAACCACCATCCTGGGGTTCAGGAGCTGCCAGCCTCGGGCAGGGGCCCTGAGCAAGGCTCCGATGGAGCCCTCCCGGGGTGAGTCAGCTCCCCAGAAGCCAGCGCTGGCCGAGCACCAAACAGTGCCCCCACCGCAGGCCAGGGCTTGGCAGATGTCCCCAGGAGGCTCAGACAACCTTTGCCTCGGCACCTCCGCCAATCTTGGTGCTGCGTCCTCAGGGACAATTCCAAGGGGCAGAAGTCCCCGTTATGAGCCCGGACCTACCTGCTCACTGATCTGACACATGGTGAGGTTCTGATCATCGCAGGAGCACGCCACACGGATGTACTTGAGCCAGCTGCTGGCCCCGGCCTGATTCGCATCCACACAGAACTTCTCGCTGCCCAGGTCTTCGGAGATCTGCTGGGAGGAAAGTGAAGCAGGAGTCAGAGGTGCCCTGTGTGCTGGAGTCTGCACACTGCCTCTGGCCACCTGGAAACCTGGCTGTTTGGGCTCAAGCAGGAAGGCAAGTCGGCGTCCAGACCTCAGCCCACCCTCCGGGCATCAGCGGGGCTCCCAGCCCACCCAGACTGCCCAAGCCTGGGAGTCTCCAGGAGTCTCCAGGAGCCCAGCGGAAAGGCAGGGAATGGCCTTTTCTTTTCTCACCGAATAGATCACTGCCCTGGCCCGGCGATAAAATGAGCCTCCAGAGTCGCAACCCCCACCCCCGCAGCAAAGCTGTCCCACGTGTGAGAAGGCAGAGACTGCTGCATCTGGGAGCAGAGCCCTCTGCTGAGGAGCTGGGGTGCTGGGCTAGAGAAAAGTGTGTCTGAAGGCGAAGGTGTTGCTGGGTGTGCATGTGCGTGTGTGTGTGCACGCTCAGGGCAGCCTGCACACCACTCTGACAACAAGAAAAGCATCTGGTTTCCTTAAAGCTGGAGAGTTTCAGTTTGACACCCAGCAGCGTGAAGACGCCTAGCTGTTCTCACCACACCCGCAAAGTCCCACGCACACCAGCTTGGCTTTATTTTGCTGTTGCTGTTGCCTCTGAACGGGCAGAGTGGCCACCCCTAGGGCTTTTCTTATTTGCTGTTACCCCTACTCCTCTGAGGACCACTGATGAGGAGACCTGACCTGCTGTCCACTGTGGAGAGATGGTGTCACCTCGACCAGCCTGACCACGGGTGGCAGCTGCAGGCCTCCCAGTCTCCCCCACTCTGGCCAGTGGCTACTCTGGGTTCTGAATTCAAACCAGCGGCATCTTGGGCAAGCTTCTTGGGCAGCCCAGCGCAGACAGGGCAGGAGGGAGGACAGGGGGCAGGGGCTGGGGACATACCACACTCAGGTGCCAGAAGTAGAAAGGCTATGTCTCTGTGGGCAGGAGTGCCCTTGGGCAGGTGTATCCTGCTGGATAGGTGTATGTGGATGGGCAGCTGTGTCCCTGGGCCGGTGCGTCCTGCTGGACGGGTATGTCCAGGTGGGCAGCTGTGTCCTTGGGTGGGTGTGTCCTGGTGGGCAGGTGCATCCCTGAGCAGGTGTGTCTGGGTGGGCAGAGGTGATGGATAAGGAAGTCAGAAGGACCTAGGGAAGTCAGGATGAGACAGTGACCCGTCCAAGTGAAAACAGTGGAAGCTGACTCTGGGCACCATGGGCCTCTTATTCTCTGGAGTTCTCCTGACTGCTCCATGGTGAACTCTAGGACCTGGCAGAGGGGAAGAGCCGCCCACCTGAGGTCGGGAGCTGCCCTCTTCTGACCAGAGAGTCAGGTGCTTTGTGAACAGTGCAGGCGTTCCCCAGGTATCCTCAATGACCAAGGGCCCACCTGGCCTGAGAGTCCACAAGGAAACGGAGGTTTCAGGAGGCAGCTGCTTAGCTCAGGGGTGCACAAGGGTGCTGTGGAGTCCACCTGTGCATCTGCATCCCATCGGCCCTGAAACCACACCCCCCATAGGGCCCATGGGAGCTGCTGTGGCAGCCTCGTCCTCTGAGTGACAAGTCTCTGAGCAGGTACACTCGGGCCAAGCTCTGCGGGACACCTTAGGGGCTAGTTTGGAAAGAGGCTGTGAGCTGAGGGGCCTCAGTTCTGAGACTTTTTGCTTTTTGGGGACTTTATCATTCGTGCCAGAGCAAAATGAAATGGACCTAATTCTGAAAGGGAGGACGTGGACCAGAGACAGCCAGGTGGAGCCTGGGCAAGGTGGAAAGAGGCAGGGATGTGAAGGATGGGGAGAGACAGCTGCGGAGCCTGCCAGGGCACAGAAGCGCCCCAGCCCAGCCTCTGTCCTCAGCTGCCAGCGTCCAGACCCTCAGGAGGTTGGGGCCAAGAGCATCCACTCCTGTGTGCACAGGTCCCGGTGACCCCAGTGCCTGACCCTCAGATGCTCGGCATGCACTCTCCAGGGTTCCTGGCCATCTCAGGCCTGGTGCTGGGATTCTTTTGAAAAGTTCAACGTCAGCACCAATCAATGGGGAAGCGTGTTGTCCATGTGCCCCGGCCTCTGTGTGTGGCTTCCAGGGAAAGTTGGTCCCCAGAGCACAGCAGAGACAGGGAGAGGACCTCGAATCTCCTTTCGCTTCCACTTACTCTCAGTCTCCTTGCTGACATCCTCTACCAAGCTGGGGTTCCCGACTAAGGGTTTCCAGAGGTGCTGGGTAAGACAGATTGGGGTGCAGCGTGGGCGGTCGGCCAGGGCAGACGGGGGTGCTCCTGGGGTCCCCCTATCACACACAGCCGTGCCTGCCCCTGGAGGCCTTCTGGCTCCATCCAGGGCAGTGGGAGATTCACTCGAAGGCTGTCTTATTTCAGAGACGGCAGCGGCAGAAACGCTCCCAAGCTCATGGGCTGTGGTTGCTCCAGTCACCAAGTGAGTGTGAGTGAATGGCCAGGTCCCTTCTCTGCCCGGGGTTGGCCGTGAGTCCTGTCCACTCAGAACTGTAGATGGGCCTGTGGTCCAGAGAGGACGTGGATCCGAGAAGCATAACTAGGCTAGAGGCTGGTGCCCGAGGAAAACATTGGTGGCGGGGGAATGCTCAAAATACAAATGATGAATTAGCAGGAGCACAGCCGGCCACATGGGGCTGGCAGCATCCCAGTCCCGTCCCCAGCCCAAGGGTCCACTTCTCCATCGACGCCTGCTGACGTCACAGCACATTGCACACAGTGCCTGTGGGCTGAGGGCTGGCACTCACCCAGGGCGGGCCGTGCCCTCCCACCTGGGACCCAGACTTTTGTCCTCGAAGCTGGAGTACCTGGGCCACAGCACTCCACTGGTGCAGCCAGGAGTACATGCCCCTGAGTGCATCCCCCGCTGAGCCCAGGGACCAGCTGATGGGGCTCAGGCCACTTCCCGAGAGGCAGGACTCACTCCTAATGCACCCAACATATGGACTCAGCCAACACCTTCCCCCTGTTCTGGGTCCCGGTTGGCTCAAGCCTCGCTTTGGTGGGGAGTCTGTGGCCACCCTGCTGCTCAGGACTCAGGGCAGGTTCCCAGGGAGATTCTCTCTGTGTTACCAGCTTCTGCAGAGACAGCTCTGCCCTAGGCAGGACTGCAAATCCCTTGACATTTGAGGTCCTGTTCCCTAAAGGGGCTGCAGGAAGGGTCCTCACGCTGTCCAGGGAAGTCACTGCCTGCCCTGCCCAAGTCCAGGGCCAGCCCAATCCAAGAACCACAGACTCAGCAGCCCGCCCCACTGCACCCCATTTCTTGCCAGGAGAGGAGTGGCAGGGGCGTGGCATGGAAGGGAGGAGGCCACAAGCGGCTGGTTGCCACTGGGAAGGCAGGCTTCCCATCCTGTAGGTGCAGACCCAGGGCCACCAGCCCATGTGGTGAGGCCCCTTCCCAGGCACAGAGACCTCTCAGGGCCCTCTCACTTCCCACCCTGACTGCTGGTGCGCATCAGGAAACCGCTGGAAAGGCTCGCCAAGCCAGAGCTGTGGTCGGCAGCCCTGCCATCTTCCTCTGCCACAGGGAGGGAGTGGGGCTGGGCTGGCCAAGACCCACGGGGCCCTGTCCCACCTCATCACTGGTCAGGTCTAGGCTGGAGGTCACTGTGGGGCAGGGGACTCACAGCCCCTGTATAGGTAGTGGCCTGGGTGCCAGTCTCCCTCTCTCTCTTTCCTGCTCTGCTTCTCTGTCTGTCTCTGTATCTCTTCCTCTCAGTATGGGTCTCTTTTGGGCTTTCTCTCCTCATATACAGTACAGGGGCCGGGGAGAAGGTAAATGACGCTGTGAGTGACCACAGCCATGGCATGGGCTTCTCCTGGAGCCTGGTTGTTGACTCGAGAGTGTTGGCCTCCGTTGGGCACGGTGGCTCATGCCTGTAATCCCAGCACTTTGAGAGGCTGAGGCGGGCGGATCACCTGAGGTCAGGAGTTCAAGACCAGCCTGGCCAACACGGGGAAACCCTGTCTCTACTAAAAATACAAAAGTTAGCTGGGCATGGTGGTGTGCAGCTACTTGGGAGGCTGAGACGCAAGAATCACTTGTACCCAGGAGGCAGTGGCTATAGTGAGCCGAGATTGTGCCACTGCACACCAGCCTGGGTAACAGAATGAGAGACTCTGTTTCAAAAAAAAAAAAAAAAAAAAAAGAGTATTGGCTTCACTTTGACTTCCAGGCCTTGGGGTCCATCTCCCCAGGAAATCCCTGTTAAAACAATCTGTGTCCCAGGCTGGCTGACCAACCACTATGTTAAGTGCTCCCAAGCCCCTTGCCTTACAGGCGCGCATGTATCTGGGTGTGTGCTTGTGTGTGGGCGTGTGCCTGCATGTGTGCACAGGTATGTGGGGGCGTGTGCATGTGTGTGGGTGCACCTGTGTGTGTGTGTGTGTGTGTGTGTCCATGTATGTGTGCTTGTCCTGGGGGAACAGGGCGAGAAGTCTTCGGTGAGCAGAAGGCTGACGCCAGCAGGAGGACATTGAAGCGATGGCCAATTCCCTCTCAAAAACGTGGGTTCTGTGTCTGGAGGAGAACCCTGGCCCCTTCCATCCAACCCCACATCTGAGGCCTCCTCAATGCCTGTGATCCGGCCACTGATGGCTGCAGGTCCAGGGACCCACCTGTGCCCTGGGTCAGCCAGTCTCCGGACACACACCACCGTGCTCTGTGGAGCAGCCACCCACTGTCCGGACACACACCACCGTGCTCTGTGGAGCAGCCACCCACTGTGCTCCCAGGCCGCCGGTGTACTGTTGAATGCATCGAGTCACCGGGAATTGTTTTTTGGGGCATAGGCTCTCCTTTCTTGCAATGCCCCCCTCACCTTGCAGAATAAGCCTCTCTTTTCCACATGATGGCCCTGCAGGTATTTGCATGGGGCCTGAGTCCTAACCCTCCTGTGCCAGGGTAAACATCTCTGGCTCTCTCAAACGTGTCTGAACAGGGACACGGCTGGTTTCCCACCCACATGGGACAGTGTTCTGGAGCGTCCGGTCTGTCCCTGACCCTCTCGGGTGCAGAGGCCTGGAGACCGGAGGCAACAGCTCCCCCAGGGGTCCTGGTCCTGAGTGTGCGCCCGGGCTTTGCTGCCCTGCTGGTGGGGTCCCCTCCCTGCCAGCCTCTCCTCCCTTGTCACTCTCATTTCCCGGGCATTTCTCCTCGTCCCTGGGACGCCTGGGCCCCAACCCTTCACCAACTGGATGGTCACAGGGTGAGAGTTACACCTGCCTGGGGTGACTGAGGAGGGCTTGGTTAACTCCTTCCTTCTACAGAGGGGTGTCTCTGAGGGGGTCCAGGTGGGTGCTGACCCTTCCTCCAGGAGAGCCAGGACGAGCCCTGGTGTGAGGGCCCTGAACCAGTGACAAGTATGCTGGGAGGAGGTGCTGGAAGGACATGCGCCGGGAGGGGTGTGTTGGGAGGGGTGTGCCGGCAGGGGGTGCACTGGGAGGGCTGTGTTGGGATGAGTGTGTTGGGATGAGTGTGTTGGGAGAGGGTGCATGGTGAGGGATTGCACTGGGAGGGGTATGTTGGGAGGGCTGTGTTGGGAGGAGGTGCATGGTGATTGCACCAGGAGGGGTGTGTTGGGAGGGCTGTGTTGGGAGAGGGTGTATTGGGAGGGCTGTGTTGGGAGGGGGTGCCCAGTGAGGGATTGCACTGGGAGGGGTGTGTTGGGAGGGATGTGTTGGGAGGGGTGTGTTGGGAGGGATGAATTGGGAGGGGTGCGCCAGGAGAGGGTGTGCTGGGAAGTCCAGGCTTGTGTCTGCTATCAGAGTCAGGTATAGGATCTCCCCTGAGATGCCTGACCACGTCTGGCTGCCTGTCCCACACGGTCCAGCCCTGTGGGGGTCCTGCTGGACCCATCTGGGAACTCCTGAAGGAGGGAGGAGGTAGAGCACGAGCTTGGACAGACCTTCAGAAGCCACTGCTTTTCTGTCTCAGACCAGAGAAATGCTCCTGAAGTGGCCCTGGGTCATGGTTCTGGCTGGGCAGGTGGAGGCTCAGGCCTGGCTTCTTGGGCCTGTGCCGTCTCTGATTCCAGAAAGGGCAGGTGTTGCCCCGACCGCTACCTCCTCCTGCCGCCTTTCCTGTCCTCTCTCGCCTTCCTCCCCAGGGTCTCTGTGCACTCGGGGCCACACTGGGTGCTGTCGAGACCCCTTGCTCAGTGCCGCGGGCCTGTGAGGTGGATATTGTGTTGCTGCCCCACAGTACATTTTGTAGAAGAGAAAATGGAGGC
This sequence comes from Chlorocebus sabaeus, assembly GCF_047675955.1. Taxonomy (NCBI): domain Eukaryota; kingdom Metazoa; phylum Chordata; class Mammalia; order Primates; family Cercopithecidae; genus Chlorocebus; species Chlorocebus sabaeus. Next base: position 133,473,922 of record NC_132923.1, read on the forward strand.
CCCTGGAGACAGGGCCAGCTCCCAGCCCAGGCTGCTGGACTCCAGAACTGTGCCATGCCCGCCCCGTGTGCTCTCCAGGGTCGACTCAAGGACCAGAGGGAGGGTCCCCATGCCCTGTTCTGGGGGTCGCAGGATTTCATGTGCTCTGGAATCCACAGAGCAGGCCTGGGCAGTCCCAGGTCCCAGTCCCTGCTTCCCTTGGCGTGAGACTTGTCGGCACCCACAAGGACAGAGAGAGGCCACCCCTCCCTAGCTTGGTGGCCCTCAGGCGGCCCAAGTTGCATCTGACCGGGGCTTTCCTGGGCTCTGGGTGCTCCTGGAGATCAGGGATCCGTGGAAGAAACATTGGCAACAGGAATGCTCAGAGGGAGATGGTGTCAAAGGTCACAGCCATGTACACCTGAACACAGGCTCCTTACTGTACCAGGTGGGGCCGGCGCCAGGATCTGTGCCAAAGGCGATGTCTCTGCCTGCCCTAGGGCGCGAGCCCAGCCTTTCCAACCCGGGTGTATGCTACATCTGGCCGCGTCTGGGAGCTGGGCCTGTTCTGGTGTAAAGTCTTCTAGCCCTGACGCCTCCAAGGCCCTCTGGGAACCTCTCGGGCGGGCCTGAGTCCTGGGATGTTCTCTGTGACATAGGAGGCCAGTACAGATGAGAAGTGGGTAGACAAACGAACGGACGCACGCACGTGACCTGCCCGGGCTCACTGCTCGAGGGAGCCCCAGAGGGAAGGAGTGGTCCAGTCCACATGTCTCCACATGGCTGGCTTTAGCAGGCAGTGGCCTGGAGGCCACCGTGGCCATTGGGCTGTGTCTCTCTTCAGATCTGGAATCCAGCTGCCTGCCTGATCGCTACTTAAAAGCCTGGCTTTGGGCTGTTTGGGGCTGAGCCTCAGGAGTCCTAGGACTTCCAAAGGAAACTGCCCTCATGCCCATTCTCTCCTGCTCCCCAGCGCCCAGCAGCTCTCCCAGCTCATAAATCAACCCCATCAGAAACGCCGAGTTATGAAGTGAAGTGAAGGAAAATTTCTCTTAACCTTTACTTTTTTTTGCATATAATTTGAGGTTTCCTGCACTTCTAATTTGTGGGCTCTCTGCTGGGCTGGTCCTCCATGTTCAGTGGGCATGGCCAGCCACTGGCCCCGTCCAGGGTGTGCGTGCAGGTGGGAACGCCGTGGTGTCCATCATCAGCTTGCCTAGTGGATTCTGAGCGTGCAGGGAGGAGGGGAGCCCTGGGACGCTGCCCCCTCGGTCCCGCCTCCTGCTGCTGCCACGAGGCTCCCCAGAAGCCCATGGTATGGAGCTTCCACCTCTGACAGCCAGGAGCTGGTGGGAACCGGGGGGAGGATCTCCTTACCCTGACCCCCTTCTTTAAGGACCCATGCGCTGATTCAGAGTAAGAAGCCCTGGCTGTGGAGCCCTGTCATAGGCACTGGCGCACACGTGCACGCACACAATGGTCACAATTGATGATGTCCACGAGTAGCTGAAACAGAAAGCTCATTCTTGTGATGCAAGGAAGTGGGGGAAAGGTGTTCTGGAAACACCTCAGTCCGGTGTGAACACAGAGCCTGGATGAGCTCATAAATCCCTGTCCTGATGCCCAATGGGGGGCTGGGTGGTGATGGGACCCAGTGCTAATGAGAAATGTGGCCGGTGGGATGGGGCCACACCACGGCCAGGGACACGGGAGGCCTGGGGCCCACCTGCTTAGGCTGAGAGGGAGGTGGGAGGAGAGGAAAGGATGGAGGATGGGAGGGTTGGGTGGGGGAAGGGTGAGGTGGTGGGGGGAGAGAGAGAGAGAGGCTGCTGCTTGGACAAACAGGCAACTCTTGGCAGCCATTCCTCCAAGACGGAAGCCAGCCTCTCGCCTAAGCCCACAGAGAGACAGGGAGCAAGGGCGGGTTGTCTGGGGTTTGTCCCCGGAAGAAGCTGGAGGGACGGTGGCTCTTAGCTCCTGCCTGACTGTGGTCTCACTGGATGGTTCTCAGGCCGTGGGGCGTGCTGGGGGAGAGATGAGGGCCAGGGTCCCAGGGTCTCAGAGAGCCCCAAGAGCATGGCCCAGAATTCAGATGGCTGTGGCAGAGGAAGGCCCAGGACACGTGGAGTCCATGCCTGGGGGCTCTGCTCTTGTGTCAGTGCTGGGCAGATCTGAGGAATGCAATGTGCTGGAAAAACAGTCACCAAATTCCACACTTTGTAGCCTCTTGGGGCCACAGACACCTTGGAAAACCTAGTGAAAGCCACAGACCAGAATTCGCGGAGCCACCCAAATGGCATGTGGAAGCTCAGGGTTTAAGAGACCCTCTCCCTCTAAAAGCTCCAGACACCCAGATGCCCTGCAAACATGGAGGCTCACAGATTATCTCCCCCTAAACACCCAGACACTGGGATGCTGTGGCGCTCCGGGGTGCACTGACCATCTCCCCCAAAGCACCCAGACCCCAGATGCTGGGGAACTCTGAGGGAGCGCATGGCCCTCGGCAGCCAGCACACAGCCCAGGTTCCAGAGCTCTGCCATCTCTGCTATGGAATTTCCTCTTAGTTCTCTTTCTCGCCTTCGTTCCCTCCTCCCCTTCCTTCCTATTCCTATTTTCTTTATTCTTTGGGCGGGGTCTCCACTTGGGCAGGCAGCGACCTCCCAGCAGCATCTATGAACATTGAAGAAAACTCTGGTTGAGACAGGGAGGCAAAGAAGAGTTTCCATCTGACGTGCACAGCTCCCAGGCCCCTCAAGGTCCCCTGGGGTGGGACTTACACACCCTGATCTCACACCAGTGGTGGACAGGGGCCACACAAGCCCGGGCCTCGAGGCTGTGCCATGCCACCTGCCGCAGGAGTGGTCCCTGCCCCTTTCTGCAAACTGCACACAGCCTGCCCCTGGTGTGTCCCCAAACTCGGCCCTGCCACTGCTCTCCCAGCAGCCTGGGGGTGTTGGGGGCTGGGCTTCCTCCTTGGTATGTGACTCGTCCATCGTGGCACCTCTGAGGTTTGACTTGTTAGCCATGGGCTGCGGCCCTGACCATCAGAAATAAAGGAGCACGCTGGTGACTCAGACCCACGCTGTTGCAGCTTTAGTGAAATGAAGGGTTGAGACACAGGCTCATGAAACATGGAACACCTAGAGGTGATTGGCAGTGCGTGGAAGGAGCAGGGTCTGCGGAAACCTCAGGCCCGGCAGCCGGTGGGGTGGACACAGTGGGGAGCACCATGTCCTGGGGGGGGTACCAGCGGGACTTGGTGGCCCCCTCCCTCCAGGATGCTTCAGAGACTGACCTCTGAGTCACACAGACCCTCCCCACCCCGATCTCCCACCGTCCTCATCATGACAATGTGGGGGTTGCCTGGGGTCCTGCCTCGGTGTCCCCCTTTGGAACTAGAAAGCCTCTTTTCTGCTTTCCAGCTGCTTGGAGGCCGCGGCTACACGCAGGCATGGTGGGCTCTGAGGAACTGGGAGCTGGCCTTCAGCACCTGCTGAAGACGTCCTGGAGGACCCCTGTGCTCAGCCCTGCCTGGACACTGAAGGTTCTCTGCTGTGTGCCTGTGGTGGCCACTTCGGGCTACTGGTGGCTTGGGGGCTTGCAGCTCCCCCGCCTGGCTGCTCCTGCTCACCTGCTCTTCAGAATGAGGCCTTCCCTGGGTCTTTTGGATAAGCAAGAAGTACAGGCACCTCTGGCCCTTTGGGAAGCCTTTAGTGGGGTCCTCAGGATCCCTGAAGGGACGAAGCAACCCTTGCAGTGAGTAGGATAGGGGCACCCAGTGAACAGGCTACGCCGTGCACTCTGCCTTAGAAAACGTTTCTGCGGCCGCTTGCAGAGCTCCCCCTCCCCATTGTGGAAGGTCTCAGACGTGCACGGGGCCCCCAGGAGAAAGCCCACAGTCACACAGAGGGCCCTGGGCTGAGCCTCAGGGGTCTTCCTCAGCGACCCAGGCCAGCTGCTAGGTGACCTGGACCTTCCTCTGGGGGCACACATGTCCAGGGAGCCTCCGTCTCTGCCACACGTGTTGGGAGCAGCTTAGGTATAAGAGGTTTCACCTCTGAGAAGCTGTGTATAAACCGTATTTCTGTAATGGGGATCCCAGCTCACAGGTGTCATTTTTAAAGGGATCCCACACTATGGTCAAGTGCAATGCTCTTTGCCAAGGGGGCGCCCTGGGTGCCTTTGTCTGGCTCTGCTGGCTTTGATCTGGGGACCCCAGAGCAGGGCAGAGAAGGGTCTTGTGTTGATGAGGATGTGCTGGTTTCGGGGCAGGGGTGGAGGCAGCAGCAGCATGAAAAGCCAGCCCTGGCCCTTGGCGGTCAGCAGCTGGGATCCCGGGATCCGGTCCTGGCCCTCCTGAGGGGTTTGCCTGGCACTGGCCTTATACAATACTCGCTTTGGGAGGGCATGGGGACCTCCATGTAAAGTGGCAGTCACTTTCCCACTCAGCAAGCCCCCAGGAGGACACCTAAGCAGGCCAAGCTGCACCCGGAGCTCCAAGTGGAAGCAGCATGGTTGGCTCCAGTTGGCTTTGGTTGGCTCTGGTCAATGCCAGCAGCCTGGGCAGGGTCTGTTCCCTGCTCCGTCCTCTTCCTGTGGATGCTTTCAGGCAGGACGTCCCAGGCCTGGCCATGTGTCCCCGTGGGGACGGCAGGGAGGGCAGCACGCACTGGCTGGGCTCCTTCCTGGCTGCAATCCCTGCTGTTTTTCTCACGGAGGTATAGGCTGGAGTGGGTTTGCCTCACGGGGCCAGGCTGCTGGAACTGATGCCCCAGCCCTGCTCGCCCAGCACCCCCAGGAGAGAAGCCCCAGGTCCCGCATCTGTCCTGCCTGCAGGGAGGGACCCTAGGGGTGGTCACATGTGTCACGCCAGGTTGACCAGGCCCGGTTCTGTGGTCTTGCAGGGGCATTTTTCACAAGCACAGAGACGGATTTCCACGGCTGTGTAGACAACTGGGTCAAAGCGAGGATGTGGGGGACCGAGCCTGAACCTGCTGAGAAACATCCACAACGACGGCCTGGGACGTCCCCCTGAACCCCCTGGCACCCCGAGGAGATGTCTGGAGTTGCCACGGTGTCTGCTTGCCCAGATGTGGGTCCCCACAAAGGCACACTGGGGCGGGACCCTCACTGTTTCTCCAGGGCATGGCGATGTCCGACCTCAAGGAATCTAGGGGCTCTAAGGAGACTCTGGGTGTGAATACTCTGGCATTGCTGCCATCTGCCACCGGCACTGCTGCCCTCTGCTGCCGGCACTGCAGCGGGGGGACCCAGGCTGTCCTGTGGAGCTCGCATGCAGAAGCAGGCTCCCCTAAGCCCCATGCTCCCAAGAAACCCCAGCTCTGAGGAGCCTTTTGTGTGTGCTGAGCTCAGCCCCGCCCCACTGGGTGTCCTGCTTCTTTCGAGGTGGAAGCGTCCACGTCCTGGTCCTGTGGCGGTGAAAGTTTGATGCCCAAGCTGCTGCTGTGATAACATCCGGGCAATCTGGACGGGTTAAGGCCATTGGTGCAAAGTCCCCCAAGCCCCGCTGGCCGGTAAGTCATTCCCTGAGCCCGCAGGCTCTGCCTCAGGCCCACTCCCCACCCTGCCCCGCACCAGTCCCCGCTCCTTATGCTGGGCCCAGAACCCTGTCCGTGGAGCCGGCTCAGGCTCTGGAGGAGGGTGGGATCCGGGGCAGCTGTGCCAGAGCAGCAGCTTCTCCACCCGGAACAGGCTGCCACAGTTCAGACATTAACAGCTCTAACAGGTGTTCAAACCTGAATTTGATTTAAGTTGGGTCAAGAGCAGGAGGAGCCTCTGAGCCTGAAGCTTGCACGTTACCACAGACTTGGCTGTGACATTCTCAAGTGAGATACTTTTGTTTTGGTTTGGTTTTTGAGCATAGCAAAGATTAGAAAAAAAAAAAGCCCAGCAGCCCCAAACCAAAGGCTCGTGGCAACGTCCTTGCCCGGGGTGAGGCTGGAGCCCAGGTCGCCCACAGGAAGCGGTTTCTCTGTGAAGTGACACGAGGCCCTGGGAAGTGTCACAGTCATAACCTTTCTCTGGCCGCTTAGATGGTGACACACTGCAGAGCTTGTGACTGTGGCACCCCACAGCAGATGCGGGAGGAATTCTTCATGATGGCCTGAGCTGATGCAGCTGGGGGTGGGGGTTCCCTAAAATAGCTGGCTTGCACCCTGGAGCCATGGGAAGCAGGGCCTTTAGAGCAAGCCCAGAACTTTCCTTTGTTGGAGAAAAGCCCCCAAATGTGGCGACTGAATGCCAGGCCGAGGAGCCTACCAAGGACTCCTGGGGTCTCTCCCCCAGCTCTCCCCCGTTGGTTGGTTCCTGGGGGGTTGTGCATGATCTCAGTAAGAGCTGTGTAGAGGCTTATGGCCTGGCCACCCTCAGACCCTCTCAAATGTGCAGGCTGCACCCGGGGAGTGACGTCCAGATGGACCTTAGGAGGACCAGACACATTTGAGCAGGAGCAGCTCAGAGTCTTCTCACTAGCTTATTCTCTGGAGAGGCCAGCGCTATGCAGAGCTGAGGCCCGCAGGTGCTGAGACTCACCACTGAGTCACTGGATGCTCATGTCTCCTCCAGGGGTAGCCACCCTCATATCCACATTTGTCAATGAGGGAATGGAGGCACAGAAGAGTTAAGTAATTGGCCCAAGTTTGCAAAACCAGAAAGGGCAGATGGGCTGGGCAGTGGGCACTGGCTGTCCACCTGACTCCTTTCACACTGTCAGGACCAGCATCACACACCCTGGCTTGCCCTGCCCTGCTCACTCTCCTCTAATTGATGATGGTAGCCAATAGCAACCGAAGCTCTTGGAGGACCTCACCAGGATCAGTGTTCTGTCGGGGCTCACTGAATGTTTCCATGAATGGATGGATGGATGGGTGGATGGATGGATGCATGGAAGGATGGATGGGTGAGTGGGTGGATGGATGGATGGATGGATGGATGGGTGGATGGATGGATGGATGGGTGGATGGATGGATGGGTGGGTGAGTGGGTGGATGGATGGGTGGGTGAGTGGGTGGATGGATGGATGGGTGGGTGGATGGATGGATAGATGGTGGATTGGTGGGTGGATGGACAAATGGATGTATGGATGGATGATGAATGGATGAACGGGTGGATGAATGAGTGGATGGATGGTGAATGGATGAATGGATGGATGATTGAGTGGATGCATGGATGGATGGATGGATGGATGTTGGATGGATGGATGGATGTTGAATGAATGGATGAATGGATGGTGAATGGGTGGGTGTGTGGATGGATGGATGGATGGATAGATGGTGGATGGGTCGGTGGATGGACAAATGGATGAATCGATGGATGGTGAATGGATGAATGGATGGATGATTGAGTGGACGCATGGATGGATGGATGAATGGATGGTGGATGGGTGGGTGGATGGATGAATAAGTTAATGGATGGATGGGTGGGCGGATAGATGAATGAATAGATGGTGGATGTGTGGGTGGATGGATGAATAAATGAGTAGATGGGTGGGTGGGGAGCAGATCCTCCCCTCAACTTGCCCAGACACTTCTGGCTTCCCCAGTTTCCTATGGTGAGACACAAGGGAACATCCTTCCAGGAGTCGTCATGGTGGCAGCACAGACACCTCTCCTGGGAAGCCTGCCCTGGTCCTCACGTCAGGCTGAGGCCCCTCTCAAACACTCTCACAGTCCCTACCCTTCTTAGCATGGACACTGCACTGGGCCATAGCTATCACGTTGCAGGTCACTTCCTCTCCTCTAGTGGTTGGTGGGGTTGGAAGGTTTTATCTGGCTGATTCCAGACCCAGGCAGACCGTGAGTGCTCAACACATGCTTGGGGAACAAATGAATGAATGAAGGCGCCTCCAGATGACTGAGACTGTCCCCCAGCACTCCCTATGCTTCCCTTTCCCAGGGGTCTGTCCTCATCCCTCCATTTCCCATCCTTTCCCTTCTTATTCACGGGCTCTGCTGAGGGATGTGGAAAGCCTTTTCCTGGTTACTTGCCTCTCTGGAAATGAGAGTCGCAACATTTTCCAGGTCATTGTCCTCTGGAAAGTGTTATGGTTGCAATTGTCCCCTAGGTGCAGTGTCACAGTGGCCAGTCTCCCCTAAGCGGAGGCCATGGTGGGCTTGTTCATCTCAGCACCCTTTGGGCCCTGGCACATAGTAGGTGCTTAGCAAAAGTCTGGTTGCATGGAGAAGGGCCAGGACGGATCCAGTCCGGTTATATTTAGTGCCTTCCCTGCAGCTGACTCAGTCTCTCCAGGCCCATCCTTCTTCCTTCTCCCTGTAACACGCTGGGTTAGAGGAGCTCAGTGACTCACTGCCTTTCGTATCAGGCCTGATGTTTTGAGATCAACTCTTGCAAATAGCTCAACTCTCAACAGGCCAAGTCTAAGCAAATACCTTGCCAATCCCCATAAAGAACAGCTCTTGCTGCTCTTTGACATACAAAAATGGTCATTGGCAAAGGATTCTTGGTGCAGATAATGTTGTCTTTGGATGCCCTACAAATAGCCAACTCTGGTTTCTTCCCGGACTAGGCCCAGGTATGCGTGCATAAAAAGATGCTGGCCTGGGCCTCCTTTTGCCGTAATTGACAGAGGCATGCTTTTCCTCCAAATGGTTCATTATGATGATTCTGCTTCCCAGGATTTCTGTTTTTCTCAGCAGAGCCTGGAGCTCAGCCACAGTCCGGCTGGTTGCGTGGAGAAGGGCCTCAGGGTCCATGAACTGGAACGAATCAGCCCATCCTTTCTCCTGATACCCAGCTGCCCAGCGTCAGATGTGGAAGAACGGAGGCACTGGAAGATGCAATGCCGGATATCTGGATGACACACAGGCTCCTTCCTGGATGAGCTGCTTCTCCGGTGGTAGCAGCCCAGCCAGAGACCACCCAGATGCTCGGTGATGGGCTTTGAGCTGTGTGCTAAGCCCACTCTTGGACGTGAACTCTGCTCGAGACATCTCCCTTGGAAGCCAAAGCTGGCTTCCTTCCCAAACCGTGGGCACGATGGGTCAGATCGGCAGGTTAGGAGGTGATGCATAGACAGAAGTGCCACAGAGTCACTTTCGAGTGACAAATGGAACCAATTAAGTTCAACAGCGCACTCGCTCCCCCCGAGTTCCAGCCTGTACCTACAACTATCACCTTTGACAAAGTATGTCAAAGGAATTAAGAGTGTGTCCCCCACAATGATATTACCTGGATCCTTTTCAGGTCCTCACCAGCCACGTTCAAACATCTATGCAAACCCAGGAAATAGAATCAAGACGGTTTATTAAAAATCTAATCACAAGCACTCATATGTCACAAATGATTCTGAACTGCATCTGCCAGCCCCGGCCTCTCGGAGGGGAGGCACAATGCGGCCGATTACCCGGAATTTGAACGGGGGTGTTTAGAAGCCGCGGAACATTTTAATCTTGATCTTTCTTTGTGGATTTGACTATTGTTATTATTTTTTTTTTCTGTTGAAAAAGACAAAGATGGGAGGACACATTGTCTTTCCTGCCTGGAGGGAGCTGCCACGATGACTTATTCTGGCAGATCTGCCTCTATTGATGTTATCAGGATGTGAATAAAAACTCATGGGAAAAGAAGAAAAAATCCTGCTGAATTTAAAGCAGTACAACATGGTTTATGGGTGGGTCCCTGTCTGCTGTCCTGAGTCAGGACACCTCCCTGGTGACTGCACTGGAGCTTTCTCAAGAGGAGGACCCTGCGCGAGGAGGACCCTGCCCAAAGACGGCCCCTTTCCCCTCAGGGTGGGAACTGCTGGGCTTAGGGAAGGCACTGTCTTTGGGGTGAGGCATGGTTCGTGGCCTTTGCTTGGCTTTTGGCTGTCTGGAGCTCTAGATTCTTCACAGGCACTCAGAACAACCATGGATACAGAAGAGTCTCCTTTGGCATCTTCCTGGCCGGGGCTCAGCCAGAGCCAGGGCTCCACCACCCAGGGCTCCACCACCCAGGGCTCAATCATGGCGCCCTTTTCTGGTGGCCAAGACGTCCCCCCCCAACTTCCCTCCAGACAGAGGTGTTGAAGCCTGGCCCCTGTTGCGGCTCCTAAGCTGGGAAGTCCACCACGAGGAAGCATCTGTTGGGGCTGCCTGCTAATGAAGGTCAGGTGCCTGTGTCAGCCACGGGCAGGTGGCTCTGGAAGGACGAGCAGGTTCTCAGTGATTTCGGTAGATTGCCCTCACCTCCTACCCTCTGTTGGGAATGGATAGACTGCTTTCTAGAAGGTTCTTTCTGACTCTTTGAGGGGACTGGGTCCTCTGGCATGTCAGATACAGAATGTCCCCCAAACCCTTCATCTCTGTCTGCTCCTCCTGCTCTCTGCAGATGATGACTTTACTTTTATGTTAAGTTGCTTTTGTTTAGTCTTCCTCTGTACACAACAACTACTTTTAAATGATATTTTAAAGTACAAAGAATTAGTTTGATTCTTCCTCAACTGCCTTCTTTTGAAGACAAGCTTGCCTTTTCAATTTCATATCCCATTTAACTAAAACAAAATATCACCGAAACACAACATTGAAAATCAGTGCACTCACTACCGGCTCCATTAATTCTTATCAGTATAAAACATACATTCAGAAGTGTAAGTGCTTTAAAATACACCCCTTCCACTCTTGCCGGTATGTTCTATTTATACACATCGTCTACAGTGGGGGAAGAAGTAGTTCTCCCTGTGAACCTAGGGAACCGCAGGACCGCACATGTTTTTGGACAATGGATGCTTGAGCCGGGCACTTTTGAGAGTCATTGGGCTGGCAGCTGTCACATTCCAGCCACTCCCCAAAAGCCATTTGGCTGTGGGTGCGTTAGGCCTGGGATCAGCTGAAAGGTAGCATCGAGGGGTGTCCCCACCTCGCTCAACCACAGCAAAGAGCTTGAATTCAACTTTCCTCTCTGCCAAACAAGACCCTTCCCAAGTCACATCTGCCATGAAACCCGCATGCGCTTCCTGTCCAAATGGAGCAGAGACCTCCCCATGGCAGTTACATCCTTGAGTTGCAAATGCTAAAGATGCTTCTCCATCTTTTTTTTCTTTTTCTTTTCTTTTCTTTTTTTTTTTTGGAGATGGAGTTTTGCTCTTGTTGCCCAGGCCAGGCTGGAGTGCAATGGCGCAATCTCTGCTCACAGCAACCTTCACCTCCTGGGTTCAAGAGATTCTCTTGCCCAGTAGCTGGAATTACAGGCATCCACCACCACGCCCAGCTAATTTTTTGTATTTTTGGTAGAGACGGAGTTTCACCATGTTGGCCAGGTTGGTCTCGAACTCCTGACCTCAGGTGATCCGCCCACCTCGGCCTCCCAGAGTGCTGGGATTATAGGCATGAGCCACCGCGCCTGGCCCTTGCTCCATCTTTAGCATCCTGAAAACAAAGCCCAGCAAAACAAAACACGCACGTGCAGCCCCCTCACTCCCAGCATGCTACAAAGTTCTCTTTGTGCGCTACAGACCGGGTAGACTGGCGTGGTGTTCACAGACACGGTTACAGCCTGATGTTATGCAATAGCATGTTAACCACACATTCTAATAAAAAAATAAAATAAATAATAATAAACATTTGACCTAGAGTAGAGATCTTTCACGAGACGCCCTAATCATTTTTCTGCTCCGACCTCAGTTTTTTCTGGAACTGCTCCAGCAAGCCCAGGGTGGTGCGACGGTCTCTTTCTCTCTGGGAACAAAAGGTCTTTTTTAGTCCTCAGGGCTGTCAAGTTTATCCAAATATTCTCAGCTTACTACTAGCCCCTTTCTGAATTGATATTTCCAATAAAAGGACACTTTGTATCTTTAAACCACACTGGCCCCCGAGCAGGCTACGGAGGCTGGGAGGCCCGCTGCACAGCCCTGGTCGGTACAGCCTGGGAGATGGGCGGGAAGAGAGTGTCCCGGCTTAGTGAGCGGGAATGGGCATGGAGGGCCCAGGGCAGAGGTCATGGCCGTCCACTTGAGGGGAGAAGGCAGAACCCACAGAGAGTGCTCGCCCTCCCGCCAGGACATCAGCGCGTCCCTGAGTCTTGCTGCACTGGGTCTAATTTTGGCCAAGCCTGTCTCGTCTGCGAGTGGCCGCCAAGCGCATTAAGTCATGGTCGTGCTCAGTGGCAGGAAAGAATTCATTCCAGCCAGACCAAGCTGTGCGAAGCCTGTGTTCTCTGGCTGTCGGCACATCGGGGCGCTGGAGCCCCCCTTGAGTCACAGGTCAAGGGTTCTTTCTTAGCCTCACCTCTTCCCCCTCTTCCCAGACCCTCCCTGGCCCCACAGGCCAGTTCTGTGTGCATGTGGCATGAACATGTATGTGTGTATGTGTGTGTGTGCGTGCGCATATGTGTGCGTGTTTGTGTGCATGCGTGCGTGTGTGTATGTGTGTGCATGTGTGTATGTGTGCACGCATGCGTGTGTGTGTGTGCATGTGTGCATGCGTGTGCACATGCATCCCTGTGCACATACACACACGCAGCCGACAGCCTTCAAACTCGTCCCTGCAGCCACACAAAGGGCATTTCCTTCCACCCCAACCTCCTCCAAACGGCTCTGATTAGCACAAATGATAATTCTCATTAATCAGCTTTGGCTGCTGCAGAATGGAAACGAGGCCGCGGCGAGGTGACGGGAGCCACTTAGGCGGGATTTATGACCTGTGTGTGCAGTGGCAGCTCCAGGGCCTGACGCCTCTGCCTGCAGCTAACATTCGGGGCCGCCGGCTGCCTAGCACAGAGCCCCCAGTATTCCCTCTCCTTGTCTGTTGGCTGACTCTAGGGGTGCCACCAACCCCATGGTCCAGAGCTTAGAAAAGCGGTGGCTCTTTCAGGTCCCATGGTAGAATAGAGCGTGGCTTTGGGGTGTGGGCCTGCCCAAATGGGAGGAGGAAGAGGCAGGAGGGTGCACTTGTATCGGCCAGGAAGTCCCCTCCTCACCGCCTCTCCTTCCTTCCCAAACCCAGCCACACGCCCCTTTCCTCTCCCTCACCCTCAGGGGCATGGACCGCCCCAGCCCGGGGGGGGGAACCACACCTGGCACATGTGTGACACACAGTAGGTGCTTGGTAGGAGTTTGTCGGTGCCACAGCAGGCTGAGTGTGTGGCAGAGGAGGATGGCGGCACAGGGCACCCAGGGTTACTGCACCCACCCAAAGCCCCCTGGGCACTGCCAAACTCCAGGCAGGGGACCATGCGACCCAACTCCCACTTTCCTGAACAGACCCAAAAGGAACCCACAGCGCCGGCTCCAGGTTGCTGCCCTCACCCACTGGCCGAGTGGCTCCCTGGCTCAGACAAACCCATTTTCTCCAGGGGACCCCGGTGCCTTCCCTCCCTTTGCATCCCCTGGGAGGAAACTTCAGGGGCCCGGCACTGGGTAAGGCTTCCCCAGGCTGTGGGAGGGAATGAGGCAGCGCGCAGAGGGCAGTCGCCATGTGGGAACAGCAGCACCCAGAAACCACGGGGTCCCCGAAAACATGCTGCTTCCTTCCAAAGCAACGTGTCCTGCTCAGGGCACCTGGGCTGAGGCTGCACAGGCCCATGTCGGGCCTCTGGGCCTCCTGGCCCGGCCATGAAAATTAAAGTTTTGCTCTGCCTCTGGTTTCCATAAGGCCTCCCTGTCCCCCGCACGGCAGAGTGGGGGAGGAAGTCACTGCCCGGCACAAATAACTATGCTGCTGTCCAGCCTGCTTTAATTTTGCCCTCGCACCAGGGGGCCACGTGCAGGAGCCCAGGGTCATTACTAGGCTGTTGCTGGGGGTGAGGGGCTGAGCGGTGGGAATCCTGGGTGTGGACGGCTCCGTGGAGGCCTGGGTTGGAATGGAAGAGGAGCTGTCCTCCGGGGGCTTGTCCAGAAAGTGCCCCAGACAGGGCGGGTGTCACCGTGTCAACTTCCAAGCACTTCAGGAGGCTGTGGCTCCTTGCTGGGCACTTTTGGGTTTGTAAATTTCCAGGTCAAGGTGAGGCTGCCAGGCAGAAGGGCGACTTGGGGGCCACTTCATGGAAAGCCCGGGGGCCCTGAAGAACCAGTAAACCACCCATAATACAGAACTTCGCCTGGGATCTCATGATGAAGGAAAAGCATTGCTCTGTCTTCTTAAGCATATTCACTGCCACATTGTGGCCACGGTTGGGTGGATTTGGGTGGGTCTGACCCCTATTCCCTTCCAGAAACCCACCTGGAGCTCTCAGAGGACGGAGGCTGCGTAGCAGGACTTTGCATCTTATCCAGCAGCTTCTATGCCCGAGGCCACATGCAACAAGACGTGGGGGAGGCACGTAAACCTCCCTTGGCGGACAAAATGAGCGAACTTGTGAAGGGCTGTGGTGTGCGGAGCGGGCTGGCTCGGGAGGCACTGCCTTTGGCCGGGCTGCTTCAGCTGGAGGTGGGAGCTACAGCGGGCCTGCGTTGTGATGTTTGGAGTTTGCTGCTTTCTCCTCCTTCCTTCCTCCTCCTTCTCCTTCTTTGAACGGATTTTGGTCCTGACATCTCAGCTTCCCAAGTTTTTCCTCCTGGGTGGCTGTGGTCACTTTGGAAAAGGACCATCAGGTAGGCAATTCTGAGCTGTGCACCTACCGGTGGCCACTGTGGGGCCTTGTTTCCTGGGGGGCCTTACTGGGGGGCAATGGAAGTTTGCTATGAATTTCATGCTCGTGAAATCAAGGCAGGATCAGATTCTCACAAAGGAACACGCCCATGGATGGCACTCAGGACGCCCCAAGAAAATCAAACTGCCTGAATGCAGGATCTGGGCCCGAGAAGGGCTTGGCAGAGGCTTCCAAGTCCCAGCTCCCCCGTGTTCTCCGGGATCCCTCGGCCCTGAGCATCCGGGGACCAGCAGCCCAGAGACTCCCTCCATGGTGGGAGGAATTTCCCGGAGACGAATACTTTCCTGGGGTATGTTTAATTAAGGGCCGTGTGAGCTTGTCCATCTCATGTGGGACGGTGCTGTGTTCAACAAGTTGTCAAAGGAAAATGACAGCGGACAGACAGCAGTTAACGGGACACCCGTCTTGAGGGGTGGGCAGCCCTTCTCACACTGTCGGGGGCCCTGAGATGCAGTCAGGAGCGGACAGCAGCCTTTCACCACCCTGATCCCCCGAGTTGGAGGGCTTTGGGCATCTGCCTTTGGTCTCCCCAGGAGAGGTTGTCTGTGATGGGCCTTGCCCAGTCAGAAAGCGCCCACTCTGGCAGGGTTGGCAGTAGCCCCTCAGATGTCAGGGTCCTTCTCTCTGCTCACTGAAGAGCAGCCAAGAGGGGCTGATTGGCTCCTACATAATGATGCAAGCTGTGGGGTCTTCAAATCCCGAGGCCGTGTCGAGCTGGAAAGAGGGCTCGTTCCTGTGTGAACCCTGAACGGTTCCAGTTCTGGGGCCGCTGAGAGTGCGCTGCAGGGAAGGCTGTGCTGTTCCTGGCTCCCCAACGCTCCCTGTGGCTCCCCAACGCTCCCTGTGGCTCCCCAACGCTCCCTGTGGCTCCCCAACACTCCCTGTGGCTCCCCAACGCTCCCTGGAGTGGGTCAGGGCAGGCTGGCAGGAGACCATCCCACGGGGGGCAGATTTTAGGATCTGTGAGGTTGTGAGGTGACCTGGCCGGCTTTGTGACAGCCTCGAGAGGGCTCCATCCTCCGGAAGATTCTTCCTGCCGTGGGATCTGTGGTAGCTGCTTCCAGAGAGTTCTGACGAGACACACTCCCACTCTTTAGAAAGGAGCATCCGTGACCCGAAGGCCCTCGGCAGTCCCAGGTGACCCTGCTTCCTCTTCTCCGTCTCCCGCCGGTTCCCACCATGAGCCTGGCCTGGTGGACCCTCTGCCAACACCCGAGCCCCATCCTGCTGAGCTGTCCTGACTCCTCCGGACCCGTCTCTGCCCGCCCGCCTCATTCCTGGGCACCTCCCCAGCCTCCTTTTCATTTCCTTAGCTCTTCTTGCCGCAACCATGGCTGCCCGATGTGAGCCCGAGTCTGTTTTGACTGCCTGGTTCCCAGGTGGAAGGACGCCTGGGGTGCCCCGTGCAGACGGGTGGACAAGCACACACACCACATGCCCGCTACGCATGGCTCCAGAACTTTCCATCAAGTTTGACATTTGCACTCACTCATCTCATATGCTGGTGGCACGTCTGCTAGAAGGAGGACAGGGTCACCAGGGCTAAAATGAGGACAAAGGCAGGGGAGGGAGTTGAGGCCACTCCACGCTCCTTGGAGAAATGTCTGCCTCGGGATGGGACTGAGTGAACCCAGGTGTCTTCCTTCCCCTTCCAGACAGATGTCCCTGGGACCAGCTGGCCACCGGCAGAAAATCCTCCTCCCAGGCTGCAGGCACTTCTCACTACCTGGCCACATCGTCTTCTATTCCGCTCTTCACCCCAGCCCATGTGGGGTCTTCTCCAAAAGCCTCACACCACCACCCTTCCGATTCCCCACTTGCTGCCCATCCGAGGAGCTCAGGGTTGGGCCGGTGTTATGTCCTAGGTGAGCTTCAGGGTTCCAGTTGGGTAGGTTGTGAACTGTGGCATGGAGGAACAGCAGGGCCATGTTCCACAGATACCCTTTTCTTTGTAGCCTTTTCCTTCCCTCCACAAAACTGCAATTATCTTGTGCTACACACAACTTTCAGGGGCCGTTCTGCCTGCTGGCTGTGAGGGAGGAGGGCAGCTGCCCAGACATTGGTGGAGGGTCTAGGCCATGAATGCCCAGTGTGGCTCTGGGTCCTGGACGGCTTCAACACGTCATCCCCAGAGACCCCGTCTCCAGCCCTGCCGGGCTCTGGGTACAGCTGAAGCCTGTGCTGAGGAGGGTCCCAAGGAAGACGACCCACAGCCTGTGATGGTGCAAGCAGATGCTCCATTTAAAGGGGGACGTCTCAAAGGGTATCTGTGGCACCCTCTGTCCGCGCCCCAGAGCTGAAACGTGGGGCAAAGAATGCGGCCTCTTAAAACTGTTCCCCACTTGAAAAGGCCTTTCCTGTGTTCAATGGAACGCTGTTGCACAGACACTGCCGCCATTGTTAGTTGGCGTCCTTGCTCCAGTACACACAAGTGGCTCCACTGAGAGAATGAGAGTGCACAGACCCCGGCCGCCAGCCGCCTGCCTCCTCCTTGCCGCGGGACGGCGCCTGCACACCTGGCCCCACGTTTGCGAATTCCCAGGGATGTTCCACTTTGGGAAAATGCAGTGGCCTGGTCCTAGCGGGGCCTGAGTCGGGAGTTCCTGCTGGGAGCCGGGTGGGGGGGACGGCTCTTCCGCTCCTGTCATCATCCCTGGGCACTGTGGCCACAGCACTTGGTCAGTTGGATTCCTGTTCCGATGGGTGTGCCAGGCCCTGTGCTTGTCCCACCCAGGTCTGCCCAGAGGCCCACGTGGCCTTCTCTCCTCCCCATGGGACCAAGGGAGGGCGTCAGCGTGGCATCTGGCCCTGATGGCCCTCCTCCTCTGCTGTGAGTGGGGGTCTCTGGATGTAAGGGCAGTGACTGGACAGCCACAGAGCAGCGAGCACCTCTCCCCAGCATCTTCGCCACAGTCCATCCCGCACTTGACCCGGGCTCCGCTGGGAGCTCACCGGCAGGCCTGGTGCCCAAGGATGATGTGTCGGTGGTGTCGACCGGTGACAGAGGTGAACCGAAGCCACTGGCATTGTTCTTAGCCTCTGTTTCTGGCTGGGGATCTATGACCTGGCACAGAGGTGCACGCCCCTCACAGAGTACGAGGACCTCCATCCCGGCAGGGCAGAGCCTGGAAGACTTGTTCATCCAAGAACAAAGAGCCAGCATAGGCTCCAGAAGACCCCGCTGCTTCTAGAGGGGACCAGTCACTCTGGCCCGCAAGTGCCCTGAGCCGCACTGGAGCTGCCGCGGAAAACGTGTCCCGGGCCTGCCGTTCCTGATCAAGAGCACGCAAGCTCTGCACATGTGTTTAGCATTACAGCGCCACGTCCTGGACGACGAGATAAAAGAAGTGTTCAATTCATTTACCAGAGCTTTCAGAGATGTGACAAGTGGGGAAAGGGATGGCGGCCGGCTAACGGGAACGCATGGAGTTAATTACGTTTGCTGTTGCTTCTCGTTGGCTGCTGAGCTGTGGCTGAAGGGAACCGTTCTGAGCTGGCGGCCTTCTGTGAGGAGCTGGATGCCGTCTGAGCGTGCACGCGGCATCCGTCTTCCGAGAGACCCTGCACACGGAACACATTGGAAGCCCTTGTCAGGTGCCACCTTCTAAGTAAACATCACTTTGAGCACGGGCGTGGTTTCGGGCCGGGCTCGTTTTTCCCACCTTGCCTTCTGGCTGCCACTGATGGATCAACCCAGCGCGTTCCCCTCAGCCACACAGAGGACGCTTTTCTTTCAAGGGGGAAAGAAGTCAAGATTGCCAAAAATTTTCTAAAGACCCTTTAAGACGAGGCCCGGAGAGATGGGGCTGTGAGTGTTGAGGAGGATAAACAACGATGACAGGTGGAGGGGAGGCTGAAACCCGAGCCCAGAGTAGCTGCAGGGAGAGATCCAATGCAGATGGCACGGACAGGCTCACCTCGGGAGGCCGCGGCCACTGCTCTCCTGGGCTGCAGATCTTGCTGCTTTGTGTCTCCTTCTGGAAGCTCTGCATCAGGCCCTGGCCGGAAAGGAGACCCTGATAGGTCTGAGGCTGTTTTTATGGACATTAACACCCGGGACAAAGGGAGCTGCCCTTGGCCAGGAGGGTCAGCAACTTCAACAAGTCTGCATTTAAAAATGTGTATAAGCCTGAGGAATGTAGTGAAACTCCATGTCAACACAAAATGGACATATTAACGAGGCATGGTGGCACCTGCCTGTGGTCCGAGCTACTTGGGAGGCTGAGGAGGGAGGATCGCTTGAGCCCGGGAGGTGGAGGCTGCAGTGAGCTGTGATGGAGCCACTGCATTCCAGCCTGGGCGACAGAGTGAGACCCTCAAATAAATGGATATTTGTCTATTTGAAGACTCTAGTTGACCAGCGGGGACTCCACAAGTCAACTGGCTGCAAGGTGACCCGAGATGACAATGTGAGCCGCAGGGCTGTGCTTTCCTCCTCTGACTCCTCATGGGAGCTGGCGCGGTGCACATCTTCACAGCCGCGGTGCACATCTTCACGGCCGCCCCACCGCCTCTGCAGCCCAAGAAGGGTGTCTGTTTTCCTCAAAACGGTTTGAGTTCGGAATGAGGTCTCTCCTCCCCGGCAGGAATAGTCACACGCTGTGACTTTGTGGAGACTGGAATGAGGTGGGACTCACACACAGTGTCCTGGGATTAGGGCAGGTGACTCAGCTCTGATCGCACACGTGGCGATGTTTGTTCACGGGAGCCCCAGCCGGCCTGCTGCTCGGGGAAGATGGTCCGCGTGGTGTCCCAATCGGAGATGTTTCTGAGCTCTTCGGCGAGGGCCGCGGGCAGGGAGGGGTCCGAGAGCTCCTCTTCCGGCCCCGTGGGAGAACTCAGGGCTCTGCCTGGTGACGGGAAAGGGAGCACTAGAACCTTATTCCAGCTGCATCCAAAGCCACGGCAGGGAGTCAGGGGCTCAGCGGCTGCCTCCGGAGACAACACGTCCTCTACAGTGGAAGATTTTCTATGCCCGCTGGAGTCTTTTGTCATTTGTCCCCATGGCTGCCACCCACTGCCCAGGTCTTCTCCAGCACCCTCGGTTGTGGGGAAGGTCTTGCGTCCCGAGAAGACCTGGTTCAGGACGTGCGTAATTAAGTTTCCCTGGCAGGCAGGCTGGGCCCCCGGGAGGCGGAACCGTGAGTCTCATGGTGACTTTCTCTGTGTACAGGGACGAGGACAAACTTCCCTCCAAGGCCAGAAAGTGGCCTCCTGCGCCGTGTCTGTGTGGTCCACACTGTCCTGGGCGAGGGGGTCATGGCCAGCCCCACTGTGTGGTTCCGGGATGGACCCATGCATGAGGCCAGGACACTGGGCACCCCCGTTAGCCAGGGCACCCTCCTTCAGTGGTCAAGGTAGACTCAGCTCATGGGCGAGCATGTCAGCAAAGGGCACAGCAAGATTCACGAGTGGGCCTCTTGCCTCGTGGTCAGTGTGGGTCAGTGGTTTCGCTGTGTGAGGCCGCAGGGTTTCTCTGTCTCACCACTGGGGACGATTGGGTCTGGTCACTTCCTGCCGTGGGACCTGTCCTGGGCACTGCAGGATGTGGGGCAGGGCTCCTGGGTGCCAGCTACCAGATGTCACCACCCCGAGAGGTGACAACCACAACCATCTCCAGGCGTTGCCAGTGTCCTCTGGGGGTCAGAGAGGCCCTGGGTTGAGAAGCGCTGCTGGAAGGCCACTGCTCCGGAGGCAGAGGCACTCGCAGCCATGGGCATAGATGACTGGGCAGGAAGAGGGCAGGTTAATCGCAAGAACAGGACTGAGGACAATGCCCGGCGGGCCGGCTGTCCCTCTCCATCAGCACTGGCTGGAGGCCTGTGGAGGGAACGGCGCTTCCTGGATCAAGGGGAAGGAGAGGCGGACCCAAGGCTCTGGAAAGCTCTGACCCTGAGCCTCGCGGGAGGCACCGGCCCAGGCCCCGCGGTAGGACTCCCCATCCTGCCTGTTGACTGGGCTCCATTTCCCGCGGCTGGAGCTGGAGACCGGGGAGGGAAGCACACAACTGAAGGTTCTCCAGCTCAGGGCAGGGGCAGGCCTGGCATTTAACAAGAGGCCACCAGGTGTAGCCAGCCATGAAGAGCAGGAATGGGGAAGGCAGGAGGCTTCTTTTTCAGGAGGGCACAGCAGGGCCTGACAGTGAGGTCCCCGCTCATGGTCCAGGTGGAGGCATGCAGACCCTGGAGGCCAAGAGCCAGGTCTGCTTGCAGGTGGACTGGCCACTCAGGCTTCCCAGGGCCCGGCCCCAGACAGCAGAGACAGGGCCGGCAAGCAGCCTTCCTTGGGGCAGGGGGCCGTTTACGCAGCAGAAACTCCTCTTCTGCGCCCGGCTGAGGATGGCAGCAACTTTCAGCGTCCTCAGTTGGGGCTGCTGTGGACAAGCCACAGCCGGTGCAGCCTCTGCATCTGGACAAAGTCCAGGCTGCTGTGTTTGCTCCAGAGTCTGTGGAACGGAAAGCAAAGCCACTCGGCTCTCAGGAGACTCGGCCCTCCCGCTGCCGGGATCCAGGGTGGCCAGCTGGCGCCTGGGTTCTGAGGGTCCCTAAGGTTTATCAACCTCAGCGCTGGAGATGAGGAACTGCCACACTGGCCCAGTCTCCAGAACTCTCACCTCTGAGCCTGGATCCATCCTGTGCCCACCTTCCCGAGCTGCTCGATCTGCCCAGTGACTTCACGTCTCTTGCTGTCAGCTTGTTGGTCTGTAAAGGGGGTTTAGAGACAGTGCCTCTTCCTGGGGCCGCTCTGGGGCAGGGCTAAGATCATCTACGTGAAGCATTCCATAGAACAGCGTCCAGACACAGCAAATGCTCCGCGGGCTCTCTTGGCAGCTGCGGCTTTTATTTTTAAATACTCTGCACCCAGGCAAAGAAGAGCAGAGCTGGGGGGAAGCCTCCTCTGACTGACTCCCCGACAGTGTTTCTCTGTTGGAGAGGGAGGATTTCAAATGCTTGCCTCCCCCACTCCCGTCTCCTGGGAGGGCAGATTGGGTGTGGACACGGGGTCAGACCTCCCTCCGGCTGATGAGACGGTGGCCGCACGTTGTAAGCAGATGGTCATGCATCAGGCCAGAGTGGCCACCTTGGCTGGGGGCACTGTCACCTTTAGAGATGGTGGCTTGGAGCAGAGGGTCTGGGGGTCTTTGGAACAATTCCACAAACACCAGACACGCCGGCCTGCTCGAGCCCCCTGCGTGACTCATCTGTGCCCGCACGCTGGTGCGCGCAAGGACATGATTTGCTCAAGATGAGGGAGGTTCTGCTAACGCCCTCGTGGGAGTCATGGGAAGAGCGAATGGCACCATTTCCAGAGGAACATGGAAGGTCTTGGACCCTGAAAGTTGCACTGGGTTCAAAGTCCATCACCTGTCACCGACGGGCCACTCGTTCTCTTCAGGACGTGCCCAGAGGAGTGGGGAAAGGCATCTTTGCTCACATTCACCTCGGATCTTATGGCCAGGGTGTTTGTGGGAGGAAGGACCTGAGATCCACAGGGCACCCTGATTTTCACAGACACACAGGCTGGGCGGGCAGGACTGGCCTCTGAGCCAGGAGCCTTGTGCACCCTCACACGGCAGTGCACTGTCTCGGGGGCAGGTGGACGGCAACCCCCGAACAGTACGGATCCTCAGGGTGGTGGCTGCACTTCTCCCGGCCCCACTTTCTCATCTGTGTGGTCTGAGAGGTGCTGAGGGTCCAGGGCCACAGGAGTGAAGGTGTGTGGCCAGCGTAGCAGGTCCTCCAGCAAGAGAGCACCCACCGCGGGGCAGATGCTGCCCTTGCTTTAATCGTCATCGCGCACGCCTGGCTGCAGGGTCAGGGTCCCTGCAAAACCCCTCTTTCAAACAAGAGCTGCTACCAGCAGGGCCCCTGAGACCCAGCTCCCCAGGAAGGCCCCAACCAGTAGGGACTGTTTAGTTCAACCCCTTGCCTGGGAGACAGGAAAACGGAGGCCAAGCCCCCCGCCAGGCTGAAGAAATGGAAGGAGAAGCTGTGTTGGAAGAGCAGGGGCGATCACTTCGTGAGGTCAGATGGTGGGTGTGTGGCCATCTCCCTGCATTAGGCCCTTCTCACTTTGCACCTGATACCCCGGAGGCCTCCACTCTACACCCCTCCCCGCCTCCCTCCTGCCAAACCTCAGGCCCTGGCCCAGATGCAGCTGCAGAGCTGGGAGCTCGGAGCGCCCCTGGCACACCTTCAGGTCTGGGCATTCTGTGGCCCACGATCCAATCCTCAGCACTACGAGGCCTGGTCTCAGGGCGGGAATCCCCACCTCGGCTGTTCTGCCAGGCCTGGTCTCAGGGCGGCACTCCTGGCTTTGTCCCAGTGGGTCCCCTCCTGGTGCTCAGCCACGGAGCACACTGCGGGTTTCTGCCTCTGGTCAGGTTTCCGCCTCCCCCAAGCTCTGGACTCACCGACCCCACTCCCTTCAGCAGGCGCAGACCTGGCCAGGTGGCCCTTCACCGTGCGGCCCAGTCCTGCCTCCTTTGCCTGGGAACGAAGAGGAGACCTCGCCATCCATCGAGATGTCCCCTCCTGTCTGTGCATGACTTGGTATCAGCTGCCTCTTGCCTGGGTCGGGATTTAGACGTCCTGGTCCCAACCTTGGAGCCGGCGCTGACTCAGTGAAGAGGGAAGGGAAGGAAATGATCCAGTGAACACGGAGCCCTCTGCAGACACTCCATCAGCACAGAGCTACAGCACTTCCCCCAGACCACCAGACACCCCAGCCTGGGGAAGGCGGCTCTGAGCCCCCATGGCCCCTTTGTGGCCTTGTCCACCTTTGGCCAGTGCCTGTGGTCAAAGGGCTGAGGGCCTGGATGACCCCAAGCAGTGCAGTGGAGAATCTAGTGGCAGCTCTAAGCTATGTTTGTTTTTTTTTGGGACAGAGTCTCGCCCTGTCGCCCAGGTTGGAGTGAGGTGGTGCAATCTTGGCTCACTGCAACCTCTGCCTCCTGGATTCAAGTGATTCTCTTGCCTCGGTCTCCTGAGTAGCTGAGATTACAGGTGCGCACCACCAATGCCTGGCTAATTTTTGTATTTTTAGTAGAGATGGGGTTTCCCTAAGTTGGCCAGGCTGGCCTCAAACTCCTGACCTCAGGTGATTGGCCCACCTCGGCCTCCCAAAGTGCTGGGATTGCAGGCCTGAGCCACTGCGCCCAGCCCAGCAATGGTTCTTTCTCTGCAGCTTCTCAAATACTATGCAGTCCAGAATACGCCGCCATTTAATGTTTAATGGACATTTGTAATCGCTGAAGGTTTCTCTGTGGAATTCACAGGAGACAAGTGCCTGGACCAGGACCTAGTTCCATGAGTGTGGCTGGGGCAGGAAAGCTACTGAGAGCCTGAAGTTGGCCATGCTTCCCCTTTCTCTTGGGGCTGTGTGGGCTCAGCAGTGTGGGGTGGGCAGCCCTGCATCCACATGTGTGTGCCAAAGGACCCCTTGGCTTCTAGAAAGACCCCCTAGGTCTACAAAGCTGCACCCAGCTGTGCCTGTCATCACCGCTGGCTCCGCTGGGAGCAGGGGTCCCCGGGGTAGAGCCGCAGGACAAGACACAGAGGTGAGAGTCAGGAGGTCCGGCCCCAAATGTAACCCCCTTGGCCACTCTCTGGCTGCCTCGGCACCCCCAAACCTCCAGTAGCCTGAGCTAGGATTGTCCCATTCTCTCTGCAAAGCCCGTGGGCGCAGTGAGGTGGCCTGAGTCAATGGTTTGTCAACTGCCAGTCACACTGTGGGGCTGGACTCATCCCCTGTGGCCTGTGCCCCCGCCCCCCAATACTTGGCTGGATTGTAAGAGGGTGGCCAGAGGGGGCCATCCTTGGGCTCCCATGGCCCAGGTGCCTGCCAGAAGCCAGGGCCAGCACTGAGATTCCTCGACGACCCCAAGGACAAACGCAGAGGCTGCAGGATGGCGCCCCCATGCACATTCAAGTCCACTTTCAGATGTGTCCAGAAATACCCTGGGCCTCCCCTGCCCAGTGAGGGCTCTGCCATAGCGCCCAGGCTGAGCCAGGCTTCTGCAGGGACCCAGGCTGCAGGTAAGAAATGGGCCGTCCCAGGCCTACAGCCGCCCAGCCCTCGTAAACTTTTACCGCACCTCAGGCAACATGCATTTCACACCCGGTTAACTTTTACTACGGGAGGGCATTGGTCAGGAGGAAGCAGCAAATCCTGCTATGAGGGGCGGCCCTGCGTGGGAGTCTGGGCTGGGGGCCAGCTTTTGAGCTCTTCGGGTGCACGGCTGCAGCCTCCCTTTCCTGGCTCCCGGCTTCAGAGCCCCTGGCCTGGTCCTCCTCAGGGCACTGCTCTGAAACAGCCCTCAGCCCAATGGGGAATCCCGCTGCCAATGGCCTTGCTTGGGCCCCGAAGCCTGCAGGGTGGACACTCAGGCCCCTGCGCAGAGGACGGCCCCCTCCCCATCGCGGGACTTGTATGAACACCAAATGCGGCCTGACTGCCACGGAGAGCTAGCTATTGTTCCTGACACTGGGCAGAGGCCTTGGAGGCGGCCCCGAAATTTGGGAGGGGGACGCGTTGGGGGCGGGGGCTGTCTCATGTCTGTTTTCACTATGCGGCCAATCGCAGCCTGCTTCTCTTCTGTTTAGGATAATTTTATACTGGGTGGGTGTATTTAGGGCCTGAACGGCCTGACAGTGATGATTAATACTGTGCATTAGGCGATTCCAGCGCAAGTATTTGGGAACAAGCTGTGCCGCGCGGTTCTCATCAGATGGTCAGGCCCGCAGGCCTATTAAAAGCAGCAGGAGGCCTTGAGGCTTAATCACAGAGGCTGGGCCCGCGGAGGGAGAAGAAAGGGAAAGGGAAGGAGAACAAATGAAATGATAGAGCGGAGGGCGGAAATGCTACTGGAATCCCTGTCCCCTCCCCCAGCCCATGGCGGGCAGCAAGGGGGGTGCCGGCTTCGGAGGGGAGGGAGGGTCAGTGGAGAGCATTTAAAACAATTCAAAGCTCCAGCCAGCCGCCAGGACCGCAGCTCTGCTGTGGGAAGTCGTGGGAGGGGTGGGCACGCCTGAGAGGGGGCAGAAACAAATCAGTCAGCGGGCGGGGGCGGCACGGCCGGGTGGAGGGGAGCACTGGCCCGTGGCAGAGAGGGCCAAACACAGAGGGAGAAGGGCCCCCAACCTGCAGTGCCGGGGCCAGGCAGGTGGACCGTGCAGCAGTGTGCCAGGGTCAGCCTGGGGCTGTCTGAGCTGGTCATGCTGCCCAGAGTCATTCACACCACATTCGCCATTCCCTCCCAGGAGTGTCCCCTCTGTAGGTAAAGTGTGTGGTCATCTTGCTCTTTGGGGAGGTCCTTAGGGTCTCTGGAGGGTTTGGGTGAAGCTGAGGATGGTACAGCCAGCTACCCTCAGGCATCGGCCCCTCCCTGCCCCCAGCTCTCCCTTCCACACCAAGTCACAGGTACAGAGTGAGTGTGTGAGTTCTCAAGGGGGAGGCAGAACCCCCCAAATGGCTGGAGACTGCAAAAGGAGGGGCTATGGTGAGAGAGAGCAAGAGAGAGGAAGGGAGGAAGAGAAACAGAGGGAGGGGAGAGACACAGGGAGGAGGAGACAGAGGAAGGGGGAGACAGAGGGAGGGGAGAAAGAGGGAGGGGACAGAGAGGGAGAGGGAGGAGAGGGAGAGGGAGGGGGGAGAGAGGGAGGGGAAGAGAGGGGGAGGTGGAGACAGAGGGAGGGGAAGAGAGAAGGAAGGGAAGAAAGAGGGAGGGGAAGAGAGATGGAGGGGGGAGAGAGAGGGAGGGGAAAAAAAGGGAGGAAGAGACAGGGTGGGGGAGAGAGGGGGAGGGGAAGAAAGAGGGGGAGAGAGACAGAGGGGAGAGAGGGAGGGGGAGAGAGAGGGAGGGGAAGAGAGAGGGAGGGAGAGAAAGAGGAAGGGGATGAGAGAGGGAGGGGGACAGAGAGGGAGAAGAGAGAGGGAGGGGGAGACAGAAGGAGGGGAAGAGAGGGAGGAAGAGAGAGGGAGGGGAGAGAGGGAGGGAGGGGAAGGGAGAGGGAGGGAGAGAAAGAGGAAGGGGATGAGAGAGGAAGGGGGACAGAGAGGGAGGGGAGAGAGGGAGGGGGAGGGGGGGGAGAAAGGGAGGGGGATAGAGGGAGGGGGAGAGAGGGAGGAGAAGAGAGAGGGAGGGAGAGAAAGGGGAAGGGGATGAGAGAGGGAGGGGGACAGAGAGGGAGGGGGAGAGAGGGAGGGGGAGAGAGGGAGGGGAGAGATGGAGGGGGAGAGAGAAGGAGGGGGAGGGAGGGAAGGGAGAGAAGGAGGAGATGGAGGGGAGAGAGGAGGAGGGGGAGATGGGGGGAGAGAGAAGAGAGGGAGGGGAGAGAGAAGGAGGGGGAGAGGGAGGGGACAGAGGGAGGGGAGAGAGAAGGAGGGGGAGAGGGAGGGGACAGAGGGAGGGGAGAGAGGAGGGGAGAGACGTGCTCCGATATGACACAGTGAACTAAGGGCCCAGCGTTCCTATCACGACGGGTTCTGATGTGACACAGTGAGCTGAGGGCCCAGGCACCGCTCCAGGACCAGGGATGGGAAGGGGAAGACCTAGGCCCCGGTGCTGCTCCCTCTGCGTTCCTATAGAGATGGGTTCTGGGTTCTGAAAAAATTTTGGGACCCCACATGGGCCCTGGATGGAGCTTTCTCCCTAAACCCAGCCCAGGACAGCAGGTGCTCCTCAGTCAGAAGTCTCTCCTGGGTCTTCAGAATGCCTGTGCCAAATGAATCTTTTCCACCTGGAGGGACCGGGTGGGACACCCTGTGGCCACTCCCTGGCAAGGGTCCCTGTGGCTGGCCACCCAAGTGCCTGGGGGGGATGAGAGCTGGCACTGGCCAGGGGCTGGGGTAGATCCCGTGGGAAGCAGGTGCTTCTGAGACCACAGCTCGGAGACTCACGAGCTGGTGAACATGTCCCCAGAAGGTCTGGTCCAGCGAGCCAGTGGCCATTCCCAGGACACGGGGATCTCCTGGCCTGTCTGTGCCCTGTCCAGAGGGCCGACAACCAGCAGCTCTGCAGACAGTTCCCGCTCTCTGCCGGCTATTTTTGGAAATGGTCTTCTGACTTGTTTTTCTCCCAGGCTCCATAATAAAGCGAGAGCTGAAGCGAATCCCCAAACCCCCTTCAGAGTGGGCTCTGCAAGGAGTGGGGGGTGTGTACCCCAGAAGTGTCTGGCACTGGCCGGGCCCCACCCACCTGGGCTCAAAACAGAGTTTGAGGCCCAGAAAGAGGAAAACACTGGACGTGGCATTGGGAAGAAGTCGGCAGACACAAAACTCTTGTCCTGGGAGGGAGGAACCAGCCCGGCCTGGCCATCTGGGAGGTGCATGGTGCCAAAGTCCTGCCTTCTGGGTGCTCCCAGGGCCCTGCATGGAGCCAAGCTGTGCCCAAGTCCTGGCTGGGCAGGGCTGGCTCCCAGCTCTGCTTTCCACCCGTCCACGGCTGCCTGCCACCCCGGTCCCCTCCCCTTGTCCTGCAGGCTGCTGGGAGGCCACACCAGCCCCGGGCCCTTGATCTTAGCACACATTATGTCTGGATCCAATTGTCACCAAACCTGACTAAGACTGCAGCCCCAGGCTGCACAGACGGAGCCATGGAGATCAGGAGGGAAAGACGGGGCGGCTTTAAGGGTGCCCAGGTTGGAGATGGCAGAGCCGCCTCCCTCCCACTTCCAGATGTTTTCTTTTCATTTTTTTGAGACAGGTCTCACTCTCTCACCCAGGCTGGAGTGTAGTGGTGTGATCACAGCTCTCTGCAGCCTGAACCTCCTGAGCTCAAGCAATTCTCCCACCTCAGCCTCCTGAGTAGCTGGAACTACCAGCACGTGCCATCACATCAGGCTAATTTTTGTATTTTTTGTAGAGATGGGGTCTTGCTATGTTGTCCAGGCTGGCCTCAAACTTCTGGGCTTCCTCCCGCCTTGGCCTCCCAAGGTGCTGGGATTTTGGGCATAAGCCACTGTGCTTGGCCCCAGGTCTTTTCTGCCCTGTCCTCTTCCCCGCTCGAAGACAGGAGTTAGGTCCAGGCCTCTGTTGGAGTCGGGTCCAGGCCTCTGTTGGAGTCGGGTCCAGGCCTCTGACTGTGGTCTCTCCTCCAGGGCTCAGGACCCCGCTAGGCAGAGAAGAGGCTGCTTTCAAGGGGCCGGAGGGAGCAGAGCTAAACATTCACGGCAGAGGGCGCCTGAGCAAGCCCAGCCCTGGGCTGCGGGGGCTGCGGAGACTGCAGAGGCTTGTCCGTCCCCAAGCCCCGCACCGTGGCCAGCAGAGCCCAGGCCTCTCTGAACACAGAACAAAAAGCTCCCAGTAGGCAGCTCAGCTGGGGAGCTCTAAAGACCCCCAGAGCGCAGGACGCCAGGCTGCATTTGAGTGGGAGGGAGGGGAAGCTACCGCCCAAGGCTGGTTTCACGGGTGACCCCCAGCTCAGCCGGCTGCCTCGGCTCCACTGTCCCCCTCCCCAGCACACCAGCTGGTGGGGAGGAGGGGTCGGCTGCCCCGGGACAAGGACATCCTGGGTTGAGGATGACAGCTCTGAAATAAGCTCGGAGTCAAGCCCTGTGGGCAGCCAGTGGCTGTGCCGATTGGGTGCTGGGTGCAGACGGGTGGTGCAGACAGGCCTGCTTCCCGCCACGGCCACTTGCTGGGAGCCTGACCTCCAGGTTATCGGGGCAGCAGCTTTGGCGATGACCTCATTAAGCACGGTGCCACGTCAGCACCTTTCCAAAGCCCCTTTTATCACTCACAGCGTGCCGGTGCGGCCCCGTCCACACCTCCTCCCCGACACCGGCTCTATCTTATCTCCCGTGGGGCGGGGACCCTCGCTGGGAGCCAGAAAGCAGGCCCAGGAATGCTGCGCCCAGACAGCCTGGCCATCGGCACTAGGCGGACGGAGGTGGGGCAGGGCAAGGCTGTGGTTTCTTGCTGACAAAATTGTGCAGAAATGCATTGACTCCTGGCTTTTCAAATTCAGTAATCGTTATGGTGATTATTACAAAGCCCCAGCCGCTCCAGTCACGCTGGGCCCCGCCCGCACCCCCACGAAAGGCAGGCGCACATGGCCATGCCAGTGGGCTCTTCCCAGGCCAGCACTGCCCTGGCGGGCCCTTCTCCTAACGCCTCTCAAAGTAGGGTGCCCCACCAGGTGCCTCTCCCCACCACGGATTCTAGGACATGGGCCGCTCCCTCATTTTGGCCGGCCTGAGTGGAAAAACTGCCCACTGCAGATGCGGGAAGCTCTGAGCTCTTTGGGAGGGTGGGTGGAGTTGGGTGAGCCCCAGGGCTCCCACCCCAGGCTCACTGCGGCCCTGGCCCCCAAGGGCGGAAGGGAGGACAGACTGTTCCCGTGAAGAACTGAACATCTAGTGTCAGGAGACAGGGACAGGGCTTGGTGGCACCTGACATTCAAGGTCATGTCCCAAGAGGGGCACTGTGAGTTCAAAGCTCTGGGGAAGCCCCACTGCTTCTGCTGGAGGCCACGGCGGAGGCCTCTTTAAGAAGTGTGCGTGTCCCTCCCCACTGTCCCTGCCCATTCAAGCTGCCTTTGTGGGCAGTAGGAGCTGTGCCCGCTGCTCTCAATGAAGACGGCTCTTTGTCCAAATGTCCTTGGCCCACAGATTTTGGGGATGGTGCTGAAGAGCTGCTCCCACCACTGGCCTCTCTCCACTCTGCTTCTCCTGGGCCTGAGCACACGAATACTAACAAGTGACCCGGCCAGGCAGCCGAGTATTTGTTCCAGAAAGCTCAGGGCCTGGAGCCCAGCCTTTGAGGGTACCGAGGGCTGCACCACACGGGCAGATCCCTACGGTCCTGGACTGAGCCAGCGAGCCTCATCCTTGCAGCCAAACCCCTACAGAACCATTCAGGGGCCCAGAGGGCTGCGGCTGGGCCAGAGTCCCCAGGCTGGGATGTGGGTTGGGGAAACTCAGCAACCCCTCTGCGCCCTGGGCAGAGCTCTGCCTGCTGCCAGCAGATGGGCACAGGCTGCCCCGTGCTCCGACCAGAGGCCTGGGCAACCTGACCGGAAGTTCGGTTCTGACCTCGGCCAAAGCAGACGGAGCCACCAAGATGCACGGCCCTGTGTCCAGAAGCTCATGGAACTCAGTGCCCGGCACCAGCCCTGGGGCTGCTCACAGCCACTGCCAGGACCCCGAAGCCACAGGGGATGGGCTCGGGCAGCCACTTTGCATGAGGAACCCCTTCCTCCTGACCACACCACCAGGTGGCTGCCCTTCCTGTTCCTGCCACAGCCCAGAGCCCTCAGGGGCTTCAGAGCAGGCCCCAGGCCGGGTCTGGATCGGGGAGCCTGCAGCTCTCACCAAAGCCCAAGCATGGAGTTTTGCTCCTTAGACCAGGACCTGCCCATTCAACTTTGCTACCCCAGAAGTCTGAGAAGGGCCAAATGACTCCAAAGTGGGAGCTGGGGCAGAGCCAGGGACTCCCAAGCTACTCTGAGGACTGGCCCTCCCTAGGAGCAGGAGACGGCTCTGCCCCACCCCACCCCTTGACTGCCTCTCGCCTTGATTCCACAGGCCCTTGTTTCCACCCAGTGTGCACAGAGCCTGTGGAGGGCCAGAGGCAGCAGGGCTGGGCCTTCCAGGAGTAGACGAATGGCTCTTGCCAGTGGGACCTGCACCACCGTAGCGGGGCCCAGGGTGCTCCAGGCTCCTTCCTGGGATAATGCCAGGGAGCCAGTGGCTGTGGCCAGCGTGCATGGAAGCCCTGAGGGTCTCGCCCTCTCTGGGCCTGGTTTCTCCTTCTGGAATGGGACTGAGTTGCTTTAAGCACTGGGGTCAACTCTGGGCTGGATGGAGCCCCTCTGCCTGTTTGCCTGGTGCAGAACCTTGTGGAAAGACTATCATCCAGGAACCGGTGGCCTGGGACGCATGGCCCCCGCCCCTTCCCACACTCCCACTCCCGGGGCTGCCTACTGTCCTGACCCCTCCACCCTCCCAGGACAGACCGGGCACCTGGATCTCCTGGGCACCTGTGAGGCCCTCAAGGTGGTCGCTGCAAGTTGCTTCAGGGGCGTCCTGAGCTGCCGGTGAGTGCTGGGCACTTTCAGAGAGGATTAGGTTGCAAAGCCAGCCCTGACACTCAGGTGTCCCCAGCCCCTGCCTGGAGTCCCTCATTTTACAGATGGAAGCACGGAAGGGGAGCGGCGGAGCACCAGTGAACAGTGTTAGGAGCTGCTCAGGAGCCGCTTGGTTGCGTGGTCACTCGTTCCGTCTGTTCAGTCAGTCACCAGGACACCGGGGCGGGTGGGCACGAGAGGAGCCCCCTCCCTTGCAGAGCCACCCACCCTCGCCTCACAGTGGGGCGGGTACTGTCAGGCACCAGAAGTGACCCCGGCCTGGGTGCAGCCGGGGTGAGAAGGCGCATCTGCCGGTGCCTCCTGACAGCCGGCTGGGAGGAGTGAGGAGTGGGCCCGGCCGGCCATCGAGAGGCTCGCGGGCGGAGGGGGTGTTGTTGCCTGCCCCCAAAGACTGGGGACTGTGGAGGGGAGAGAAAGGCGACAACAGGGTGAGCAGGGAGGCAGGACGGCCGTGTGCTCTGCGGGTGCTCCAGGCGGAACTCAGGCTGCTGAACAGGAACTGTGGGACAGTAGTGTCTTCAGAATGTTCCGCCTGTGCTTTAAGCACCAGGCAGGCCCCCATGTCATGCCCCAGCCAGGCCCTGACTTTTCCAGGCCCTCTTGTCCATGGAGCTCCATCAGGCTCCTCCACTGGAAATCCCCAAGCCCCCTGCCTAGGTCGCACAGAACTCGACGCACAAACACCTCCGAGACGTCCTGGGGGAGGATACATTGCTCACCACCGCGGGGCAGAGCCAATGGGAGATACAAAAAAGGAAGCCTGATAAACAGTTTCCATATCCAACATTTTCCACATTCAATTAGTTTTAAATTAAATAATCTCTCCCTAGGAGAAAAAGGAAAGTTCTCGCTCAGCTCAGCGCAGCCCTGCCAGGTCTCACAAAGCCCACATTGTGGGTGCTGACGGAGAATGAGTCTCCTTGGAGCCCGCCCCTCAATGCCCCCTTTGATATGCACGCTCACAGGCAGCCCCTCCACTGGCCCCTGGATAGAGGAGACACTGGCCCACAGCCACGTGGCCTCTTTGGGGCTCTTGTTGGCTCCCAGGAGCCCAGGGTGGAGGGACTGAGCAGCTCTGGGTGGAGTGAGGCAGCTGCCAAGAAAAACCCTGGGCTGCAGAGGGCAGCACGGGAGGACCTGAGGGGTGGCCCGGACTGCAGAGGGGGGTCCTGCTGCGTCCTGGTGACACATTTGGAACCAACAGTGGAAAGAGCATGGGATTTGCCACCAGCACCTCGGGATTCAAGACCCAAGTCCCATTCCTACTGGCTGGGTGTCCTTAGGTGGGGTACTTGGCCAGTTTGAACCTCATTATTGCCACCTGTAAAATGGGATGCTGCCTGCTAGCCACTTCCTAGGGCTGTGGCAAGGATGACGGAATGAGGCCACAGAACTCGCAGTGGAGATGCGTGAGGCTGTTGGTTTAAAATGGATGTGCATGTGGCATAATAAAGAGTGGGGCCCAGGAGGCTCCAGTTCCCACAGTGGTAGAGCAGTTTTTGTTGGATGTATTCTCCTGCAGATAACAAGGATACACTTGGAAAAAAATAATTTAAAACAAACAAACAAACAAAAAACTTGATAGCACTAGAGAATAACAAAAAGCAGGTAGGAGCTGGAGGAACTGAACCCTTGAGGGAAAGCAGTGCACTGTGAGGGCCACTGTCATCTGGATACTCCCCCAAGGCCACTGTGCAATCCACTTCGTACAGGGCAGCTGGAACTCGGGCAGAAAGCTGCAGTCATATGGGACTGATGCATCAGAGGATGCAGTGTGAGGCTGTCAGAGCATCTGTAAGTTGAGGGGAGAAACCCTAGAGTGGAAGGAGACATAAAGACACGATCCTCCAGTGTACACATACACCCATCAAACCCCTGAATTGCACGTGCATTAGGGAGGTGGCAAAGGGTCTCAGAGAAAACAAGAGCTACACAGGGATTTCACCTGCTGCTGACCAAAGCAGGGTTTTGGAATTTGAGTCCCATCAACTTAGAAGAGCTTGATGATCACCTTTGGCTTTCTATTAAAGTCCCAGAAGGGCTTTGCCTTAAGAACAAAGACTAATCCTAAGGACAAAACTGAAGCAGATCCAACCTAATAAAGTGTAGAGCCACACTTCTGCAAACTCAGGGTGAGCAGCTAGTGATTGAAATGCTCTCTAGAACCAAACCCGAAACTTTTCAGAGGAATACAACGGAATCCAGAGTTTCTACAATGTCATCTACAACATCCAATACAATAAAAAATTACTAAATGTTCACAGAAACAGGAAAGTGTCACCCATAGCCTAGAAAAAACCACAGCCAATCCAAACCAACTCTGATATGATCCAGATGCTAGAATCAGATTTAAAAATAGCTTATAAATATGTCCAAAGACTTAAAGGCAAAGGTAATCACAATGAACTAACAGAGGGGAAATGCCAATTATAATTAAAAACCAAAAGAAAATTCCAAAACAGAAAAGTATACTGCATGAAATGACAAGTCCCTAGATAGGCTTATTTTTTTTTAGATGGGATCTTGCTCTGCTGTCCAGGCTGGAGTGCAGTGACATGATCCTGGGCTCAAATCATCTTCCCACCTTAGCCTTACAAGTAGCTAGGACTATGGCTGTACACCATTGCAACAGGCTAATTGTTTAATGTTTTTGTAGAGAGGGGGTCTTGTTATGTTGCCCAGGCTGGCCTGGAACTCCTGGCCACAAGTGATCCTCCCAGCTCAGCCTCCCAAATCACTGAGATTACTAGCATGAGCCACCACACCCAGCTCCTGGATGGGTTTTTAACAGCAAGTTGGAGATGACAGAAGAAAGACTGAGTGAACTTGAAAACAGATCTGTAAAATTATCCAATCTAAATAATAGAAAAAATACTGAAACCAAAGGAAAACAGCCTGGGTGATGTGTGGGATGATATCTGATACATACATAACTGGAGTCCCAGGAGGACTAGGAATAGAGATAGGAAGCAGAGCAAAAAATTAAAAAAAAAAATCTGAACAAAGCATTAAACCTAAAGGAAGAGATTTAAAACATTCACCAATCAAAAGACTCAGCTAAGAAAATAAAAAGCCAGCCCACTCATTGTGGAAAAATATTTGCAATACATATAAACGACTAAGGACTTGTATCTAGGATACATAAAGATTTAAAAATCAATTGATAAAAAGACAAACAATCCAATTTAAAAATGGACAAAAGGCTTGAGCAAACACTTCACAAAAGCAGTTACACCCAATGAAAATATCACAATTCATCACGGAAATGCATACTAGATCCACAATGAGATATTCTTTCACACCCACTTAAATGGTTATAATGTAAAAGACTGACTATACTAAGTGTCGGTGATGACAGGAAAAGCTGGAATGCTCACACATTGCCGCTGGTGGAAATGCAAAACAGTACACCTCTTTGGAAAACAATTTGTCTCATAAATTTAGGCATTCACGTATCCTACAAGTGAATAATTTTATTCCTGGACAATTTATATCAAAATGAAATGAGATGAAAACTTAGGTCCACACAATGCTTGCACGTGAATACTTGTATAAACTTTATCTGTAATAACCCACATCTGGAAACAACCCAAAATGCCCATGCCTAGGACAATGGATAGACAACCTGGGACCTATTCACACCACGCCATGCTACTGCCATGCAGAATAAAAGAACATGCGGCTGACTAGCACAGCAGCATAGATGGCCCTCAGACATCCTCATGTTGAACAAAAGAAACTGGCTACAAAACAGTGCCTTCTGCATGGATGTCTTTATACGGAGTTCAAAGACAGGTAAAATGAATCCAAGGTGATACACATCAGAACAGCGGCTGTCCATTTGCCCTTGGGGGATATTGACTGGAAGAGACTGGGAGTGATGGAAAAACCTTCTGTTGATTCTAGTGGTGGTTACGTGTGTCACAGTCATCCAAGTGTGCCCTCATGGTATGTACAGGCTACCGTATATATCACATAGCATACAGGCATGGGGGCTCTGAGGCCAGACTGCCTGGTTTGAACCTCACCTCTGTCACTTCCTATCCTAGCTGCTGCTAACTGTGGACACTTATTTTAGCAAGCGCCTTGCCTGCAGGCAGAGAGGTGACATGGCAGAAGGGGCCACTGAAGTAGTGGGTGACTTGGCTGCTCCCACCTGCCTGGAGGGCTTCACAGGTATGAGTTGTTAATTTCTCTCCCCTGGAACTTTCCACAAAGAACTTGATGTGTTTTGGGAGTTGGGAGGTTATTATCTTAGGAATGTTCATTCACTCTCCCAAGGACCTGGTATGGAACTGTGGGTCCCAAGGTTACTTCTGGGGCTCGGTGGGGAGGGTGTTGGTAGCACGGGTAAGCCACACCGGCACGAGGCTGCCCTCTCAGAGGCCAATGTGTGCCCTGGGTTTCCCTAGCTGCCTCATCCAGGCTGAGATGCCTGGGTTGGGAAGATCACCAGCAACCTGCAACCTCAATCATGGTCTTTCTCATCCTTACATTTAAAAAGGACAAGTGCCCTTCAACTTGAGATTCAGTTACCTCCCAAGAAGCTCATCATAAATTGAAAATATTGTAAGCCAAATGCATTTAATACACCTAACCTACCAAAAGAAGACAGCCCGGTCTCACCTGCCTTAGATGTGCTCAGAAATCTTACAGTCAGGCAACATCGTCTGGCCACACGGTGCCCTGCTGAGCGTGGGGGGGTTCACCCTCATGACTGTGTGGCTGGCCTGGGAGCTGCCACTGCTGCCGTTGCCCCACATAGCAAGAGGGTGTTGGGCCACAAATTGATAGCTGGGAAAAGATAAAAATTCAAAACCTGATGTATGGTTTCTATTGAATTGTTATGATCACTTCCCCACTGTCATAAAGTCAAAGATTCCTAAGTTGAGCTATCATAAGTTAGGGACCGTCTGTGTGTGTGTGTGTTCTGACATCCTGGTTTGTTCCTCTTTGTGCTTCACAGTGGGTCTCGCTAGCCAGGCTGGCCGGACACTGATCTCAGTCTGCCGGATCGCCCCGATTCTTCCATTCAGGAGCTGCTTAGGAAGCACGAGGCAAAGTTGTCAGGTTGCCTCCCTTGCTTCCCCTTTGGATGGGAAGCTCTTTAAGGCAGCAGCTGCAACCACAAGGCCCAGGGCCTGCAGCCTCTGAAGGAGGACAGGTGAGCCCCGGTCACTCCCTCTGAGACCTGCCCTTGCCAAAGGGGCTGGAAACCTGGCTGGGGTAAGACAGCCGCCATCTGCCAAACCCTCCAGACGGCCGTCATTTCTTGAGTGCTTTGCACCCCAGAGCTTGTGCAGCTCTGCTGCATCCTCTGTGGACTGGATGCTCACCCATCATAGCCCAGGAGAAGCGAGGGCTCAGAGGGGCAGCAACTTGGCCAAGGAGCGTGCAGGGCTGGACGCATCCCCCTCCCTAGCCTGGAGTTTTCTGCTGCCGCACTGCCCGAGGGAAGGTGCTGGGGCCAGCTCAAGGGGACCATGCTCCTCTTCCTCCAGGGAGGACTCCAGCCAGCTCCATCCTGCTGCTGCACGGCCCCCAATGCCAGCTTGACCTCTGTCCTCCAATCTGGGGGTGCACAGGGCCTTCTGCCTTCAGCCACCCCATGACTTCTGGCCCACACCCTGCCACCATTTTGGCTGTTAATTTCATAAAGAGGCCGTTGTTCATCTAGATGGTCTTTACAAAACACATCCCCAGCGAGTGGAAACATTTAGTTAATAATTTAACACTGTGCTGGCTGCTGAATTTTCAGGCCCCCAAATAAGATCGATGGAGCTAACAATTGGCTTATTGAGTTTCCCGGCTCTATTTCCTGAAGACACAGACACGCGTAGAAGGGACAGAGTCGGAGTTGGGGAGGGGAGCCCTGTGCAGGGGGAAAAATGTAGATGATATTGATGCGAGTTGTCAAAAATAATTGTTTTATTTTCCCTCGGAATGTTCCAGACATCCCCGGATGCACTGATCCATGACGCTGGCTCTCCGGGAGCAGGAGTTTGGTATTTATGGAGTCTTGCAGCACCCCCGGAGATGGGGATCCGGTAAACGCTCCTGCCTCACACTGGTGCCATCTGTCCCCAAATTGTTTCAGGAATGGGGTGAAGGGAGGGAGAGGCCACCACCTGTACCTCCCTCCAAGGGGCAATGGTGGCTTGGAGGGTGGGCTCGCGGGGTCTGCTTGGGGATTTAGGGGGCACAGTGTGCAGAGGGCCCAGGTAAGAACTCGGGTACCACAGCAGAGGACCCCAAGGAAGACCCAGACCTGGAAGCCCTCACCCGTGTTTTACCCAAAGGAAACAGAGTCACGCTTTACCCATGAAGCCACTTGACAGCAGATTCCAGAGGACAGACCTGCAAACCCGGGCAGTGAATCCATCCATATGCAGCAGGGATCACCTGCCATTGACGGAGAATCAGACAGAAATTTCACGCGGGTCCCAGGGAGAGTGGGAGGCACGCTCGGGGGACGGCACGCCTGTTCCGCCAGCCTGATGGCCCTTCCAACCTCAGCTGCTGCCCAGAACCGCATCTTCCTATGGGACTGAGATGCTGCCCTAGCACTGGCCCCGGCCAGAGTGGATTCTTCCTCCCTTTGAGTGACAGGGGCTCTTTGAGGATTCCAGCAGCTGGGGAAGGGAACGGTGGGGCAGGTGAGAGGGGGGTTTAGCCCCATCTCCCACAGTTCTGAGGGTGGCTGAGGCAGATGGGGTAACTGAGCTCTGCACACCCCCCACCACACACACAATGCAGCCAGGGGTGCGCAGTAGGACTGTCACCTTCACTAGCAAGGTGGGAGATGTGGCGAGACAAAGGCGATGGTCTCTCTGAAGCCTCCTTCCACGCTCCTTCCCACCTGAATCCGTTGGTGGGGAACAAAGCCTTGTTGCTCTCTAAGTCCCAGCCTAAGTAGTGCTTCCTCCAGGAAGGCCCTGCAGATTCACTGGGTGGGTGTCGTGCCCTTTCTGCTCTGCTCTGAGCACTTTCTAGGGACCTACTGACCACCCAGGATGGTTGCCACTCATCCACCCGTCCCTCTGTTCCAGCTTCCAGGCACGGATGTGCGGCGGCCCACCCTGTGCCTCACCCTGGGCAGGGGCCAGGGATGCCATGACGGGCAGGGTCCAGGGATGCCGTGACAGGCAGGACCTCTGTCTCTGACGGTACTGTGGTGGGTGGGTGAGCTGTTTCCCGTGGGGGCAGTATCCCACAAAACGTGGTTTGGCTCTCAGCAACTGCAGGTGAGAGTGGCCAGGAAGTTGCCCTCCAGAGAGAGAAAGCAGGAGATACCTCTGAGCACCCAGAAAGACGGGACGTGGGGAGGCCACAGAGGAGAGTACCCGGAAGTTCCCCTTCAATGGCCTTGAAGGGTGCCTGTCACTCTCACAATGGGCTTCTTCCTGCTTGCTGGGCTCTGGGGAGCTCAGCACAGCCTCATAGAAAAGGGCAGAAATGTCTGCCATCAGACAGCCTTTTCTCTGCTGGCCTGTCCTCATGGGTTCAGCCTGCTGTGGTTAGCTCCAAAGAAAACAGGACGGTGGCATGTGTGTCCATGGTATGTCCCACCCAGAGAGGACCCTGGCCTGGCCTGTGCTCAGACACCTTCTGTCCTGGCTGCCTCTGGGGCCCCAGGAGGGCATGGTAGCCACAACCCCCTGGGTTCACCCAGGCGCTTCCCCAGCCAGCCAAGCGGCCCTCATGGCATGGGACCCTGAGTGGTGGAGGCCGGAGGTGGAGGGGCTGAGCACTCAGAGGTCAAGCCCTGGTGAGATACTCATCAACTGGCCACCCTGGGCAGCCAGACAGATGAGGCAGCTTTCCCTGGGCACCCCATTCCCACTTGGAAAGGAGCCTTTGAAATGAGGAAGTCGGGTTGGAAGCCAGGAGGGCACCTTGGCCCTGGCTTCCTGGTTCACTGCTCAGATAACTGAGGAGTAAACAGAGCACCTGCTCCGTGGACAGTGTGTTTGTGATAAACCCAGAGGCCAAATGTCCTGGGGCCTCAAATTGGGCCCCAGAAGAGCAAGGGAACATCTGTTCCCCACAGGGCTTCTCATCTGAGGCCACAAGAGCCCCTGGCAGGACCACAGAAGCCCTGGCATCTGGGAGGCTTGGGGCTCGGCATGCCCCCTCTTCCTGCCTTGCAAGGGTCCTTGCAACTCCTCAAAGAGAATTTGGCTGCGCCTGTTTCTCTGGAAGGATGAGAATAGAATAAATGACAGCCGAGGCTAGAACTTCATGAAGCAAGATGTTCCTGTGTGTGCACACGTGTCTGTGTGAATGTGTATGCATGTCTGTGTGCATGTGGTGTGTGTGTGCATGTCTATATGTGTGCACATATGTGTCTGGGTATTAATTTGTGTGCATGTGTTTTTGTGTATTATGTTCACACATGTGCATGCCTATGTGTGGGCATATGTGTGTACATGTGTCTGTATGCATATCTATGTGTACACAAGTGTCTGTGTGTGTCCGTGTGTGTGTGCCCGTCTCTGTGCCCATGTGTGCCCATGTGTGTGCCCATGTGTATGTGCCTGTGTGTATGTGCCTGTGTGTGCCCGTGTGTGTGCCCATGTGTGTGCCCATGCACGTGGGTCTGTGTGTGTGACTTTTGTTTCTTTTCCCTCCATCTTTTGTCCCAGCACCAATGCTCAGTGTCAGGCTCCAGGTCACCAGGGTGAGGGGTGGAAATGCCTATTAGCCAGGAACTCTATTGTGTGCTCTCTGGGGATCCCCAACCAGAGAGGCCCAGTGGAAAACCGCACAGCATCACACCAAGGGAAAGTCAGCCAGCCTGGGGCAGAGACGGTTGCATGGTGTGTGCCCGCAGCCCCTGTTGGGGGGTCTCCCCCAGCTCCCGTCCTAAGGGCCTCTAGCACAAAGGTCCCTGCACACAAAATCATGATTCCATGATGTCTTGGTGACCTGGCATGGCCCCTACTCTAACCCACAAGACCCCAAGACCCCAACTTTAGACATCGAGCACCTCCTAAGAACCCTAATGAGACTGTTCTCCCAGAAAAGAGGGTGGCCACAACCTCAGGAGCAGCAGTCGTGTGCTTTCGATGGAGGAGGTGGGGGGGATGCTCAGAGCACTGGGGAGAAGAATGTGTCAGCTCTCAGGCGGGGCCTTTCTCTCCTCTCTCCAGAATTAGAATTCACAGGGGGATTCACAGATGCACATGCACACAGACTCACACCAACACACGTGTGCATGTATGCATTCACACAGAGACTCACACCAACACACATGTGGATGCATGTGCTCACACAAGCACAC
This sequence comes from Chlorocebus sabaeus, assembly GCF_047675955.1. Taxonomy (NCBI): domain Eukaryota; kingdom Metazoa; phylum Chordata; class Mammalia; order Primates; family Cercopithecidae; genus Chlorocebus; species Chlorocebus sabaeus. The sequence continues at coordinate 133,514,878 of NC_132923.1, forward strand.
AGACTCACTCCAACACACATGTGCATGTATGCATTCACACACAGAGACTCACACCAACACACATGTGGATGCATGTGCTCACACAAGCACACAGACTCACTCCAACACACATGTGCATGTATGCATTCACACACAGAGACTCACACCCACACACATGTGGATGCATGTGCTCACACAAGCACACAGACTCACTCCAACACACATGTGCATGTATGCATTCACACACAGAGACTCACACCCACACACATGTGGATACATGTGCTCACACATGCACACAGATTCACTCCAACACACATGTGCATGCATGCATTCACACACAGAGACTCACACCAACACACATGTGGATGCATGTGCTCACACAAGCACACAGACTCCTCCAACACACATGTGCATGCATGCATTCACACACAGAGACTCACACCAACACACGTGGATACATGTGCTCACACATGCACACAGATTCACTCCAACACACATGTGCATGCATGCATTCACAGAGACTCACACCAACACACATGTGGATGCATGTGCTCACACAAGCACACAGACTCCTCCAACACACATGTGCATGCATGCATTCACACACAGAGACTCACACCCACACACATGTGGATACATGTGCTCACACATGCACACAGATTCACTCCAACACACATGTGCATGCATGCATTCACACACAGAGACTCACACCAACACACATGTGGATGCATGTGCTCACACAAGCACACAGACTCCTCCAACACACATGTGCATGCATGCATTCATACACAGAGACTCACACCAACACACGTGGATACATGTGCTCACACATGCACACAGATTCACTCCAACACACATGTGCATGCATGCATTCACACACAGAGACTCACACCAACACACATGTGGATACATGTGCTCACACAAGCACACAGATTCACTCCAACACACATGTGCATGCAGGCATTCACACACAGAGACTCACACCAACACACATCATCCACTCACACAGATTCACACAAACACGTGTGTGAATGTGCACACATGCACACAAACTCACTCCAACACACGTGTATTCATGCACTCAGACTCATACCAACACACATGTGCATGAATGTGCTCTCACACACACAGATTCACACAAACACATATGTGTGTGAATGTGCATAGACTCACTCCAACACACATGTGCATACATGCACTCACACACACAGAGACTCACACCAACACACATGTGCATGCATGCACTCACACAGACTCACACTAACACACATGTGCATGCATGTGCTCACACAGAGATTCACATACATATGTGCATGAATATGCACACATACACACAGACTCACTCCAAAACACATGGGCATGCATGCACTCACACAGACTCACACCAACACACATGTGGATGCATGCACTCACACATGCACACAGATTCACACCAACACACACCTGCATGAATGCACTCACACAGACTCACACCAACACACATGTGTATGTATGTGCTCACACAGAGATTCACACCAATACACATGTGCATGAATGTGCACACACACAGGCTTACTCCATCACACATGTGCATGTATACACTTGCACATGTACATGCACAGACACACCAACACACATGTGCATGCATGTGCTTACAAATATGCACACACACACCCCTCCACATGAACACACACACGCACGTGTACACACATAGCTATACACACATGCTCATACACAAAGATACACATGCCTACACCTACACGCAGACACCAACATACATATATACACACATGCGCACACACACACATAAGATACACACACCGATACATATGCATGTCCCCCGCCATCTTGGCACATCAGTAAGCCTGAATGCAGGGGCTGGGCCTAGCAGTCAGACCCCACACCCTCTCCCTCTGTCTTCACTGCTCTCAGGCGTGGCTGCAGAGACTGGGGTCCTGCCATTCAGTGTCAGTGACACTCTGGGCAGGCTGTCAAGACATCATAGGCTCCTCCGTGGGGCTGCCTGGCAGATCCACAACTGACTTCAGGGAGGGGAGTTCATAGGAAGGAGGTTCTGAGGACCAGAGAGAGAGCAGGGCTGGGCCAGTCATGGAGACCAGTCTGAGCTCCCCCACGTTTCAGTGCAGAAGCATGGGGCCCTTGGCCCCCGGGTCTCCTGTGAACCTGGGCAAAGGTGGCTGGGGTGCCCAGGGAGATGTGGGCAGCTGGGCCCTGTGGCCTCCTGAGTCCTCCTTGCCCCTGCCAGGCCAGCATCTTTCACCAGGATGCTGGACAGAACGGGGAAGAAGGCTGGATTTTGAAAGAAGTAGGTGTTTTTCTTTGGAAAGTTTATTTGCAGATTTATGTCCAAGGGTGTGTGTGTGTGTGTCTGTGTGTGTGTGTGTTTTAACCTCAGCCAAAGGTTAGATTTCAGATATCCTCTGATGCTCTGTTTGAAGCCCTGTTTATTTGTTTGGATTGGCCAGTCGAAAGTTAAAAGAAATAAACTCTACTCCCTTTAGAATCCTGTTGAGCACGCTTTCGGACACGCGATGTGCCAACGCAACCGGGCTAAGGACGTGTTCTCTATGGACGCCCTGAGGGGAGGAACTGTTCCATGTCCTCCAAGGGCCTCCATGTCCTGCTATTTCCAGGCCGGCCCCCACCCTCAGTCAATAACGTTCTTTCATTCACTTTCCCAAGCAGAAGGTTGTGAAAAGCCTCCTTCGAAGTGCCTTCCTCAGTGTGGGGACGTGGCTTCCCTTTGCACCCAGAAGCCAGCTCCCCAAACACGCCTCCTCTCAGGCCTCAGAGGAGGATGCTGGGGCTGTGCGGGGCAGCGCGAATTTGCATGCTGGGCTCCTTCCAGGCAGGGACAGGGGCCTTGAAGTGAGTTCTCACAGGACACCCACCTTCCCAAAGCCACAGCAGGGAACCTGGTCTCCCTGCCACCCCGTCCTCTCTGGTTGTGCCCTTGACATGGCGAGGCTGGTGCTGGGGACTCTGGCTCTGAGCCTATGAGGTCGTATTTCTGCTGTTTGTACAGGCACATCCTACGGGGTTGGAAGCACGGACAGCCCTCCGCAGAAGCGCAGGCCATTGCTGATCCTAGCTGGTGACCTCAGAGGCCTCGTTTCCTCATCTGTAAAATGGATTAGCAGTACCTGCGGTGCAGGGTGGCTGTTGGAGTGAAATGAGTTGAGTGAGGGCGAGTGTTCGTTAACTCTGTTCCCGGCGAGCACTCGGCGATGACCATTGACGGGCAGAGCTGAGATCCCGTGGGGAGGACATGGGTGAACCTGGAAATGGCAGAGGCCACAGTGGTGGCTTCAGTGGAGCAGAGCCCGGCGGCGGACTCTCAGAAAGCCTGGGCTGGGCTGGTCTCCTCCACTGGGCACAGCCTCTGCAAGGCAGGCGTCATGGCCATTGTAGGCGTCGAGGGCTGGTTCCCTGTCCCACTTTCCTCCCCACAAAAGGAGTTGATGGCGCCCAGCCAGGAACCTCAGAGACTCCGTGGGAGCCAGAATTTGAGGACCTGGTCCTCAGCCACGCTTGACTTCAGAAATGACCCTAGTGACATCTGGGGCTCTCCTCAGAGAATGTGGCGGCGGGGGGGGCGGGTTATGGGCATACTCACTGGCCTCGCCATCTCCCCTTGGCCTTTGTGCCCTTCCCGATGGAAACCCCCGACGTGGCGGGACCTGTGGCAACCCCTACATCCAACCCCAGCAATCCCTGGCTGGGCTGGGCCAGGCCGCAGTTCATCGTCGGAAGCTTCCGCGCCTGCTCTGTCTTCCCTCTTTCCCGAAGGCTCAAGGCCTGGTAAACGCTCGTCCTCAGGGTTTGGGTTATTTTGTGAGCCTGTCTCTGTTTGACAGCTGAGGAAGTGGCTGCCCAGGGAGTCACAGGCTTTGCCCTGGCTCACACTGCTGGTAAATAAACCCTGTGCCAGGTCAGCTGCACTTTACGTGTGTTACGCCGTTTTGCATTACTTCAAAGAAACACCTGAGGCTGGGTAAAGAAAAGAGGTGTCATCGGCTCATGGTCCTGCAGGCTGTATAAGCATGGCACCAGCATCAGCCCGGCTTCGGGGGAGGCCTCAGGGAGCTTTTACTCACGGCAGAAGGGAAGGGGAGCCCACGTGTGACATGTGATAGAGCAGGCAAGAGGGAGAGGCTGGGGAGGTCCTAGACTCTTTTAAAGCAGATCTCACATGAGCTAAACGACAGGGGACTCACTCATCACCAAGGGGATGGAGCCAAGCCATCCATGATCCATGAGCCACTTGCCTCCCGCCAAGCTCCACTTCCAAAATCGGGCATCAGACTTCAACATGAGATTTGGAGGGGATGCACATCCAAACCCCATCACATCTGTGACTTTAGCCGTGATGGCTCTTGGCCGAGAGAAGGTTCTAGATGCCTTTGGAGGAAGGCTTTTTGGAGGAGAGGCATCTGTGCTCGTCAAAGGGGCAGACTTTTCCTCCCTCACCGTGCTGCTCTAGGTCTGAAGCCTCTTTTCCTGCATCCCCACATGAGCTGGAAAGCTAGGGCACATTTTGGAGTCTGGTTTCCAGACTCTTTGGGTTAGATGCAGCCCCAAGATCCTGAGATCCTGGAGCCAGGCCAAAGCGCTGGCCCTGCTCAGCCTCCCCATTGTGGGAAGTGGCCCCTCCTCCAGCACACAAGGCCCTGGGCTTTCTGAGCCAGACCCCTGCCATGCCAAGGGAGTCTCCGCTACTCCTACCTCCTCTGCTGCAGCCTCCTTCACCCCCACGAGGGCCTCTCTGTGTCTGATGCAGAGGGACAGGCACTCACCTCTCCACAATCCCTCGCTCTCCTCCCCACCAGCCTGCTGCCTGCACTCTGCCACTGTAAGCTGAGGAGAGAGACCACACGACCTGCAATCCCAAGCCTAGATATAGACTCAAGAGAGCTGAAAGCAGTCTTCAGACAAAAGCGTGCATACCCATGTTCGTAGCAGCACTGTCCAAAATCGCCAAGAGGTGGAAAGAACTTGCAGAGGAGTCTGCAGTGGAGTATTAGCCATGAAAAGGAGTGAGGCACTGGCCCATGCTACAATGAGGAAGAAACTGGAACACAGATGCTCAGTGAGAGAAGCCAGGCACCAAAGGAGGCAGATCATAGAATTCCACAGAGAGGACGAATCCAGAGGCCGAATAGGGATGGCTCAACGGTTGCCAGGGCCTGGGGGGACAGGTGGTGGGGAGTGAGTGCTGCTGGGGTGCAGTCAGGGCCTGGGGGGGACAGGTGGTTGCCAGGGCCTGGGGGACGGGTGGTGGGGAGTGAGTGCTGCTGGGGTGCAGTCAGGGCCTGGGGGACGGGTGGTGGGGAGTGCTGCTGGGGTGCAGTCAGGGCCTGGGGGGACAGGTGGTGGGGGGTGAGTGCTGCTGGGGTGCAGTCAGGGCCTGGGGGGACAGGTGGTGGGGAGTGAGTGCTGCTGGGGTGCAGTCAGGGCCTGGGGGACAGGTGGTGGGGAGTGAGTGCTGCTGGGGTACAGTCAGGGCCTGGGGGACAGGTGGTGGGGAGTGAGTGCTGCTGGGGTGCAGTCAGGGCCTGGGGGGGACAGGTGGTTGCCAGGGCCTGGGGGACGGGTGGTGGGGAGAGTGCTGCTGGGGCACAGTTTCTCCTGGGGTGGTGAAAACCTTTCGGAAGTAGGCAGAGGTGGTGTTTGCACAACACTACGGATGTACTAAATGTCACCGAATTACACGCCTTAAAATGGTTAAAATTAGAAATTTATGTTATATGTATTTTGCCACAATAAAAAAAAAAAATCAACCCTTGAAGTGTAAGACTGATCTAGAATGGAAAAAAGCAACTCATAAATCCCCCAAAGCAAAATAAACCAAACCAAGTCAAGGGCGGGCCTTGGCCGTGCCCCCCACGGTTCCCTAGCCGCCCCATGGCCTGCCCCACCCCTGAGCCCCCCACGGCCCCCACCACCCAGACATTAGAGGCCTGGGGATTACTCGCCTAATCGAGCTCCCGCTGTAACAACAGGGCTGCCTAATTGAAACGTATGAGAAACCATTAACAGTAATTGGAATCAATTAATAGATGATTTTCTTGGGAGTGAGTACACAGCGCATGGCAGAATCTCATCGCCGCTTCCCAGGGCACGCACCACCCAAACCAGGCCGGCCTGGAAACAGGTGAGCGCATTGTCGGGAAAGCGCGAGATGCAGAGGCCTGAAAATGGGGGAAGGCCATGGCAGGAGGGTCGGGGGCTTGGCCAGACAGAGGTAGGGGACCCACGGGTTCTCTGGAGCAGGGAGCCTGGCAGGGTGGGACCTCCAAGCCCGTCCCCAGGGCCAGGCTCTATGTTTTAGGGGCATGACAGAGCCGCTGCCTGGGCAGAGAGGTGACCCTCCCCCATCCTGAGAGGTGGAGATATCTGTGTCAGGAGCCTGGAGTCCCTGAGGCCCCCCAGGGCTGTGGGCAGAGCTGGCCACAGACGGGGCCGGGCCACCACTCCCACCCGAGCTGGGAGCCTACTAACAAGGCGGCACTTAACCCACAGCAGAGCCATGGTGAGCCCAGGATGCAGCCCAGGAGCCCTGGGCCCGGGTGCTGGGCAACGGGGAGGAAGGCTCTTCTCTGCCCATTCCCACAGAAGGGGCTGTCAGCGGCCCTGGGCACCAGGGTTCCTCTGGGCAGCAAACTAGAGGATTTGGACAAATGTGTTCTCTCTCCGGGATCTGGCTCCTTAAAGAACAAGGCTCAGAGAAGCCCCTGCCAGCAGCCCCCCTCCAATTCGTGTCCCTTTGTAGTAGTTACTCAGCCAGGAAGTGGAGCCTGGACTATTCGCTCATCTGTTCATTCATTCATTCATTCATTCATGCATGCATCCAACAAACGTACTTTGAACCCCTCTGTACCTGGGGTCCTGATCTTGGGGGTTCCCTGGTGGGCCGTGTTCTCTGTGGAGAGAGTCCGTTCATCAATGGACTCAGGGGTGAAGGGGGTTGCTCGGAATGCCCCCCACCTCTAAGTGTGCCGGGAGGGAACTGCCTTTCTCCAGACTCCAGGCAGCTCCCAGGATGCGCCCTCCCAGGCTGGCAGGGGGAAGGGGCAGTGGAGAAGTTGCACAGCTTCCCCCTTGCAATCCACAGGGGACCAAAGCCCACCCAGGTGCCGGGGGTATGGAGGCCAGGGCAGAGGAAGGCCCCCTCCTAGGCTGAAGGGCAGGAGCAGCTTGTAGGGCTGAGTGGGCTGGCAGCCCCTCCCTTGGCCCCTGGAGCCCGGGTGGGCGCTGGGGACTGTCAATGTGGGGTTTAGTGGGGCCTTATCAGATGGAATCACTGCTATTCTTCGCATTCAGACCCACTTCCTGTGAGCTGAAAGCCAGGCCCTTATCTCCTCACCCCCTGACCCGGGCAGGCACACCCCAGGTGGCTCCGATTTCTGCTCCAGAGCAGCAGGTGAGAAAGTCTCTGGCTGGAGGCAGAGAGAGGAGGGCCCCGAGGGCAGCTCAGGCCTGTGTGAGCCAGGGGCATCTCCACTCGGCCAGAGATCCAGGGTCTCTGGGTCTGACTCTCCCTTGCTTAGGCGGCTGTGTCTTGATGACTACAAGAGCTTCTCAAAAACCCACCCTCCCCAGCAACTTCCCTGGGCTGTTTGTTTTCTGTCATTGGACTGGCAAGTGGGTCCTGAGGCTGTGGGGCAGGTGCTGCCTTGGGATTTGAGGTCGGGGGACAAGAGTGTGTCTGAGACCCCAGGATTAGAGAAGTGGCCCCTGCTGAGGCGGCAGCCAGGCAGCCCCGCCGTGCTGAGGGGGTCGTGGTGGGGATGTCTAGGGAGCGAGGGGCAGATGGGATGAAGAGCAGAGGAGAATGGGCTCTGTGCAAGGCCTCTGCTCTCTGTTCAGGGCTACTGTCATTAGCATTATTTTGTCCCTGAAGTCTTACAAGGCCACCAGAGAAGGCCTTGAGCAGATGCCTTGCTGAGTGACAATTCAGAAAAAAAAAAATAGGATGAAGACTTAGATATGAAAAGCATCCCCAGTTTCCAATTTCAGTTTCTGAAGCGTCTGGGGCCTCCTGCTCTGCCTGCCAGCCAGGGTCTCTCTGCTGAGCTCTAAGAGTGTTTGGAGTGTGAGGCCCACCCAGCCTCATTCCCCGCCTCTAGCTTTGCCGCTAGGCTCTGGCCAGGCAAGAGTTAAACTCTGCCATTTTATTTGACAAGCCCAAGGTGAAGTGGGTGACCAGAAGTCTCAAAGGCATCCTTAACCCCTCTTGGCGGAGGGCTCTGCTGCTGTTCTCTGGGCAGACTCTGCCATCATCACTTGTGATCGCAATCAGAGCCCTGGCAGAGGACCTGCATTCTTAAAGGGACAGTGATCTCCAAGCCTCCTTCCAGGGCCATCTGTCCTTTCCCCTGACCCACCTCCTGGGTGCACTTCTTCCCAGCAGGCGGGGCTCGGCTCAGCCCAACACAAGCTCAGCCACGGGCACCTGTGGGTGAGGCAGGGACTGCGTGGGAGCCCGGAGAACGCAGCCCACTGTAACCAGGGGACCTCTCCCAGGCAGGCCCCTTTCTCCAGAAGCCGCACTGCCTGGGGTGCCTCCTGCCCACTGTCCTGTGAATGTTTTTCTTCCCACAGCCAGAATCACGCTCAACCCATTGGGCCGGGCAGCTGGAAGAGAGGGGTGTGAAGGCTCATCCCAGGCTGGAGGGCTCTGGCACCTGTGGGGCCAGCTCCCTGTGAGCCCATAGCCCCTTCCTCTGCCTGGTTTTCCTGTGATGATGGTGAGGTCAGGACGGCTCTAGAGACTGTGCCCCATGGTCTGCCTGTTAACTTACTCAGTGTTGCTGCAAACCCCTCGGCCCCTGACACTACAACCTGGGAGACAGCTTGGGTCTCTCCTTCCTGGCTCTCTGTCCGGGGATCCCGTTAATTTCATTCCTGCAAAACTGGACAGTGAGACACAGTTGGGAAGGGGTGGTGGGGTGGTGGGTTGGAGGGGTCCTACCTGGATGCTTGAACCCTCAAATGAATAAGTGTGAGGAAAGGCCCCCTAGCCCCCCAAATCCAGGCATGTCTGTCTCCTGCCCTAGCGCCATCTGGAATGCCACCGCGAACACCACCATGCCCGCTGGGCAGCCGTACCCAGCCCAAGGCTGCTGGCCAGTGCTGCTTCCCACCTACACCTGCTGGGACAGGATGTGGTTGGTGCCTTCCCTGGGCAGTTTGGGAGGCCCTTGGGGGCGGAGCTGGTGAGTGTAAGAGGGGTGGAGGGGGTCACAAGTTTCCTTGGAGGGGCCCAGGGTGAAGGCGCCCTTTCATCGCCTGGGAGAAAGGGTCTGGCTGGGTCCCTGTTCTCTGGCCTGGGAGGAGCTGGGGAGTTTCATCGGTGCCCTCCCAGGGCAGGCTCCTGTGGATGCCGGGCTTCACGGTCTCACTAAATCTGAACGGCGGGTCCAGGGCTTGGGCTCTGGCGTCTGTGTCTCACCCTTTACATAGGAAATGGAGGTGCAGGGGTTGGACAACGGCCCAAACCCAAGCCCCCACCTCGCTGCAGATTCCGAGTATGAGCTGCATGAGCTGCTCCATGTGCCCGAGTCCTCAGCAGGCACTGACGCCCAAGCCAAGTCTCTGGGGCCCTGGGGGATTTCCTTCCTGGGTCTGATAAAACAGACTCCTGGCCTGGAAGTATCTGTTCAGGCCTCCGTTCTGGGAGACAGCTATAGCCTCAGACGGGAGCCGCATGCACCGCAGCAGCCCCAGACAGGGCCCCTCGGCCGGCAGCACAGGGCCCCGCGCCCTGTGAACCCACAGGATCTCCGCCTGCTTTCCACCTGCTTTCCTGAGAGCCCTGGCTGCCAGGCGAGTGACAAAGCTCTGCACATGCCGCTCGCCCTCCCCCAGGAAGGCTGACACAGGCAGGGCCCTGTCATCAAAGCCCCTGGCCCACGACCAAGGAGAGAGCTCTGGTTGTCACTGTTGTCTACTGGGCAGAGGCAGAGACGTTGTGAGCACCCCCCCCCCACACTGCATAGGACGGCTCCCCACAACAGAATCATCTGACCACAAATGTCAGCGGTTTCAAGATTAAGAAAACCCGACCAGGGAACAAGTCCCTCAGCCCCAACACCTAGGGGTGTGGACGGGGCTGTGGTGCCTGGGGAAAGGGGGCATCTTGGAGCTTCTCGCAGGCCTGGCCTGTTCCCTACTTGGCCCAGCAGGGGCCTCGCCTCTGGGACCCCAACACCCAACACATCCAGCTTCCTGGAGGCTCCAGCCGCAGGGCTTCCCTCCTGTGAGGGATTCCGGTCCCCAGAGACGCCTGCTCCTTTCCCCAAGGAGTCTCTGAGAAAGCCCAGCATTTTCCAGCTTGTTTTCTTGTGTGAACTTGCATTTCTGCGCTGTGGGTGAGGTCACACACTCTGGGCCGCTGAACCCCATGTGTGGGTTGTGGGTAACAGTGGCCTTGGCTTCCCAGGTCACTGCCAGCACCAGCCAGTGTTGGGGGGCAGGCAAGGAGCCTCCTGGAGCTCTGGGATCCCTGTGTGGGGTTACTGTGAATCTCTTGGGGTCTCTCCCCTGCAGGTGGGAGGGGATCAAGTGTGGTGGTGGCCCTTTGAGTACGCCTTGGCATCCCCTCTGGCACCCACGCACCATCCGATGTGCCCATCCCTGCCACTGTGACCTCCGCCTCCAAGAAGAGGCTCAGCTTCTGGCCCAGATGTCGTGGGCGGCAGCCGTGTGCAGCGGCTGATACGCTCTGCATCAGTAACCGGATCAGCACTAGGGTCAAATAACTCCCTGTCGGGCAACAGAATCCCTGCCCAGGACCGCCGCCGTTGTTGGTCCTGACCGTGGGATGAGCGCTGAAAGACGACGCCTGTGGGTGGGCCTGGGGAAGGCGGGGCGGGGGCTGAGGGGCCGTTGGGACCTGGTGTCTGCATCTAAGGGAGGCAGAGGGGGCAGGACTCCCCCAGGGCCGCCGCCCCACAGAGCTCCAGGCTTCTCCTCGGAAACGGCCTCTCCAGCTGGCCTGTGGCGCCGCCTCCTCCAGCAAAGACCTCACAGGCAGAGTTCTGCGTGGGGCGGCCACACCTGGATTTGGGCTATTTTGTCCCCGAAGTCTTACAAGGCCACCAGAGAAGGTCTTGAGGGGGTGCCCCGCCAAGTGACAATTCAGAACAAAAAAAGATGCAGTCTTAGACACAAAAAGCATTTCCACTTTCCAACGTTAGTTTTGAAGAGTCTGGGGCCTCCTCGCCTTGCCTACAGGCCGGGCTGACTGCTGAGCTCCCAGAGGCGTTCCGGGTCTGAGGTCAACCCAGCCCTGCTCCAAGCCCTGTGCGTGGGCTCCTCCCAGGGCAGGCGTCTGCGGGGCCCTCACGGCCTGGTGGGGCCTGAAAGCTGATTCCTGCAGAGGGATTTTCTCTCAGAGACAGAGGAGACATTGTGCCCAGTGAGGCTGAGCATGGCCCAGTGGGGGCCGGAGCCCACCTTCTCTGTTCCCGACCCTGAGACAAAGTGGCCTCCCCTGCTGTCAGGCCATGCGGCGGCGGGCGGGGGGCTTGGGAGCCAGAACGCTCCAGAGAGACGACTGCCAGAGGCCTGAAAGCCACAGCCTGTGGTGGCCACTGCTTCGAGGCCTCCTTCCTCCAGACGGAGGCCCTATTCCCCGCTCCTCTAATCAGCCCTCGGGGAGGTGGCACACTCATGAAGATGGGCACAGGGCTGGGTGGGGGCAGTGGTCCTGAGGTGCCAAAGGGGAGGGGATGGGTCACCTCTGCTGTCACTCTTGGTTGACCTCCAGGCCAGGTCGGATTCCAGGGCCAGCTCCCACCACGTCTGGCATCCTCAAACACAAGTCCTTCCCTAGGGCTGACCATGGGCCCTGCAGCAAGCTGAATCGTGCTCTTCCTAAAACTCATGCACTCCCAGAACCTAAAAGGTCACATTTTCTGGAAATAGCATCTTTGCAGATGCAAATTAATCAACATGAGGTCACACAGAAGCAGGATGGGCTCTGAATAAGGAAGGAGGGTGTCTTTGTAAGAAGACACACAGGGAAGTGCTCATGTGAAGACAGAGGTGGGGATGGAGGTGATGTGTCTAGAAGCCAAGGATGGCCAAGGAGGGCCAAGGATGGTCAAGGATGGCCAAGGAGGGCCAAGGATGGCCAAGGATGGCCAAGGAGGGCCAAGGAGGGCCAAGGAGGGTCAAGGATCATCAAGGATGATGACCAAGGAGGGCCAAGGATCATCAAGGATGGCCAAGGATGGCCAAGGAGGCCCAAGGAGGGCCAAGGATGGCCAAGCAGGGCCAAGGATGGCCAAGGATGGTCTAGGATCACCGAGAATCGCCAAGGAAGGCCAAGCAGGGCCAGCAACACCAGACCTGGAGAGGTGGGGGACAGGGTCTCCCTCAGAGCCTCAGAAGAAGCCAACCTTGACCTCCCCTGGATCTCAGGCTTCGGGTCTGTAGAATTGTGAGAGCATACAGTGTGTGGTTTGAAGCCACCTAGTTTCTGGTACTTTGTTACAGCAGCTCCAGGAAATAAACACAGTCCCTGAGAGTCACCCAGGGCACTCCTGCTGGGACACCCATCTGGCCAGTGGTCAGGGCTTCAGGTGGGACCATCCAGTGGGACTTGTGTGTGCCTCTACTCTGGGGGCATGGCCAACCCTCAGCCTCTGCCACAGGGACTCGGTCCATTCCCAGGAAGGGCATCCCCTGCGTTCGTCTCCCAGAGAGAGTTGATGCTCAGGGTTGAGCTGGCTCCCTGCAGCTATGCGTGCCCTGGGGCTGGCTAACACCTCCTGGGAACCCAGCCACCTACCCCAGCCGAGCAGCTTACCCAAGTCACTCCTCCCTGGCAGGCTGCTCATTAGAAGAGGGGCTGCAGCTCACAGGCGTGAGAGATTTCCTTGGGGACACTCCCTGTGTCTCTCAGAAGGATCTGGGGGTTTAGGGGTCACCCCTCCAAGGGATGCATTTTCAGTAATTAAAAAGGCAGTGGGGCCTGGAAGAGGCTGAGCCAACTCTGGGCTGGGGGAGAGGTGGTTGGCGGAGTTCAGAGGCCACATGTAAGGGCCAGAAACTGCCCTATCAGGTGACCAGTCGTGTGCATCCTCCCCCTGGGACATCAGTATTTTCTCCAGCACCACCCAGGGGCGTCTGTTGGCCTGGACCCTCAGAGACTCTGGCCCAGGGCAGGGTTCTGTGTCACACCAGCACAAGGGAGGGTTGGATGTGCTGCCCACCACCAGCTGAGTCCCATAGCCGATCTGCTCACTCGCCAAGTTTGAGAACCAAGGCCGGGCATGCAGGGGGTTGGCGACGGAATCAAGGGGGACATACAAGGGAGAGTCGGATGTGCTGCCCACCACCATCGGAGTCCCACAGCCGATCTGCTCACTCGCTGAGTTTGAGAACCAAGGCCGGGCAGGAAGGGGTGACGACGGAATCAAGGGGGACATCTGCCGCTTTAGATCCTAAACCCCACGGAGTCGGAGCCTGCTTGTGCCTGCAGGATCATGCCAGGGCCTCAGCGCTTGGGTGGGGGCCACGTGTCCAGTTCAGAGGCCAGCGTCCAGGGAGGGTGCTGGGTCACTCGGCTGTTCAGATGCTGTCACAGGGGAGCCCTCTGGTTTCCGTCCCTGGGGATGAGGCCTCACATCAGGTACAGTCTTTTGGCCAGGAACGAGGGGATGAGCGAGTGAGCTGTCAGATCCACGTCTGAGGACCCTGAGCCCAGCCAGGAGCATCGCGGGGCATGTGGAGAGATCGTCTGGGAGTGGCTATAAGGGTTTAGGAAGTCTTTGTGAGGGCCTGTCAAGATGGCCAGGACTGGCAGGCGGGGCAGGGTGGCAAAGGTGGCCTCAGAGAGGAGAGTGAGCCTGGCAGGCTGGGGGCAGCCTTGCAGGAGGAGTCCCCCTCCTTGGGGCTCCTAGTGCCCCAGGTCCCGCTGTGGGTGTCCTGTTCTGCGCCCACTTTGTAGAGTGGCTGGGGAGAGATGGAGACCCCTGGAGGCCCCATGCTCCCTCTTGTCTGCATCGAGGCTATACCAGGACTCGCTTCTTCGGCTGGCAGGAGTGTCCAGGAGGGGCTGGCCCTGCTGCTGGTAGATCTTCCTCCCACCCCAGACAGAGGGAGGGTGGCAACCCCCACCTCAGCAAGCCCTTTCTTTCCTTTTCCCAAGATGAAGCTTCTCCTGGTGTCTCAGGAGCATCCGCTGCCGGCAACGTCGGTGGGGTAAGGAGATGTGGACAGTGCAGAGCCGGGGGAGCCCTTGGGGGGGTCTCAGCTGAACAGGCCTCTTTGACATCATTACATAAGCCGTTCCATTGTCACAGGCCATGGCCAGGAGTTGTAAATACTCAGGGAAAAGCCCTCTTTGTTTTGAGGTTCTGGGATGTGAGACGGTGCAGCTTTCACTGCTTGGGATTAAAGGAAGCCAGGCCTGCGGGGAAGTGTAACCGCTCTGGCACCGGCCCGCCCTTGACGGTGCTTTTTATGACTGCACACGTGGGTTTCCAGGTGGGAGCTGGGGGTTCCCTGGCCTGGGACCCAGCAAGCACTGGAGGCAGCTGGCAGGGCCCCCAATCCTCACGGACTTCCTCCTCCCTCCGTTGTCTCCTCGGCCTCCCTGGGCTTCCCAGGACAGCCCTCCATGCCTGCTGTGGGAGGAAGACGCTTTCCTGAGGCAGGGCCCAGGCAGCTTCTGTTGGGGCCTGGAACAGCTTCCGCTCACCGCTTCTGGTGGCACACACTGCACGGAGGTGAGACTGCAAACGCCGCCCGCCCCACGTGGTGCAGGCTGAGTGCTCTGGTGTTTGTCCAAGCTGTTCCGAGCCCAGGAGGTCGGACTCTCACCATCGTCTTGGTGATGGCGACCCTGTGTCCTGCCCCGCCTCATGGTTGCCCCTGACCTGTACCAGCGAGGCCTTGGGATATGGGGGGGGTGGATCCTGCCATTCCCAAGGGCTAAGTCCTGAGACCCTTTCGAAACCCCGTTTGAAAAGGTGACCATAGCGTATGGCTTCCCACACCAAGTGTACACAGAACACTAACGACAGGCACACGGGCAACACAAAATGGGCTGCTCCATGCCAGGGCGTCGCAGAAGCACGAGCCAGAGAACCGATGGCTGCCCAGGACCAAAGGGACCCACATCAACATGCTGGCCACCGGGGCCTAGAGCGTGACCAGAGCGTGATTAAAAGAGGCCAGATCACAGGAAGCCCCAGTCCACCGAACCACAGCCAGAAGGTAGAAAGGGAAGAAGGCCATGAACCCCTGCTTAAAAGAAGACACCAGTGCCCTCCCTGTTCCCCATCCTGGGGCACGAATAGGGTGGCGTGTCCTGAGCACTGAGGAGGTGCTGATGGCAGAGGTAGAGTGACGGGCGGGGAGCAAGGGATGTGGGTTTCTGGGTGACGGGTTGCTGCACCTCGTTAAAGGGTGGCATCTGGGGGAGAAACAGCTCTGAGGACCCCGGCATGGCCTGTGGACTGGGGGCTTCCAGGCACCGGCCTGCACCACACCGGGTGCTGCAGGTCTGGGAGGAAGCTGGACGCACAGGGAGGAAGCTCTGGAAACAGCGGTGGCCTCTCCGCCACTGGCCTCAGAGTGCGGGTGGGTGGGAGTCCTGGGTGCCAGGGAGAGTGAGAGCCCCAGACGGGGGCACTCACTGGTTCATTCCCGGGGCACAGGAGCCGGAACTGAGGATCCCAGGAGGCTCAATTGTTTTTAAATTCTGTTTTTACAATGAGCGTGAGATTTATAGGCTCTGGAGGGGAAGAAAATGATGTAACTCGAGTCAATCAACAGCCCGTTTATTCGGGGCCTGTTTCCCCTCTCTCTGAGCTCCCCGGCCACCGCTCTACACTCGGCCATGACAGAAAACCACCGCCACCCACACACACACGTGCACACCCACACTCACACACACAATGGGCACAGCACGCACACGCATAGTGCACCCACACACAAATATGTGTTCACCCACACATTGTGCATATCACAATCACACAGAGCCACACACATATGTGCAGCCTCACACACGTGCACTCCCCACAAACACACGACTTCAAACACTCTCACACACATCTGCACTCACACACATACACACATATACACACTCACACACACACCCCCACACAAATATACAGTTTCACGTACATACATGCATGCCAAACACACACACATGTGTACCCTTTACACATGTGCTCCCACAAACACACATATATACACCCACACACAAATGCACACACACACAGACACACACACAAATGCACACATGTACACATGTGCACCCATACATGAGTGCACACACACTTGCACAACACACACGTGCACACATATACAAACACACATTGTGCAGAACACACACATGTTCATCACATACACACAGCTGCACTCCCACACATTGTGCACACCACACACACGTGCATCATACACTCATACACTCACACATGTGCACCCCCCCACACACATGTGCACACCACACACACAGAGTGCACCCACACACAATGCACATGTGCACCCACACACATGTTCACTCACTGTGCACATCACACACAATCACACATAGACATACACATGTGTGCAGCCTCACACACATGTGGAACCGCCCACAAATACGTGACCTCCAAAACACACACATCTGCACTCACACACAAACGTACACACTCACACACACACATGCACCCCCACACAAATATACAGTCTCATGCATGCCCCACAAACACACATACCCTTCACACACATGCCCCCCACAAACACAAACACATCTGTGCACCCACACACAAATGCATACACTCACATACAAATGTACACACTCACACACGGACCCACACACAAATGCACTCACACACGGACCCAAACACAAATGCACACACATATGTGTACCGCCACACTCACATACATATAAATATTCACATGCATATTTACCCGTGTGCATGTGTGCACACATGCTCTCCCGTCAGCCCACCCGGGGTTAAGGCATCTCTGAGGGAGCTTCCACACACACCTCAGATTCCCCTCTCCCAATTTCTCCGATTCCTCTATTCCTCTTTGTGAAAGTCCCCTGGTCTTGCACAAATGACACCCACGCAGCTCCCGTGGTAAGTGATGAGGGCAAACCACAGTGTCCAGGCTCTGCCCCTTGCAGAGGACACAAGTCAGGCTCCATGAGGAAAGGCATGCGTTCATTTCCCTTGGGTGCTTGGGTCAGCCATGCGCCTGACTGGGGGCTGGAACAGGCAGGCAGGGAGGGTGTGCCAGCCCTCTCCCTCAAAACCACCATCCTCCCCAGGACCTGACCTAGCCAGGCTCCTCTCAGAGGACTTGGCTGGAGCCCCAAATGAGCAGGTGTAGCTCAGAAGCTCTTCCTGTCACAGCAGCAGCTGGGGTGTGTAAGCAGGGCCTCTGAGTAACCTCTGCATGGAGATCGATGGAGATCAAAGAACTTGACCTTATCTCGGGAGGACCTTTGCGCGGGGCCAAGGGGGTGGGTTCAGCAGGAAGGCACTGGGCTTTCCAACAGCGTGAGAGTTTTCTTTAAATAGGCAGGTCCACATTATTGATTCCTCCTCTCTGCCCCTCTCTGTGTCGGGGGGACAGATGCAGACTTTGTGCCCTGAGACGATAAGAACAGTGACCGGGATCACCTGGAAAATGATCTGTTCTCCAAGAGCCCTGGTGCCAGCCAGCACACAGGCCCTTCACCCCACCTGCTGCCTGTGACTGCACCTGGGAGGAAACCTGGGCACACAGCGTTTGCAGAGACCAAGCCCCACATTCTCACTCACATACACCTGCATGTTCACACCAGTGTGTGCATGTGTGCATACATACACACACACATCTACTCTTGAGTTGGACCATGAAAATCCCAATGCCTCACACTGAAATTCCTAGGAACCTGTAGGGTTTGGTCCTTCACAGACAATAGTCTCTTTTCCTGTCACAGCCCACTGTGTGTCTTATAATTTGGCACATGTGTGTTATCTTATTTATTTATTTATTTATTTATTTTTGAGATGGAGTCTTGCTCTGTCGCCCAGGCTGGAGTGCAGTGGCCAGATCTCGGCTCACTGCAAGCTCCGCCTCCTGGGTTCACGCCATTCTCCTGCCTCAGCCTCCCTAGAAGCTGGGACTACAGGCGCCGCCACCTCGCCCGGCTAGTTTTTTGTAATATTTAGTAGAGACGGGGTTTCACCGTGTTAGCCAGGATGGTCTCGATCTCCTGACCTCGTGATCCACCCGTCTCCGCCTCCCAAAGTGCTGGGATTACAGGCTTGAGCCACCGCGCCCGGCTGTGTTATCTTATTTTGGTGCTGCAGTACAGCTAACTAACAGTAGAGGGCAGGCGTAGGTGTACACCCTGCCTGGTTCTATATCCAGGAACAAGGAAGTAGGTCTCTCAAGAGGCCATACCTGGTAGGTGTGGCCACCAGGTCCAGGCACTTTTTTCTAGGGAATGCTCTCTTCATAGTCACCCACTATGCGTAGCCAATGGCTGGCTGACTATGACAATAGTCATCCCTGGGACACTTGGCTGTGAGCCCTGGAGGCTGGAAGGCCTGTTCGCCCAACATGGCTGGTCCTGGCTTGTCTAACTACCTGCAAGTATGGGCAGAAAAGGCACCAAAGCTCTGCCGGGAAACCAGCGAAAGCCATGGGAAGAGCGCCCACCTGCTGGTGAACAATGGCTTCCAGGGCCATGTGGGTGGCTGGGTGGATCAGAGAAAAGAGCCTCAGATTGGAGGCCAGCAGACCTGGGCTGAACCTCGTGGGGAAGTTAGTGGACCCCCAGGCTTCAGTTTTCCCAAGCAGCCAGCAAAGTAGCGGGTCAGAGGAACGCCTGATGCCTCCACACTCTCCTTCCATCCCTGGAGCCAGGGGCAACTGGCGAGATGCTGATCCACAGCCCCGGCCTGGGAGGGCTCTCCCCTCTCACTGCCCTGGCCGCCAGCCTGGTCCGATGGCCTCAGGCTTCTCTCTCAGCTCTGCTGGACCAGGAGGCAAGGCATGGTCCCCATCACCCTGCATATCCATCCCCCTGCCCTAAAGACTGACCCTCTCATGGTGGAGAAGGGCCAAACGTTTTGGAATAAATACCCAAAGATATCAGAAGAAAACAGTGACCTTTTTGCCCTTCCAATGTTGAGCCTTGATGCCAGCTCTTAATCTCTCCCTTGACCTTCAGAAGGGAGAGGAGGATCCCATACTTTAGACCCAATGATCTCTCACATCAAAGCCCTCTCCCAGCTCCCCATCTCTGCCGGGCAGCAGGGGAGCCCTGGGCTGTGCCCTTTGGAGCTGGCTGGACCTCCAGCCTCAGCAGTCCCCATTCATGCTAGACGACCTCTGAAAAGTATTTTTGCTCCCTGGGTTCTGAAAAAAATATTCTCCTCCTGACTTAGCAACAACCCCCGCACAGATAGTCTGAGCAGGACTCACTAGGCTGGAGTTTCTGGATGTCACTCCAAATGTCACGCCACATTTGTAGCCATTTGCAGCATTAAAAATGTAAATGAATTAATTACAGAGCTCAGGGGCCTTTATTTTACACTCACAGTTATGCTTCTCCTAGGAAAGTGGGGAGAGTGCTGGCAGCAAGCTCAACTCCTTTGGCGTTTTTATTACTTTTTATTGTTACAAATCATTCAATAGGTAGGGGGAAAAGCCCTCCTTTTTGGCATGCCTTAGTTATCCAGATGATGCTGGGGGGATAAGTTCATTTCTGTGACTTGCAATTTGGAAATGTGGTTACTGAGATTTGCTACCTTAGGGAAAGTTCAAAGGTCATGTGGGTTTGTCTGGCAAGGACACAGCAGTGTCTCATGTTGGAAAAGAAATTAGACAGATAGATAAACTGAGAGATACATAGACAGATGAGTGATAGATGATCATTTGATTGACAGATGATCAATAGATAGCTAATTGATAGATGGATAATCAATTGATAGATAATCGATAATAGATGGTAGAAAAATAATCAATATATAATCAATCAATAGGTGATAGGATGTGTTGAAGCTTCCTTTCTCACATTTTCTGGTTTAAACTGTAGAAGAATAAGAATAACAACAAAAATTACATGGAAAAAAGTGAATTTGAAGCAGATCACAATTTTCTTAAAAAAAAACCAACAAGAAACCAACCAACAACACCCAAACTGCTCAAGAATCGGAATCAGCTGGAGGGAGCTGTAGGTTAAGAACCCGATGGGACACAGCAGAAAGGAGCTCGGAAGACCTTCTTAATGCAGTTATTAAAAGTCCTATACGTGTCTTCCCTTGTCATTGAATTTCACCACACAATTTAAGGAAAGCCACACAAAAAAAACTTGCAGTAAAAAACTGGGGTATAATTTTCTTCAATCAACTCCGGCTCATGACTGCAATTACCCCGAACCCTTTGCGAGGCTCGCTGTGATGCTCCGGGGACAGGCCTCGGAGCCGCTGTGGGTGGCTTCCTTTCATGTGCCTCTCAAACCCTTCTTTATTGTAAGGTTTCAAATTAGCGCTAGCAGCAATGAGCAAATTTGATAATTCGATCTCAAATTAGTTAATGTAATGTGCCAGTAACCACTAACTAGTGCATTACAAAGAGGAAAATGTATCTTTTTGGAGTTGGGATATAAAGTTAACCAGCCTGTCATTTTGCCTTTGGAAACTTTTCTGGGTCTCTATTAAAAGGGAATAATCCTATAAGAAATGTGCATCCTCAGGGCGCTGGTGGTGTCCGGAGGAGGAGGCGGTGCTCATGGGCGGGCTCCGGGCCGGGGCACCCATGCACGCCCAATGGCTGCCCTCAGACGGCTTCCCAGGAGCGGTTGCATCTGCAGGCCAGGGCTGCTCAGAGTCCCTGGCAGAGTCAAGAGGCAGGAGGGATCCGCCCCATGTGATGGCTTCACTTTCAGAAGTCAGGCGCTGAGAAGGAGTGGGATCTGGATGGAAAGAGCGCGCTGCTAGAAACTCAAAGAACCCCAGACCTGGAGACCTCCAACCGCCTCATGCCGGACACCAGGACCCTGACGGCCACGCCCGCACTCCTGCTTAGCAAGGAAGCCAGCATTGGCAGTGGCTACCAGACAGAAGTCATACTCATTAGTCCATCCTTGTCAGCTGGGGCTCACTGCAGCCTCACTGAGGGTCCAGCTAGGAATGTCCTTGTCCTCATCTCCTCCCTGTCACTTCTCCCAGGTAAGAGACAGTAAGGTCTCCAAGGTCCCTTGTTTAGGTCATAGAAGCAGACAGCCAGGATGCAAACATCCCTTGTACCAAGTGGCAAGAAAGAAATCATCCTCACACTGGTCACACTGTCCAACCACAGCAGATGATGGGCGCCAGTCTGTGGACAACCTCAAGCGCACGTAGGGCACTGTCATTACATATGTCACTGCGCCTTGGCTCTACTGTGTCAATGTTTTCTGGCTACACTGTGTCCCTGCTTCTTGCTTACCCTGATACTGCTTCCTGGCTACCCCATGTCACTGCTTCCTGGCTACCCTGTGACACTGAAACCTGGCTACACTGTGTCACTGTTTCCTGGGTACACGGTGTCAATGTTTTCTGGCTACCTCTTGTCAATGCTTCCCAGCTACACTGTGATCAGCTTCCTGGCTACATTGTATCATTACTTCCTGGCTACACTTCCTGTCTATCTTGTGTCACTGTTTCCTGTCTATCCTGTGTCACTGCTTCCTGGCTCCACTGTGTCACTGTTTCCTGTCTACCTTGTGTCACTGTTTCCTGTCCACCCTGTGTCACTGTTTCCTGTCCACCCTGTGTCACTGTTTCCTGGCTCCACTCTGTCACTGTTTCCTGTCTGCCTTGTGTCACTGTTTCCTGTCTGCCCTGTGTCACTGTTTCCTGTCTACCTTGTGTCACTGTTTCCTGTCTACCTTGTGTCACTGTTTCCTGTCTGCCCTGTGTCGCTGTTTCCTGTCTACCCTACGTCACTGTTTCCTGTCTACACTGTGTCACTGCTTCCTGTCTACCCTACGCCACTGTTTCCTGTCTACACTATGTCACTGTTTCCTGTCTACGTCACTGTTTCCTGTCTATCCTGTGTCACTGTTTCCTGGCTCCACTGTGTCACTGTTTCCTGTCTACACTGTGTCACAATTTCCTGTCTACCCTGTGTCACTGTTTCCTGTCTACCCTGTGTCACTGTTTCCTGGCTCCACTGTGTCACTGTTTCCTGTCTACCCTGTGTCACTGTTTCCTGGCTCCACTGTGTCACTGTTTCCTGTCTACCTTGTGTCACTGTTTCCTGTCTACACTGTCACTGTTTCCTGTCTACCCTATGTCACTGTTTCCTATCTACACTGTGTCACTGTTTCCTGTCTACCCTGTGTCACTGTTTCCTGGCTCCACTGTGTCACTGTTTCCTGTCTACACTGTGTCACTGTTTCCTGTCTACACTGTGTCACTGTTTCCTGTCTACCCTGTGTCACTGTTTCCTGGCTCCACTGTGTCACTGTTTCCTGTCTACCTTGTGTCACTGTTTCCTGTCTACACTGTCACTGTTTCCTGTCTACCCTATGTCACTGTTTCCTATCTACACTGTGTCACTGTTTCCTGTCTACCCTGTGTCACTGTTTCCTGGCTCCACTGTGTCACTGTTTCCTGTCTACACTGTGTCACTGTTTCCTGTCTACACTGTGTCACTGTTTCCTGTCTACCCTGTGTCACTGTTTCCTGTCTACCTTGTGTCACTGTTTCCTGTCTACACTGTCACTGTTTCCTGTCTACCCTATGTCACTGTTTCCTATCTACACTGTGTCACTGTTTCCTGTCTACCCTGTGTCACTGTTTCCTGGCTCCACTGTGTCACTGTTTCCTGTCTACACTGTGTCACTATTTCCTGTCTACCCTGTGTCACTGTTTCCTGTCTACCTTGTGTCACTGTTTCCTGTCTACACTGTCACTGTTTCCTGTCTACCCTACGTCACTGTTTCCTGTCTACCCTGTGTCACTGTTTCCTATCTACCTTATGTCACTGTTTCCTGTCTACCTTGTGTCACTGTTTCCTGTCTACCCTGTGTCACTGTTTCCTGTCTACCTTGTGTCACTGTTTCCTATCTACACTGTCACTGTTTCCTGTCTATACTGTGTCACTGTTTCCTGTCTACCCTGTGTCACTGTTTCCTGTCTACACTGTGTCACTGTTTCCTGTCTGCCCTGTGTCACTGTTTCCTGTCTACCCTACGCCACTGTTTCCTGTCTACACTACATCACTGTTTCCTGTCTACACTGTGTCACTGTTTCCTGTCTACCCTGTGTCACTGTTTCCTGGCTCCACTGTGTCACTGTTTCCTGTCTACACTGTGTCACTATTTCCTGTCTACCCTGTGTCACTGTTTCCTGTCTACTCTGTGTCACTGTTTCCTGGCTCCACTGTGTCACTGTTTCCTGGCTACACTATGTCACTGTCTACACTGTGTCACTGTTTCCTGTCTACCCTGTATCAATGTTTCCTGGCTACATTGTGTCACTGATTCTTGGCTACACAGGTTCCATCTTCTCTGCTATGTTTTCCACTCAGGTCCCCTTCCCAGGTCCTCCCTGTCCTGAATTCCTCTCAGTACTTAGTGTATACCATTGGCACTTCATAAGTGCCCATTCTTCCCTGGAAGCTGGATGGGTGTGCAATTGAGGCTGGGGATCCTGCAGCTTTTGCAGGCTAGACCAGACCCTGCCTTAAGAAATGAAAAGGCAGGTTTCCTCCAGAAGGCAAGGCAAGCCCACCCCCACCCCAACAGTGTGGGTAAACCCGGTCAGTGACTCGGGAGAGAAGGATGGGGAAGACTTTCCAGAGCTCCGCTGCGGCCCTGGACTTGCTACTTTAATCAGAGCTGAAAGGTTCCTCCCGCCCCCACCCGCCCTCAGTCAGTGACAGACGATTCCTGCCTGAAACGTTTAAAAAGGAACAGGAGAAGCTCTTTATCTGTGTGGCCTGAGCCCATTTACTCCGAGAGAAAGGCCCAGCCCCTGTCCGACTGAAAGCCACAGCTTGTTCTCTCATCTGATGGATGAAAGGCATTTGGAAGCCTGATACTGTCCCCTGAGATGTCATTCAAATCCTAAGATACCTTCTGCAGGCAGGGCCACCGCCACTCGGGCAACGCATCTCTTTGCCACCCCCACCCCATTCATCCCGGGCCCCTCACCTCGGAGCCCGGCTCTAATCAATACAAACCAGAGTGACCTGTGGGAGTCTCCGATTGGTGGCCAGGAAAGTAAAAACATGATTAGAAATGAAGTCGCCAGGGATGCCCTAAATTGGAGCTCTTTGAAACCAGCCTGGGCAGATCGGCTTTCCTTCATGGAGGGGTTTCTTGTCAGTTTTCATGTAAAGGAAAAAGATGAAAAATGTAAAAGACAAAAGCACTCAGGCCCCTCCTCTCCAGGCTGTGCCATGTTCTCTTGGCTCATTAAAAAAGTACAACAAAGAAACAACAACTTGTTAAGTGTTTCCTCTCAGAAAGAACAAAGAGAAAGCCGCAGGTCTTCATGGTTCTTATTGATGGCTTATAAATGTACCCATGTCCTTCAGCAAGAAGCTCTTCCTACCCAGCCCTCCTTGGTTTGATTCCAAACTCTCCTTCCACCGCCAGCCCCCACCCCTCCCAATAATAATTCAGCTAAACTTTAAAATCTATAGATGCGGCATTCCAGGGTGATGGATTCGCCCCTCTTCCTGAAATTCAAATATAAATCCCCCAGCCTTCTGCAAAGTCACCATGGCAGTTTGATTTATTTGGGCTGCTGTGGAACTGCCCTGTAGAGTTTCAAACACTCGGAAAAGGCAAAGAATGTAGGGAGCGGGAGGGAGGGAGGGAAGCAGGGCAGACGCGGAGTGAAGTGGGGCAGAGAGAGGAGAAAGAGAGAGAGGCGGTACCAAGTGTCTCACTGCTCTCCCAGTTGGGGTTCCCGGTCCCACTGGCCTTGGAGGAGGGGAGCTTTCCCAGGGCTGGGGAGGGAGGGTGGGGCTTTGTTCAGAGCGATGCCATGCTCTCAGTCAATCCATCTTTCCCCGGATATGGCTAATCCGCACATTTCTCTTCCTGTGTGATGTTACCATCACTTTATCATAAATGGGCTATGAAGACATTTGGAGCTGCTACTGTTGTAATCTATCCAAGATGAATAGGGCGAAGGCTGAAATAAACTCCCCGTTTCCTGTCCCATCTGTCTGCCAGACTGCGGCTGCAGGTCAGAGGCATCCTCCCTCCAGGCTGGTAATTGCAAAAAACGAAGCAACTGAACCCGAACTAGAAGATCAAAGAGCTCAGGAGATGAGGAGGAGGGGGAGGAACTTTTCTGAGAACAAACTGGCTACGGGGGCGAAGGCGATTAGGGGAAAAAACAACAACACACAAAAACTCCCAGCCTTCCTTCATTGACAGAGAGAGGGAGAGAGAGAGGGAGACAGAGAGAGAGAGAGAGAGAGAGAGAGAGAGAAACACTCACACACACTTGGCAGATGAAGTTTGCTCCTGGATACAGCAGGATAACTGTGTGGGGAGGTTGGGGGACTTTGTAAGGTGGGAGGGTTTCAGGAGCTCTCCTTGTCCCCATCCTCATTGTGGCCTTCCTCTGACCTGCAGACTGTCTCTGCTACCTCATTAGCTACACAAAAACAAATCCTTCCGATTCGGTACTGAGACACCATCTCTCTCTCCCTCTCCTTTCCAGGACTGATTTTAGAAACAGTCCAGGGCACACCAGGGTTGAGAGGAGCCACCCAGAGTGATGCAGACTGTTCCAGCTCTCTAAACCGCCACCCAGACACACTGGTCCTGTCCCTAAAGGTCCGTCCTCTCCCACCACGTGGGGCATCCTTGTTACGGTCCTGGAAACCCTGCACTCTAGACTCCCTGGGCCGCTCCGGGGCTCAGGTGGTCTGCTCCTTAAGGAACAGTGGCTTGGGTTCATTTTATGTTCTCGCCCCCTCGGTGGGGAGGGACGGCATTCCTGGGCGAGGGTCCCATGCCTGGACCTTATTTCTAGAGGCCTGACACTGGGTGACTCACTAATTACATTTCATATTCAGACGAATGAAACTCTGCGAGCAACCGATGTTTTCCCCACAATCGGCAATAAATCGCAGCCGGGGCGCGAACAGTGTTCACATTTGCTCCTATTAATGCTTCCTGTCTCTGGACGCTGGGCCGGGTCCAGATTCGCTGCACTACAAGGCTTCCTGCTGGAGGAGCGAGGCCTCTAGGCTGTGTTCCAGTTACAACTGGCAGCTAATGCCTTCACACATTCGCAAATCCCAGGCCCGCCGGGGCAGGAGGCTGTGAGGTTTGCCTGGGGTCAGCAATTGCGGCACTGGCGGCAGCCCCCGGGAGGTGGTTCTGGCCCCCAGGCGGGTGAGTGGAGTGGGGTCCACGCGGCCTGGCAGGCGCAGGCGAGGGGCTTTGAGGGAAGGACTCTTGAGCAGGCCCAAAGGGACTATTTCAAATTTTGGATACAACTTTCCATTCACATCTGAATTCTTCTTTCCAGGTGGTTTCTCTCCCCTGGATGCCTGTGGGGGTGGGGGCAGCAAAGCCTCAGATACTGCCCTGAGATCACTCGCGGGCTCCTTTTCCCGCCCTGCAAGCTGCTCAAGACGTCAGAGGAGGCCAGGCTGGTCAGCACACGGGCTTCTGGTAAGTGCCACCTCCCGTCTGGGAGCTGAACTCTCCCCTTCTGACTCACTGCTCAGCGCTGACTCATCGTGACGGCGAGTGGGGCTCCAGCTCCGCGGCGTTTCATAGACAGCGCGGTCACATTCCTTTCCAACAATCGCTCTGGCCTTGATGTCTAAGGCTCCGTGGGCAGCGGGCCTGTGGATGAGGCGGTGGAAACCACATCCTCTTCATCATCCTCTCATGAGGAAGGACACTGACAACTTCGGACAAGGCTGCCCAGTGTCTGCAGGTGCCCTTGGGAGATGGCGTGGGACGCGGTGCCTGTGCCTGCGTGTGCACACCACGTGGAAACACCAGCTGGGAACGTGGCCCCTTCCCAGGCAAACTCAGGCCTCCTGGAAGTCACAAGTTGATAGCTGTAACCGCCCCTTTTGAAGACGCATGCCCAAGGCATCCGTGTGTGCGTACATATCTGTGTGTGGACCTCTGTCCACACGTGTGTGTTTTGAAAAGCCTTTCTTGCCACATGTTAGGATCACACGTGTTCAAAATCTAGGCACACTTTTCAGAAGTTATTTCTGGAAAACATGTGGAATCTCGTAACAGCAATAGAAGGAAAATACCGCCTCAGCCAACACAAATGTCTCGTTGGAACATGCCTGAAAAGCGGCGGAACATTTGTGTAGTTTCAATTCCAGCCTCAGAGCCGGCAGCTTGGCCGAGGCCAGGTTCTGCACAGGAGGGTACCTGGTCCCTTTCCGAAAGCCCCTCACCAGACTTCTGGGAACCCGGAAGCCATCCCGGGAACCCAGCCTGCCAGCCGCGGATCCGGGTGGGCTCCTGATGCGTCCCACAGGGAGGATGCTGATGTCAGACACCAGCAGGTTGGGGAAGAGTGGCTGTGAGGTGTAGCCGCGGGGTGGGAGGCCAGCCTCCAGGACAGGCCTCGGAGGAGGGTGGGGGCTGCCTGCTGCCCTCGGGGCCCTGTGGTCCCACCACACCCGTGCCTGTCCCACTGATCCTCATGTTGCTGGCCCAGTGAGAGGCTGCTGCTCCCAACCCAGCCATCCTGCAGGCTGCTGAGTGCTGGGCTGCTCCTCCTCGGAGGATGAGCGTGGGAATAACCCAATGGGGAGAGGATGCTGACAGCGCCACGGCTGCCCACTGAGGGCCCAAGATGGGCCAGACTGAGCTCTGTGCTTTGGAGTCAGATCTCATGTAACCCCAGCAGCACCTCCCATTTCACATGTGGGAAGGTGGGGGAGTCGGGATCAGAGAGCAGGGCATCGCATCGGGGAGCAGCTGGGCTGCGATGTGAACCCTACGGTCTGCCCGTGAGCTGTGCTCCTGGGCCGGATGCTCCAGAGCCTTCTCAAGCAGCTTTCTTGGGGCTCCATGAGCACCTGGCTGGACGCTGCTGGTCTGGAACTCTGGATGGGGGCCCTGGGAGCTGCCCTGCAAAGGTGTAGAGCGACTGCGAGGCACTGGCAGCTTCGCAGCCCCTCTGGACCCAGGGTGGCGCGGGCTGAACATCTGGCCTTCTGGGTCTATCTAGGAGGCAGGGCTCTCTCAGATCTGGGGCCTTCTGAGAAAGATGTCGAACCCAGGCTTCTTCGCAGAAGGAGGGAGATGGAGCCCAGATCACTCTCCCGGGTGGGAAACCAGCTCTGGGGGTGCCTTCAGGGTCGGGCAGACCTGGACTCACCCAACGCTTGCCTTTTCCGGCTGCGTCACTTGATGAGCTCCTGAGTCGCTCTGTGCCTTGGTTTCCTTGTTGATTAGATCAGGCCAAGGATTAAATGATGGCAAAGCCGGACCACACTGGCTGGTTTGGGGCCTGTGGGGATTCTTGATCATTTCTTCTCTTTCTCCTGCTGCAGCTCCAGGCTACCCTGAGATTTGCCTACTGGGTCTGGGCTTCGTGGCGGGGCCAGGTTGGTGCCTTGGAGCAGAGGGCACAGGACAGAGCGGGCACCAGTGTGCGGGCAGGTTTCCAGGCACTTTGGGAAGAAATAAAATTCCACCCAAGAACCTCTCCCCAACTGTGGCCTTGGCTCCTCCTGTTTGTTTCCAAAAGTGAAAGAAGGCAAAAGAGTGAGCCGAGGCCCACCGGGAACAACAATGAAGACCCAGCTTTGGAGGCAGTGCCGCGGCCACTGCTGCAGGAGAGCTCTGGTTTCCATTAGTGGGAAGCGACCGCTCAGTCTCAGGTCAGAGCTTGGGCCTTCAGCCCTCGGCGGGTTAACCCTTCCCCACCTCACTGCCCTCACCAGAGGCAATGGGCACCCCTGAAGCTGGGGAGTCCTGGGGCCAGGTTCAGCTGAGGACTCCCCGCATCCTGACACCACCACCAACCATACTGGCGCTCACAAACACACATGCACACTCACATGCACACACATACGCACACGTGTGCCCACACACCCACACATCCACACACATGCATGCCCACATATGCACACACACTTGTACATGTACACATGTGCTCACGTCCACACCAGCACACACATGCACACACACACATATATGCACACACACACATGCACATACACACACGTGTACATACACAGACATGCATACACATACACATCCATACATGCAAACACATATTCCTACACAGGGACACACCACTCCGGGGCCATGTCTTCTGAGGCCAAATGAAGGGTGGGCAGAGGCGGACGGCCCAGAGAGGTGGCGTGGAGGCCAGAGGAGGCCCCTGGTGAGAAGTGCTTGCTAGCTTGGCAGGTGGAGGGACTTGGGGACCAAGTAACCCAGCTCAGTCAAACATTCTCCTCCGAGGCACTGATGCTGTGTCCTTGGGGAGCCTGACCTCCCCAACTGGAGCTTGGCTGGGACTCCTCAGCGGCCCAGAAGGCCCCTGTGGGCTGATGCCAGAAACAGGGCCAGACTCTGAGGCAGTACAGGGACTATGGCTCCCCTTGAAAGATGGCTCAGGGTCCCCAGGCTCAGCAGAGGGAGGGGGTGTCAGGGGTGGTGACCAGGTGGCTTTAGGAAGATGGGTAGGGGACACTTGACTCCCAAGGCTGAGGGAGGAGAAAGGTGTGTGCTCACTGCAGGCATCTGGCCTTTGGGCCCCACAGCGCACCGGGCAGGTGTTATCTCCATTAACGGCTGCAGCCGCTGTGGAGGTGGCTGCCGCCATGACACCCATCGTACAGATGAGGAGGCAGAGGTAGGAGGGGCGTGGCCTGTCTCAACCTGACAGGGATGTGTGTATGTGGCCACAAGTGGACTTTTTGTTTTAAAATTTGGATGCTACTGGGGACAAAGATGACAATAAAGTGTATGTGCTGCACACAGGAAGGCATGCCCACTGGGTGAGGCTCGGCTCCAAGGGGCCTCTCGCTGAGGGTCAGGCTCACTCCGGGCGGTTGTGCCTGGCCCCTGTGTGAACCTGGAGCTGGCCATGGGGAGAGGCTACTCTCGGGTTTTTCAGAGAATCTGTGGTTGAACCTGGTGCTGGGTCCCTGAGCAAGGGGGCCATGCTCCTCCTCCCTGGGTCCCCTCCCCGGCTCCCCCCCTTCTCTCTCTCAGGTCCTCCCTCTGACAGTGGCTGAAGCCCTCTTCTTCTAGCCCAGGACAGCCCTGGCTGCTAGAGTCACAGTCACGTGTTCAAGGGCCGGCCCCTTTCACAAGGTGAGCTGGTCCTGCAGGGATGTGGGAAGTGTCAGAATATAAAAACAACCAGGACAAGGACAGCTCAGCTTACCCCCGTCCAGCACCTTCTCCAGGTCCAGCACTTGGCCAGCCCTATAGCTGCCTCCTCATTCTATCTCTGTGGTGTTTTACAGATGAGAAATGAGCACAGAGAGGTTAGGAACATTGTCCAGTGCCACAGAACTGGCATGTGCTTGTCTGGGTTGAGAACTCTATGAAGCCTTAGAAATGCTCCCTGCATACGGAGCGGCGTGGTCAGGCCCCACCTGCACCATGGCTGCCGGGGGCAGAAGGGAAGGATAGGCTCGGGTCTCGCATCCCGGGAAGAATTTCTCCTCAGTGCAGCAGGGAATATGAATATCGCCTGGAGATGGACTCAGGTTTTTTTCCCCATGACCCTTCCACCATTAGCGTTCCCAGAAAGCCGGGGGCTGCTGTGCGCAGAGGAGGTGCACCCTGGGAGCCCTGTCTGCAGGAGGGGAAGCAGAGCCTCCTCAGAACAGAAACTAGGAACAGATGAGGGACAAGGGAGGGAGGGCAGAAGTCTGCTGCCCTTACTTTCTCTCCATCCTTGGGTCGGAAACCTGGGACGGAATGAGTAAGGTCCACAGGGACAGGATCTGGGGGATTCTAGGGGCTGGGGTTGCTCATTCTTTCCCAAGGAGGAGCCAGGGAAAAATTAAGCTCGTAAGGAATGTCAGGTTCACTGGGCCTGGTGGACTCCAGATCCCAGAGGCAGGGCACCCGCACATCTCTCACCGACACGCACCAGGTCCCTGAGAGCCGGGCACCATCATGGCGAATTACATTACATTGCATTACCCAGGGACCGTTATCATGACCATGTTGGGAGAGGAAACTGAGGCATGAAGTTGCCAAAGTCACACAGCCCACAGCACCAGAAGGCAAAGCAGCTATGTCTGTCTGGAGCCCAGAACTGGAGCTGTCCCCTCACTGGGCAAGACCTAGAACCCCGTGTTTGCTTCTTTTCAGAGTAGCAAGAAGACAGAGCAGAGCTGCCCCCAGGCTGGAGGCTTGCAAGTTGGAGGTGCACCGCTCTCTAAGCAAACCAGGCACCAGGAAACACATTCGCAAGCCTGAGAAGATGAGTGGTGATTATCGGCAACACAGAAACGGCCTCCTCAACAGGACGGGAAGAATCCCCTCCCGCAACCGACTCCCTGAGCTGCTCCATTCCCCACCTTCCTGACCTCCTAGGGGAAGGAGCAGGAAGAACCTAAGGCCACCAGAGGGGCCTGGACTGTGGGTGCTGCCAAGTCTGTAGGTGACCTGGTGACCAGCCCAGTTTGCAGGGGACTGAGATTCTTTCTGGGATGTGGGGCTTTCAGTGGCAACAAAAAGAGCCCACTCGGCAGCCCTGGTAATCCAGGACAGCGGGTCACCCCGCACGGCCTCGTACCGCAACGTGGAGTCTGCAGCTGGGCAGCACCGGGCTGGAGGAGGGAGGATGCTGCCAGCATCATGGGGAGGTCACCTGTGAGACGCTGGTGTCTGATTTCCCCTTGGGGGAGGTTTCTTCACTGCCCCATCCTTGGAAAGGGTCACCCAGTCAGATCACAGAGCCTGGACCATGATCTAAAGCTGAGCGGCACCCACCAAAGAGTGTTCGCAGTGCTCAGGAGCCCTTGGGCCTTTGTGAGGTGTCTACCTTGGGACTAAAAACACACCTGTCCTCAGCTGACAGCATGCTGCCTTTGAAACACAGCTCTGTGAGAACACACCTGGCAAAGGCAGTCTTGGGGGCCACGCGGCAGGGACCCCTTTCCTTTCCCAACTCTCCCAGGCTGAGTCGCTCTCGCTATGAATGTATGTGGCCTTGGTATGTTCTCCAGCAAGTTTATAAGTGGAGGATGGAGTCGGCTGGGAAGCGAGGCTCAGATCAAGGAGGGTTACCACCAGGATCCCTGCAGAAACAGGACACAGGCAGAGATGGAGGCAAAATCCTTGAGCTTTAAGGGGTAAGCTCATGGAGCCCTTAAAAAATATGATTGCATTGCAAATGTCGACTTATAGACACAAATATTGTGGAAGGAGGGCACATTCAGCCTCACACACTGTGGGCTCTTCCATGACCGGCATCCTTAGTCACCTGCACCCTGATCGACCTCTCATCCCTAAAGCCTGCTGGGAGGTGTCTGGGAACAGGAATGAAAATTTACAATGTCCTTTGGTTGTTTAATTTTGATTTTTCCCCCTCATTATTACTGAAACTGAAACACCTAAAGAGGACACCCAGATTTATCTGAAACCAGAAGATGACAGGTTTGAAAGATCAAGCATCCATCACAAACATAGGCAGGCCAAGGAGACCAAAATGCATCTAGGACCATGCAGAGCGTCAGTGACGATGTGGAGAAATGGAAAGCAGCAGTTCCTTGAAATGAAAAGCAGGAGTCCCATGACCCAGCAGTTCCACTTTCAGAGAAGTCCCCAAGAGAAATAGAAACGTACATCTTCACAAAAGCTTGAAAATGCATCTTCATAGCAGCATGATTCATAAACATCAAAAAGCAGAAACAGTCTAAATGCCCATCAGTGGATGGTTGGATAAGCTCAACGTGGCCCCTCCATACGACACAATATTACTCAGCCATAAGGAGGAGTGAAGCACTGGCACAGGCCACATAGTGGGCGAACCTGGGAACCATGGCACTGAGTGGAAGGAGCCAGTCACAAAAGGTCATGAGCTGTCCGATTCCATTCATCTGAATTTCCAGACTAGGCAAATCCTAGAGATAGAAAGTGGGTTGGTGGTTGCAGTGGCTGGGGGCAGGGGGACAGGGGGAGAATGCAGAGTGAATACTAATAGGTATGTGGTTTCTTTTCTCAGTGATAAAAATGTACTAAAATTTATTGTGATGGTTGCACAACTCTGTGGCTGAAAACCACTGAATTATACATTTTAATGGGGTGCATTGTTTGCTGTGTGAATCATATCTCAATAAAGATGTTTTTAAAACGCAATTATTGCACAATGCAAACATTTTTCAGGGTTTCTATTTCTCTGGAAAACTTAAAATTTCCCCCAAATGGCCCAAATCTGTCTGCAGGAGGAGCTATGAGGTAGTAGATTTTGAGGGACAACTTCCATCTATAAGACAAAAGTCTGTCTGTGTCCACGTGGCTGTGTCCAGGTGTAAATGAAGTTTGTCCTTCCAGAACCTGTCAGCACCTGAGTTCTTCCAGACATTCAAGTCTTCCTGGAGAGAGGGGTGCCCTCCTTTCAGCCCCTTGCTTTTTTATATGGAAAACTTCTAACATGTGCACCCTGTGTCTTGGCCTCCTTAAATAAGAGAAATATCAGCAATGTGGGTGTCGTGTCACTGATTCTGTACAGTGACACTGTGATGTCCCCAGCACTGAACTGCCCACTGCAGATGGCCCAGCGGTCTTTAGAGCTGGCTTGTGTGGCAGGTCCCATCTCTCTGCTCTCAGGATACCTGACGACACCTGCCTTCCAAGCAGCAATGAAACCATGTGGTCTTTTGTTCAAGAACATTTCCATGCAGATTTCTGAAGGACCTGTCCCAGAAGAGGTTCCCACAGACACTGAAATAACAAAATGTCAGCCGCATCACTGCAGGCCCCCAGGAACCGCATGTGCAGAGCCCAGCCCTGATGGCCCTTGGCTAACTCCCCCAGCGAGTACTTCCCCCTTGCTTGGGATGTGCTAGAGCTGCAGAGATCAGAGACCTGGATGGTTAAAACCGTTCACAACCTGGAAGGAAGTGGTGTCTGAGAAAGGCTGTCTCATCCCAGCCGAGAAGGAGTGCTGTGCCAAGGATGCCTGGAGCTTGGGACCATACCCAGCACGTGACCTTGAGGAGGATGCAGAGAGTGTCACTAGGGCCCAGTCCTGTGCCTGGCATAGATGGCTAGTGGCAAAGTGTTAAGTCAACACGTGAATCAGCAAATAAATGGGCAGAAAAGCAGCCCGGAAGGGGTCCCTTCTAGCATCCTGGATCTCAGTCCCATTCCGACAGGCGAAGCTGCCAGTTGTCTGAGGAGATGAGGCATGTGATGTGGATCCCAATCTCGCGAAAGTCGCAGAGCTGGGCCTGGCAGTCCTGCCTGCTCCACAGTTCCCCACCGTTTTCCACGGGGTGCTTTCTGCCCTGCCGGGGGGCCTCTAACACCTGAAATATTCAACTATGTTGACTCTACGAAGGATATGATTGACTGATCAACTTCCATTCAAACAGCGAGTTTCAGCCAACATCGTGAGCTGCATGTGGGAGGCTGTGGACGAGTGGGCAAACAGACGGGAGATGGTCACCAAAGGAGCATCCGCTTACACCTAACAGGGAGCTGGGCAGTAACCACGGATCGGGCCCTGGGTGTCCAAAAACAAACACCAGCTGGAGGCAGCACAGCCAGGCGGGGCCTGGGCACCTGGGCCTCCTGCACGGGTCCTATCAGTTCCCTGCCTGCGCCAGGCTCTGCACGTGCGGTTCCTGGGGGCCTGCGGTGATGCGGCTGACATTTTGTTATTTCAGTGTCTGTGGGAACCTCTTCTGGGACAGGTCCTTCATAAATCTTCATGGAAATGTTCTTGAACAACAGGACCACATCACTTCACTGCTACTTGGAAGACAGGTGCCAGCCTCCCTGCGTCTGCAGGCTTTCTGGCCTGGAGCACTGCACATGTGGGTTTATTCACCACCCCATCATCCGTTTCTCAGTGCGGTTCACTCGATTGGTCAGAAGTGCACAGGAAGGCAGAGCAGTGTCTTGCTTCAGCTGGGGACACAGACACCGGGTGCCAGGGAGATGGGCCCCCAGTCCTGGGTGGCAGCGGAAGGCAGGCCATGGAGGGATGGGGTCTGCCTGGGTGGCCACCTCCCTGGGCTCCTCCACAACTGTAGTGCTAGGGCTGAGGAGAAGGCCACAGGGGCAACAGGGTGCCCTGAGGTCACTTCCTGCTGCATCTAGAGAATTCCAGAGCATTGGACCCCTGCAGGGAGGGAAGGGGATGGTGAGTGTCTGTTAGGAGCCATCAGACGTACTCAGAGACACTGACACCACCCTCCCTTATTTTCACTGTCATCAATGCACACAAAAGACCTATGTGGGGACATCAAGCAATGCGCTCCAGGCCGTGCCCCTCATGTGGACGAGCAGTTGAGGACAGTGGCTCTGTGACGCCAAGGATGCAATGCAGGTTTTCATTGTTCATGTAAAACAGGGCAGGCATTTGTCTGAGGCTGCAAATTTGATTTCAATGGATGGAGATCACCTGTCAAGGGAAAGCCAGCGGGAAGACTGCCTTCTATTCTCCCCACTCTCTCAGAGGCAGTGTTGCTCACATGGATACGACCAACCGGGACCGCAGGGCTTGGCTGGGGTCCTGCATCACTGTCCCCAAGGATTAAATAGCCCATGGCCTCCTGCGCTCCCCAGGGCCTCCCTCAGAAGACAGAGTCTCAGTGCTCCCCAGCGCCTCCCTCAGAAGGCACACAGAGTCCCTGCACTCCCCAGGGCCTCCCTCAGAAGACAGAGTCTCAGTGCTCCCCAGCACCTCCTTCAGAAGGCACGCAGAGTCCCTGTGCTCCCCAGGGCCTCCCTCAGAAGACAGAGTCTCAGTGCTCCCCAGTGCATCCCTCAGAAGACAGAGTCCCTGCACTCCCCAGCGCCTCCCTCAGAAGACAGAGTCTCAGTGCTCCCCAGCACCTCCCTCACAAGGCACACAGAGTCCCTATGCTCCCCAAGGCCTCCCTCAGAAGACAGAGTCTCAGTGCTCCCCAGCACCTCCCTCACAAGGCACACAGAGTCCCTGTGCTCCCCAGGGCCTCCCTCAGAAGACAGAGTCCCTGTGCTCCCCAGGGCCTCTCTCAGAAGACAGAGTCTCAGTGCTCCCCAGCACCTCCCTCACAAGGCACACAGAGTCCCTGTGCTCCCCAAGGCCTCCCTCAGAAGACAGAGTCCCTGTGCTCCCCACGGCCTCCCTCAGAAGACAGAGTCTCAGTGCTCCCCAGCACCTCCCTCAGAAGACAGAGTCTCAGTGCTCCCCAGCGCCTCCCTCAGAAGACAGAGTCTCAGTGCTCCCCAGCGCCTCCCTCAGAAGGCACACAGAGTCCCAGTGAGATGCACAGCACCCCGCAGGATGGCTGCAGTCCCAAAGACAGGCCGGTGACTGCCAGGACGTGGGAAGTTAGGACCCTCACACTCCTGGTGGGAATGTGAACCGGTGCAGCCGCCCTGGAGAACAGTCTGACAGTTCCTCAAAAGTTAAACAAAAGCCACCTGACGACCCAGCAATGCCATTCCTAAGAATACGCCCAAGAGTAATGAAGATGTCTCTCGACACAAACGTTTGCCCCGGGACGGTCACTACGGCACTCTTCACAACAGCGAAAGGCAACCAAATGTCCCTTCGTGGATGGACGCAGACAGAAAATGTGGTTTTCATGCAATGGAGTGTTATTGGGCCATAAAAAGGAATGGGAGACTGACACGTGCTCACCACGGCGAAACCTCAGGAGCCCTATGCTGAGTAGAGAAGTCAGGCCCTAACTTCTAACAATGCACATTGTACAGTCCCACTTACAGGAAACGTCCGGAAGAGGCAAATCCACAGAGACAGAGAGGACATTCGTGATCACCAGGGGCTGCGGGGAGAGAAGAAACTGGGAGGAGCTGCTAGTGGTCAGAGGTTTCTTTTTTGGGGGGTTGAATGGCTCTAAGATGAGACAGTGGCGAGGGCGTGCCACTCTGTGACTATACTAAACTCTAACACTTCTAAAGGCAAAATTATATGGTATGTGAATTATGTCTCAATAAAACTGACATAGATATTATAAAGCTGATCTATAAGTATCTATATCAATAAAACTGATATATATGTATATTATATAGGTTTTCATTTATATAGTTGAGCCTTATTATACCCAGATTTTATATTCCTGAATTCACCTACTTGCTAAAATGCATCTGTGACCCCCAAATCAATACATGAAGCGCACCCAAGGCCATTCCTGTACTTGCACTGAGGGGCAAAGGACCAGATGGTCCAGCATGTGTGCTCCTAGCTGGGGTCTTCTCCACCCTCTTGTCTCAGCCCTTGCACTGTGACCAGGTGTACTTTCCAGTCTACTTAGCACCATGTTTTCCACGTTTGGTTTTTCGTGGCTGATTTCACTGTTTAAAATGGCCCCACGCACAGTGCTAAAGTGCTATCTGCAGTTCCCAGGCACAGGGAGGCTGCAAGGAGCCTGATGTAGAATTACATGTCTTAGGGCAGCTTGGTTCAGGGGGAGTTACAGTGAGGATGGCTCGACAATATATCCAGGCACACTTCATTTCACTGAGCTTCTCTTTACTGTGCTTTGCAATATTGCCTTTTTTTTTTTTTTTTTTTTTTTTTTTTTTTTTTTTTTACAAATGGATACTTTGTGGCAACAAATGGATACTTTATGGCAACCCTGAATCCAACAACTCTACTGGTGCCATTCTTCTAACAGCAGGTGCTTACTTCATGTCGGTGTCCCCTTTTTTGGGCAATAAAGTATTTTTAAATTAAAGTATGTACATTGTTTTTAGACACAATGCATTGCACACCGCACATACTACGGTATAGCGTAGACCAAAACATTTGTGTCACTGGCTTTATTGCAATATTTATTGTGATGATCTGGAACCAACCCCGGGAAATCTCTGAGTATGCCTGTGTTAGATAAGGTGTTTTTAAGCAGAACCACATGTAGGACAAGGTTGTTTATTGACCAGTTGATGAAAATGTGACCAGAGGCTTGCAGGAACCTAACCCAGCATTTCTCCTAGGAGCAACAGTTTAGCACCTGCTAATTCGGTGTTCCTGGCAACTCTACAGAACAGAACTGCAGCTGAGAATAGTGAGAATGAACTGTTTACTCATATCAGCAGAACAAACTGCACTCTCATTTAGCCACAAGGCTCTCCAAACTTGGCCGGAGCTAAGTCGGCTGTCCCCCAGTGACCAGCAGGCGCCAGACGGATTTCCACAGGAAGGGCCCCAAACAGGGGGGGCATCAGGAGATATTTTCACAGAATCCCACGACTGGGAGCTCCTCTGCAGGCCTGGAGCACACAGGAAAACACAGAATGTGGCTTAGGTGTGGTGTGTGCCCCTGTGTGCCTGGGAACACCCTGGATGTCTGGGCCAGCTTAGGAGAGTGGCTTTGCTTGGGGTTAGTAACAAGCCATCAGACACAGAGCAGAACCCAGTTTTCTGGCCAGGCCTCCTCTATCCCCTGTCCTGCCCACCTGACATTTTTCAAGTCCCAGATACAGTCTGTAGTTGGGTCTTACAGAGTCCTTGCTAAAGGGAGCCGGGCTCCTCTAGAGGTTTCAGCCTCAGCACGCCGAGACGTCTTCTCTCAAAAATACAAAGACGACTAAGGGTTTAATAAAGGGGTCACTTAAAATGACCATATCTAACATCCCCTTTTCTTTAAAGCACATACCCCCAACTACAAATGCATTTATTGGCTTTTCATGTATTCATTTGTTTGGCAAGCATTCTTTTCTTTCTTCCCTCTTTTTTTTTTTTTTTTTGAGATGGGGTCTTGCTCTGTTGCCCAGGCTGGAGTGCAGTGGTACAATATTACAGCTCTCTGCAGCCTTGACCTCCAGGCGATCCTCCAACCTCAGCCTCCCGAGTAGCTGGGACTACAGGTACATGCCATCACATCCAGCTGATTTTTAATTTTTTTTGTAGAGACAAGGCCTCGCTAGGTTTCCCAGGCTGGTCTCAAACTCCTGGACTCAAGCAATCTGCCCTCCTTATCCTCCCAAAGTGTTGGGATTACTGGCATGAGCCACTGTGCCCGGCCCGAACATTTCTTGAACTTCACTCCATGTCAGGCTTGGTGGGGGGTAACGAGTGCAGACTTGCACTTGACAAGCTCCCTTGGTAGAGATGAGAAAATGGGGACTGACTTCCGGGTGATAAGTGCCAAAAGCAAACAGATAACACCATCTCTTGTTCAGTGGGTAGAGTAGTTGACTTCACATGCATAAATGGGGGTGGGGGGATGGTACAAGGTGGAAAAGACAAATAATAACAAAGAGAAATGAGAGGAAACTTAACGATCACACGTGGATCTTGGTAGAGTCAGACACTGGCAGAATCCATTTTCCCCAGCGCAAGTGCGCTTCAGTTGCACCGTGGTTCCGAGGCTCCAGGGAATGAAGAATTGCTGGAGGAGGAAATATACTCATAAGGCTGGAAAACTGCAACTGGGATCTGAAACATCACGGCCACAGCACAGCATCTTCAACAAGGGCCGAGTTAGCGTCTTGAGGGAGAGGAGAGAAATGCTGTGTGCATTTTGGTGGTAGTGGCGGTCCGAGCACAAAATTCCAGGAAGCCCATTTACGGATCCTGCAGGTCAGACCCTTCACATCCAGACAGCCCTGGCTGGAAGAGACTTACAGCGAAGCAAAAGTCCAAAGACAAAAGCACTTTTTGGCCAAACGTGGTTGGAGAAGCATGAGACGGCCCCTTGGTCTACGACCCCTGTAGCTCCAGAACTGGCATTTCTAGGAGATTCCTTTGCCTATTTCTTCACCAGCCCCCAGGAACCAAGGGCCAGGGGTCCAGGCAGCATCCTCAGACCTCAGCCGCCAGAATGTTGGCATTGAACAAGCAGGAGAGTCTTTTTAGCTAAGACTGGAAGGAGCGTGTCTGATATGAACTGGGAACCACACAACCAAAGCTGCTAGCACAATTTGGTGAGGACCCACAACGTGCTGTGGGCACATAAAGGCATATCATCCGGGGCTGCCCTGGCCAGCGGCAGTGGGGCAGGGGTTCGATGTCACTTAATTAAAACTAAGTAAAGTGAAAGCTTCCGTGCCTCCATCAAGCAACCAAGCCCATTTACGGGCTGGTGTCGGCTGTCGGGGCACCCAGCCCTGCAGCGCTTCCCTCCTCCTGACAGCGAGGCTGTTCTGAGCCTCTGCTGGTGCATTCGGGCCTTCAAGGAGGGAGACAGGCTCTGAGTGCTCAGAACACGAGAGTAGGACGGGGAAGGAGAGGGGTGCCGGACTCGAACACGAGGCGCATTTGTGGAGGAGGGTGTCCCCTACATGCTCAGGGTCTCTGATCCATGCCTGACGGGAATCCACTGATTTAAGGAGTGGAAGATGCTGTCACTTACACAAACCCCCAAGCCCCAGAGGTTGAGCTGTCAGAAGCCTTCTCTGGTGCGTGGCCCACACTCGGAACGTCCATTGCCTAGTGCTGCAGAACTCTCGGCAGCTTCCTTACTGCACCTTGGGTGACATGCTGGCCCCTGCAGAGCTTGCAATGCAGTCTGGCCGTGTCTCCCTTTGGGGCTTCTATTCCCTTTTTCCTCCTGGAGTGTGGGACTCTGTACTTTTTTCTTCTCTTGGTACCTTACTGCCATTGGGCAGCCCTTCCCTGACTCCCTTCCTGTCCCCCGTTTCCTGCCGCTCCAGACTGCAGTGTTGTGGGCAGAAGTCGGCCTGCTGCCAGCTTCAATTTGACGCCAGGAGCCTCATCCCCTTCTCTTATCCCTTCTGCCACCATCAGCTCCCTACCTGCCTGCTATAAAGCCACGCTTGGTCCTCAAAAATCCTCTCATCAGGCCGGGCGCGGTGGTTCACACTTGTAATCCCACCATTTTGGGAGGCTGAGGTGGGTGGATCACCTGAGGTCAGGAGTTTGAAACCAGCCTGGCCAACATGGCAAAATCCTGTCTCTACTAAAAGTACAAAAATTAGCCTGGCATGGTGGCAGGTGCCTGAGGTCCCAGCTACTCAGGAGGCTAAGGCAGGAGAATCGCTTAAACCCAGGAGGTGGAGGTTGCAGTGAGTCAAGATCATGCCATTGCACTCCAACCTGGGTGACAGAGAGAGATTCTGTCTCAAAAAAAAAAAAAAATTCCTCTCATCAGACGTTGACCTGGACGGGATCTCACTGCTTCGGAGCCCACCTGAAATGGACAGAAATGCTGGTGATGTGAGCTCAAGGAAGGGCTGGGACTTGGAGAGGCCACTGGGCAGAGAGCGGACAGACGACAAGGGCTGACGACTCCCCTTATGGTTCGTACACCCCACAAGGTCTGAGCTCTGCACGCATTCAGTGGGAACCGTGCTCCCAGGGCCCACACGGTCATTCTGATTTTACTTTCAGTACAGTATTCAACAAATTATGTGAGACAGCCAACACTTTACCCTGAAATAGGCTTTGTGTTAGATGAGTTTGCCCAACTGTAGGCTGATATGAGTGTCTGAGCACGTTTAAGGTGGGTGAGGTTTGGTGTGTGAACTGCGTTTTTGAGTTAGGATATTTTCCACTCGCAGTGGGTTTATTGGGACTTGCCCCCATTCCAAGTTCAGGAGCATCTGCACTTAACAATGGCACACGAGCGTTCTACAAAAAGATTCTTCTGAAAACAAATTGGCCCTCCTTCCCGGCCATATCCTTCCTACTCAGCCCCTCTCTGCATCCAGGCTGCCCATCCTGGTCCACACACGACCCCATGGCTGCCTCTGGCATGTGCCCACCCCGCCCTCACAGGCACCTGTGGCCTCCTCTGGCTTTGGTGCCCCTGTTGGAAGCCACTGCTGGCTCCCTCTTGGCCCCCCTCCTCTCCCACACATCAAACAGCAGCATGAGGCACCGGGTTAGGGCCGGTGGAGCCTCTCGCCTCCTCCACTCAGTGACAGGCTCCGGAAGGCCAGGCTGTGCCCATTCCTACCTCTGCCCCCGGCTCTGGTTCTGCACAGAGTGGAAGAAGGATAAGCATTTGTGGGAGAATGGGTGAGTTTCTCTCCATGTCTCCAGCGCCCTGGCTGCCTTTCAGACCGTAACGACTTTGGGCACATCTCTAGGAGGAGAATGTGGCCCTGGGTCCCTGCAGATGGGAAATGGGGCTGGACGGCAGCTCCAGGGGGCACTGGACGTGTGCCTCACAGCCAGCAGGGACCCATCAATCAAGCCGACAGCCGCTTCCCCGGGATGCTCTGCCATGACCCGTGCGGTCACGGGATGTAAGGAAGTGAGACTCTCAGGTGGGTCTGAGCCGATGACCGCCCAGGCTGAGGCTTGAAAATGGCTCCAGCTGTCCTTTTGAGGAAGTCCCCAGGTTAGGATGGAAGTGGGGCTGTTGAAGCTCTTCCTCCTGCCCAGCCCCACTCAGGTCTTCTGGAACATTCCACTGCATAAGCTCTTCTGATCGGGGAGGGCAGGCCTTGTCTCAGTGGGCTTCTTGTGGGGGCAGGGGTGTCACGCCCCAGTTACCCCAGTTCTCACCATGCACAGCTTGACCCATGGCAGCCCTCCAGAGAGGCAGGAACTCCCCCACTTCACAGCGTTATCCATTCTCCCCTCAGGCTGCACACGTGGTGTCTTCAGCCTACAGAATTCTGGAAGAATTTGGAGGAAAAAAGAGCCCATCGCCCAGAAACCCTGTCAACGGAGCTTCCCCCAGACTAAACAAAGCCCCCTGTGGGCGAGCGTGGTGCGCAGGCCTCGGAGGCTGGTGGTCAAGTCTGCCGCCACCGGTGGGAGGGAGAGGAGGACACTCGGCTCCTGAGTTACGTCCCCCGGGGTGGTGACCATGAATGGGGCCCTGCGTTCACTCCGCACATGTGCACAGCTACCTGCACACCTGCATCGAAAGAAAGCCTCTTCCCAGCCCCCACACGCTGGGGCTCCTGGAGGTTTGGGGTGCAGGGGGTCCTCCAGGGATCTGGGAGGAAGTCGCACCTCCGTGAGCTCATCATGGAAGTCCAGAGGGACCAGCCGAGGTGAGGAACCCGGAGAGCTGTCCAGTCCCCCCTCAGCACTGACACCTTCCTACCAATTCTCAGCTGAGCTGCACTCTCATTTAAAGAGGGGAAACTGAGGCCAGAAGGGGCTCACCCTGCAAGCCAGCTGTCCTGCCCACCACCTGATGCCTTTCCTGGATACCCTGTAGCTGTAATGCTGTAATGGCCTGGTTTCTCGCACTGTGAGC
This sequence comes from Chlorocebus sabaeus, assembly GCF_047675955.1. Classification (NCBI taxonomy): domain Eukaryota; kingdom Metazoa; phylum Chordata; class Mammalia; order Primates; family Cercopithecidae; genus Chlorocebus; species Chlorocebus sabaeus. The sequence goes on from NC_132923.1 coordinate 133,558,141, forward strand.
AGGGACCTCATGCATCTCACCTCAGCAGTGCCATGAGTGTACAGATGGGCCTGCCACAACCTGGGTCTCCTGGGAGGCAGAGGTGGCTTTTAAAGAACAATTTCGGACCACAGGCAGAAGAGCACCTCAATGAATGCCCAGTGGGGCTGAGGGTGCAGGGGTGAACCACCCCAGAACCTGCCACAGCCTGCCCGCAGTGACCGGGCAGGGGAAGATGTCCCTGAGACGGGACCTGACGCCGATGGCTGCTTCCGTGGGGTCTACCCCTCTCCCCTGGGTCTGCCGTTCTTAAGGCACGTGGGGTTGGTTCCGGTTTGTGCATGTGATCAGAGAAAAGAGAAAATAAGAACAAAAACATTGGCCATGCCCGTGATCAGGACCTGGGCTTGGCTTGTGTTTGATTCTTTATGAACTCTTGGCTCTGAGTCTCTCGTGAGCTTTTCTTGGAGGAGAATGGAGGTGACATTGTCGATGATGTTCAACCAAACGCAGCTCAGTCCGTGAGGCCCGGGGGACAGAGGACAGCACTGGCTGAGGGGAGGCAGCACGGGAGGTGCCTTTTCCCCCAAGTCCCTCAGGATACTGTTCTAATGGGGGCTGCTCTGGGGATGTTCCTGGGGGGAGGAGAAAGGGGACCCATGGAGGGCCTGGAATGGAAGGCTGTGTTGCTGATGTCGGGACAGAGGGGCTGGACACTGACCCATGGGTTTACCTGGTGATCTGGGAAGTCAGGGCCTTCTGAGGCCCATCCCTACCTCCTACCTCAGTCCTCTAGCCCCTTTGGAAGAGAAAACCCTGAGGTGGGGTCAGGACTGCCGGAAGTGCCTCTGAAACCGCAGCTGGTGAGAAGATGAAGAGAAGGGCTCAATCTGTTTTCTCCCTGGGGAGAAGTCCGAGGATGCCCTCCAGCCTGGATACACCCCCACTCCACAGTGATTCCTAGCCAGCAGACTCTGCCCCCAAGAGAAGCTCTTTACACCTGACAAGGTTTCACCTGTTTACCTGGTAGACAGGTTCTGGGTAGGTGCCATCATTTCTGACTGCCAAGGCTCAGGTAGGCACATGGCAGGAATGCCTGGTCCCAGGGGAGCAAGGAGTCACCACAGTGGGGCAGGGGAATAGCCTAGCCCAGGCTTCTAAAGAAGCCAGAAACCCAAATCCTGTCATGTGTTCACAGATGCACACACAACACGCATGCACTCACGCACTTCAGGCACCCATGAGTGTGCTGGGATTACGGGGGTATCTCCAGGCCCTCAGACAGCTGCAGGGGCTGGGTCGCACCATCGGCTCTCCGAGGGGCAATGTTCACCAGGAGATGGAGAAGCCGGCGAGGGCTGGAACAACATCGCCGCCAATTCCCGGATCCCTGGCGACCACTGAGCATCCTGCACAAACAGCCGTGCAGGACTCGCCCATAAATCCTGCTCAACAAGCTCTTAACAATGAAATACCCTACTATTAGCCGAGACAACCACTTACTCAAAACAAATACTATTCAGAGCGGAGCTCAAACGCATTCCCCTCTGATCATCGGTTCCTGGCCTGGGTACTTCAATCTCTCTATTTATGAAACAATAATGGAATTCTATTTAGCGGTGCAGCGTGGAGTTCACTGCCTCTGATAAGTCTGCATTCCAACTTTGCCCCTGGCCATCGCGCCTTCCTATTACCTCCTTGTCCTGGTTCACAGACAGATGAATCATCACCCAGATAGCAATACAACCTTTACCCACATATTATTATCAAAGCCGGCGTTCACGGTGTTTTCAAAGGTTGCATGCTGACACAGCTGATGGGCCTGGGATGCGGTGCTGGTCCCATTGAGCTGGACGGGGTCTCGCTGCTTCTCAGGTGGAGAGGGAGCCCCTGGGCTTCTTGGCTTTCCACAGGCTTCACTGAAGCCCCCTCGCCCCCCAACTTAGGATCCTCTACAGAAGCAGGTTCACTGCTGGTAACTCTGCCCAAACGTGCAGTTTTTCACTCAACACATGTCTGAGCCCCGGCCACGTGCCAGGAGCTGGGGTGGAATATGGGGTCAATAGGATGCCGTCCCTCTCTTCATAGGTGACGTCCCTAAGAAAGGCACCTGGATGTTCCCTTGTCCTAGTAATTAGCTGCAGAAAGACAGCCGCACTGAGGCTCCCTCAAGAGTCCAAGTTCATGCCCGGAGCAGAGTGCCTCCGTGAGGGTCAGTCCACAGAAGATGAACAGGAAAAGGCCAGCGCCTCCTCCCTCCTCCCACGGGTCCACTCGCCCCTCTCGGCTGCCAGAAACGCACCCAGGCCGTTCGAAGATACAAGAGTTTCGTCGCTTGGCAATGGGACTGTCTTCCCGAGCCCCCACCGATGTGCTGGTGGAGGACATTCAGCCTGGGGTCCCCATTCTTCCCTTCATGCCAATTCTGTGACCCCTGTCTCCTGGGGCCACCCCCACCCCCAAACCTCCACCCCACAGGAAGGGAGGCGGGTTCCTTCGCTATCTGGCCCTGCCTTCCTTTCAGGGGAGGGGAGGACAGACTCTCTTTTCCCTTCCGTCTGGACAAGCCGCTCTCATCCGGACAGCGCGGTCAAGAGTGAAGGTCACGGTGCCGCTCGCCAGGAGAACTCTCTTCAGCACTCGGGGAATGCTGCGGCCCCAGATAGAGGCGCAGCCGGGCGGAGAGCGACGGCTCAAGTGTGGTTTATCTCTCTGTGTTCTTTGCTTCTCTCTTGCTGGAGACACTGGGCGGAGGATCAAAGGCTGCGGGACAGAGCCGGACACCACTTTGATTCCTAGGAGCTAAAAATGAGCAGGTTTGGAAAGCCCAGGCCTGCTGCGCCCGCGTTATCACCTCGGCTCTGCTCTGGCTTTTCGGCATAATAAGCCAAGTGTTGAGTAACAGGACTGGAGGCTGGGCCACGGCAGGTTCCTCCTGGCGACGGCATTGGACAGAACAGCTCAACCCGCTCTCCCCTCAATAAATCCGTCATGCGCCCCAGGTTGTCAGCGCAACCTTGAGAGGCCAGCATCCTGCCAAGGCCTGTGGGCCCAGAAACTCTGCCCTCTCCACCAGCCTTGCTGAAGGGGCCGTGCACCTTCCTGCCGAGTCCCGTGGCCAAGCCCGACACACACAAGACGTAAGGCATCTTGAGGGTGCCAGGCACCGGATAGGCCCCAAAGGAGCCCCAGGAGAAAGCACCTGCTGTGTGTGGGGAGACAGGCCCAGGAGGGGCCCTGGGAGCCTCCCAGGTTGGTCTCGAGCAGTGGCAGGTGCTCTGTTACCTTTGAGGAGAGAAGCAGTTGGAACCAGAGTTCACCTGCTGTGTCCAACCCAGTGGGTCTCAAACTGGAATGCAGCTGTCTCTGCGGGCTTTGACACGGACTCCCCGCCTCCCCCAGTGCTGGGGCTCAGGGGACTTGCATTTCTAACAAGCTCCCCGGCACCGCCAAGAGCTGCCTTGACTCAACATGGGTGCTTCATAACATTCAGACCTTATTTAAAATGGACACTGATGTGATTACTTAATAGGCAGCCCATGGCCTGGTGAGGCCCCTTCAAGAGGGGATGGGCAGGGGTGGGAGGAGTGTGGGGCTCTGAGGTCTGCGGGGCCTGTGGGCCCCTGGAGCTGGCCCTCCCATGTTCCAGCTGCTAGAACAGTAATGAGAGCGGATGGTGTTTACTGGGGTATCTTCGAAAGGTCAGATGCCTTTCCTTGGCCTCCCTTAACCTGCAGATAACCCTATGGCAGCTATCGGGATCCCCCTGGCGCAGAGGAAGCAACAGAAGGGCAGAAGGAGTTGGTCCCCCAGGGGGCCAGGTGTGGCCACTGTGAGCGCAGGTGTGTGAGATGCCCGGGCCTCTCCGGGCTCCCTGTTCCTGGGAACGCCCTGACCGTGGTCTCCTGGGCCTGGCTCTCTCCGGTGTCTGGGGCGGCATTATCGCCACCTCTGAGGGAGCCCGTGTGGGCTGCGCTCAGCTGTGCATCGTCCTGGTCACGCCCTGCCTCATGACCTAAGCATCCATCAGGAAACTGCTACTCATGTCTCCAAGGACTCCGGAAGCGGGTGGGGCCAGTCCTGCCTGGGCGATCCTCCTGCACCTCTCCTCAAAGCCGGAGACAAGGATGGCCTCTCCCAGGCCCCTGGAGTCAGGAGGCCAAGCCGCTCCTATCACATCGTAAGAGGGTTAATAAGGCCCCCGATGAATGATGAGTATGGATTTCTGCACCACTAATTTCCGTAACCATCACTCTTTGAAAGATACCTCGGGCCCCCGGCGCTCCGGGCCCTTCCCAAACAGAGCGGCATTATGTGGCCAAGTTCAGCTCGGCGTATCCCATTTCAGGGATCTCATAGGGCCTGCCTCGGGAAACTGCAATATTTTTGGATCCACAGCTCCCAGCTTGAGTTTCTTCCACGCCCTGCGCGTGGCCCACCACTGCGTCCTGGAGGGATCCTGCAGACGGAGCCAGAGCCATGGGGCTTCTTTGGTGATGCCACCTCTTGCTGTGCCAAGCATTCACCTCTGTCCTCAGCATGGGAGGGGCTGGCCAGACACAGGCTCCTTTGAGCTCAGAAATGTGAGGGCACAAGGGCCGCAAGAGAAAAATCACCGCTTAGAACACAGCAGGTGGGGGCAGCAGGCTCTTTGGGGAACCGGTGAATCTCCCCCTCTCTGTGCCTCCTCATCTGTAAGGTGGGGATACTGAGAGGCCCTCTTCTTCGAGCCATTTTGAGCATGGAAGGGGCTGACACCGAGGACCCCTGAGCCCTGTGGGCTGGCAGGCAGATCTCTCCCACCCCGTTGTTCCTTCCTTCCCATGTCTACTTCCAAATGCTTGGAAACCTGCCCACCTCATGGGAGCCCCTGCACTGGCCAGCCTTGGAGTCGTAGGGCGTGATGCCCAGGAGAACAGCGCCCAGGTTGGTCACGTCAGTGTGACACACGCACTCTGTGAGTTTTCATTCAGGAAAATAACTCTGCGCTCACAAGCACACTTTAATGCCAGAAACTGCTCCACAAGGGCAGGCACAGCCGCGGGGACAGCCCTGGGCGCGAGTGGGGTCCCGGCGTCCATAGGGGGAGTGGGGTCCCGGCACACAGAGGGGGAGTGGGGTCCCGGCACACAGAGGGGGAGTGGGGTCCTGGCACACAGAGGGGGAGTGGGGTCCCGGCACACAGAGGGGGAGTGGGGTCCTGGCACACGGAGGGGGAGTGGGGTCCCGGCACGTGGGTGGGAGTGGGGTCCCGGCACACGGAGGGGGAGTGGGGTCCCGGCACACGGAGGGGGAGTGGGGTCCCGGCACACGGAGGGGGAGTGGGGTCCCGGCACGTGGGTGGGAGTGGGGTCCCGGCACGTGGGTGGGAGTGGGGTCCCGGAGTCCAGAGGGGGAGTGGGGTCCCAGCGTCCAGAGGGGGAGTGGGGTCCCGGCACGTGGGTGGGAGTGGGGTCTCAGTATCCTGGAGGGATTGAGGCCTGGTGACTAGGATTGAGTGAGATCCTGGCACCCTGGAGGGAGTGGGGTCCAGTGACTGGGCAGGAGTGGGGTCTCGGCTCCCTGGAGGGAGTGGGGTCCTGACTCTCAGGTGGGAGTGGGGCCCTGGCCTTCTTTCCATCCTTGGCCCTGGAACTAGAGCTGACACCACAGGCACAGCAGTTGTGAAGGCCGTGACTGTCCCATGTTGCCTGGACACATCCCCTGCTGTCCTGCCCCGGGGCCTTTGCCTGTGCCGTCCCCTCCCCTGGAAGGCTGTCCTTGCTTCTGCCAGCAGCTCTGGGGCTCACCGTGGACCCGCCCAGCTCCTGACCTGCCCGCAGCCCTTGCTACTGTGTCTGTCTCCTCCTGCTGGGCTGTGGGCACCGGGACCAGGTTTCCCTCACCCTAAGCCCCCAGCCCTGACACAGGGTGGGCACAGGTGTGGGTGAGGAGGGTGAAATGATTTCTGGAAGCACCGAACAAAAACAGCGTGGGGAAGCAGCACGTGGGAACTCACTGCAGGCAGGTACTTGTGAATTTGTCAACGGACACCCATCTGGCAGCTGCAGGGGCCGCACTCAGACTCCAGTGGGCATCGGAACACCAGGGAGCTTGCCCGCGTGCAGATTTCCAAGCTCACCCTCTCCCTGTCAGTGCACCCAGGAATGTTTAATGCATACCTCAGGCGGCCTAGGCAGGGGGCTTGGGCCTCAGTCTCAGCAGCCCTGCTTCTCCCCACCTGTGACCTCATCCGGGGCCTTGTCCGTGGCCACACAGGTGGGTCTCCCTCCACAGGGAGGTGTTCCCACTGGAACCCTGCAGCAGGGGCCACGTGAAAAGCACAGGAGGGAAAAGGCGGTGGCCACCCGGGACCCCAGAGGCAGCATCAGCCTCCTCTTCTGCAGGGCTTGGGGTCTTCGGTCAGGGGCTCACAGGTAGCCAGTCAAGTTCCGCTGCCCCCAGGCCCTGTGAGGAGGTGGTGAGCACCCAGGATGGCAGGCCCCTGCCTGTTCTTCTACTCTAGGGGACTTCTGAAGCTTCAAAGACCCAGGAGCAGCAGGCACTGGTCAATGCGGGAGGAGAACACCCAGGAGGCCCCACTTTCTTCCCCAGAAGGGGCAGCCTGGACCCTGCACGTGACATTTGGCCCCGCCCCTTCCAGGGATGTCTGCTCCCTGCTGTGAGGTGGGGAGGGCTGGCTGCCCCTCTGCCCTTCTTTGGCCCCTGAATGGAAAGGCTGCAGGACTTGGGTCTTTCTTATCTACACCTTGGAGGTTCCCATCTTTAGAGTCCCTGGGGTGGTGGGGGAGGGGTTACGAGTGGTGGTGGCCTCGGTCCCACCAGGACCCCTAGGCGAGCACAGGCACATCGGCCCCCCGTGTGGGCTGGAGCTGGCTGGGGGCCCACAGGACCCCTTTGCCACCACTCCTGGCCACAGGCTCGGGTCTCAACTTCTGGTCGTTCCCAGCCAGGACCCTGGGCTTCAGAAAAAGCCGGCTGGAGCCCTCAAGGTGAGGGTGTTCCCTTCCAGCTGTGGGACGTAGAGCCCAAGGAAGGCCTTCGTCTAGAAACCGAGGTGGAGAGAGACAGAGCGGGGAGTGGGAAGGGTCCCGGCTGTCTGGCCTTGCCCCTGAGCCTGGGTCCACACAGGACGACCAGGGACCTGCTCACGGTGGGCCCCCAGGTCTCAGCTGCTTGGCTCCCGTGCTGGACCTGGAGGCATGAGGGTCAGAGGCCAGCCCTCCACAGCCACAACCTCTAATGCCAGAATATCTGGCACCTCTTCCAGGCTAAGACCAGCTGGCTCCTTGGGGGCTCCATTTGTCAAGCGTTGTGTGGACAGACTCCTATGGCCAGGCAACTGGCTGGCCCTGCCTGGCTTCGGGGGCCTTGCCTCTTTGTGGCCCCCACGGCCCGGGGCTTGGTCAGGGCCACCACCCACCCCTGGGCCCAGGGCTCTGCCTCTATAACTCAGCAGTTTATTCTCTCCCTGTGAAATGCGGCGATGCAGCTGCCCTGACTGGGGTGAGAAACCCTGGCCAGGGTGAGAAATCCTAGGGTGTGCGAGGCTCCGTGCAGGGAACAGCTCCAGTCCCAGTGAAGGCAATCCTGGATGCCTGGGGCCTGGAAATGTCTGCGTGGCTGGGAAGTGGAGCTCTCTTACGGCGCTCAGGGCATCCTGGAGGTGCCATGGTTTCAACTTCCAAGCGTCCATGCTGCCGCCCCAGTGGGGCAGGCCTCCTGCTGACCCCAGGGGGACTCCAGGCCCGCAGGACCTCATGGGCCAGACCAAGGGTGGGAAAATGAGTGTGAGGGGAACAGGACCCCAGCATCCAGGAAGGGTGGGCAGACCCAGCTTTGAGTCCCACGCTTTCCATCCTCTCCCATCTGAGCTGGGTGGCCCTTCTGCCCTCTGTGCCTCTGTTTCCCCGAGAGAGGCTTGCAGGCTTCCTGTGAGTTAAGTGCCCAGCAGGTAGAGGCTGTCAGTATGAAAATGGTGACTAGAATTGCCACCAGCACAGTTGGTGTGGGAGGAACTTGGGGGTGCAGAAGGCTGAACCCCCAGGCCCTCAGGCCCTCACAGAGGACACGGGGTCCCTGAGCATCCAGCTTTCTCTGGTGGGTCCATGTCCTCTTCTTTCTCCTCTCCTGCCTGTCAGTTCAGGAGGCTGCAGGCTCGGCTGGGTCCAGTTGGTGAGGAGGTGCCACCAAGAAGAGGGAGAATCGTGGCCATGTTACCGTCTGCAGAGCAGAGCAGGGGCTGATGGGAAACAGGAATCCAGGGCTGGAAGATTCCGGAAGGCTTGCATGCCACCCACCCAGGGCTCTGCCAGAGGGGGATGGCCTTTTGGGCTGGGGGCACGTCATGCTCTCTGAAGGGTTAACTGCAGTTGTGGTCCCCCTTGGTCCGCAAACACTGACCACTTTATCAACACGTGCTTCCCATTACCCACACAACTTGCAATATTCCTGGTGTCTGTATCAACTTGATTCAATTACTGGGACCACTGTGAGGGAACATTTCCTTCAGGGGAGCAAACGCCCCAGTGCCTGTGGATGAGGAGAGGGAGCTGGAGGAGGAGAGGCTGTCGTGGGGAATGCTGACTCCATTCCTTGCAAACTCCTGCAATTGACTTTTTAGAAAACGGCATTAGCATTTAAATGGTCCCGTAGTTATGGGGGTGAAGGTTCAGCACAATATGATCAATTTATTGAGCTCGTCAAATGTTCTTTTGATATTTCTTTTTCCTTGTGTCACGCCGCAGGGCCTTCTAGGTTTTCTTGTTGGCGGAGCACGGATCTTTGATTGGGCTCCACGCTCGGCACAGACGAAAACCACGAAGTCCACCTGCCCTGGGGTCTGAGAAGCTCTTGCGGGAGAGGCCGGTGCTCCTTCCCCAGGTGGACATGCCCAGGGAGGTTTTCCTCTGCCATGGCCTGGGAGCAAGGCTGGCGTCTGGACAAGCAGACCTTCATCCAGCCATTTCCAGGGGGAGGAAACCGACCTTGGCCATCCAGGGACCAGAGATGGAGGGGCTCAGACATGCCCTGGGCTCAGGCTGGTTGTGACCATGGCCGATGTGGACGTCGCGGGTGTGGGTGAAGAAGCCTGAGCAAGCGTTTCACAGCACGAGGACTGGAGTCCCACCTGTGCCCAGGAAGGCAGGGGACATGTCCGTCCCGAGCTTTGTGAGTCGGGGTGACACAGCAGCTGCAGCAGGGCTGCTCAGTGGCCTGGGAATGCTTTGCAGAATCGCAGGGATCAGGTGAAAATGTAAAATGACCTGAAAGGCAGCCTGGGGAACAATGGGGTGAGGGCAGGGGGCAGAGCTGCTTTCTCAGCCACACCTGGAGGGGTAATCAGAACGCCCAGGTGGCCAGCTGGAGGGGAGAGCATTGCCCTCCACGGGGCTGGGGCCTTCCGGGGTGCCCCAGGCCAGACTTTGCTCCCCACTGCAGTCCACGCAGCCCACCTCACCCCAAGTTTGCCCAGTGGGCTCTGAAAACCTCACCAAGGACCTCGGGAATCTCAGCAGGAAATGCTGGGGGCTGACCCAGAACTTGGGGGGCCAGAGAGTGCCAGCTTGCCTCCCTTGCACCCTGTCCAGGGCACCAGATGAAGCGTTCCATGGTCAAGGGCTGTACTGGCCAGAGAAACCTACCAACATTTGCCTCCAAAAGCCCCAGGCCCAGAGGGGAGCAGGTCACTCGGGGCTTACAGCCCAAGAAGGGCCAGTGTGGTGAGCAGGCGCACCAAGCTCAGAAGCTTCCCTGGCGGCTGCAGACTCCTCAGCCCGGCCTCCAGCTCTGACCCCTCTCAGCTCTGGCCTGGCCTGGGTAGGACCATGCTGGGTTTCCCAGGCTCTGCTGCCCCAGGTTTACAGGTGCTCCCTGAAACCCTCGAGACGCAAGGCCATTTCTAGGAGCAACACCCCTGATCCTCTCTGGCTGAGAATGAGCCCTCAGATTCCCCTTCGTAAGGCCACAGAGTCTATCTAAAGACGATCTGTATCAAGACCACACTCCCACGTTCTCAGGGTGCGGGGCACCCCCTGGCCGCCCCTTTCCCTGCAGGGCTGAACTCGGGCTGCTGGCAGGGCCTGGCTCCCGAAGGCTTCATGCCGACAGTGCCAAGAGCAGCCCGCCCTGGCAAGCCAGCCCCACCTCGCAGTTGCTTTGCTCTCTACAGACTCCTAGGCCACCGGGAAACAAACTCATCATTTTGGCCACGCCTTGTGCTGGTTTTCTCGGAAAATTCTGGCCTAACAGGAGAAAGCCTACCTGGTTCTTCCTCCCCGCTCTCCGGATAAATACTGCCATCTTAACACTTTAAAACACACGCTCCAGGAGCCACTCGGTTTACATAAAAAGCCAGACGGGGGCTGAAAACGCTTGACTCTTTATTTTAAAGGTTCCCAAAAGGCAGATAATGTCTGGGGAACCTGGGACGCTTAATGTTGGTTTGCAAAGGCAAACTGGTGTGCTTTGGCGAGATGTCCCCCAGGCAGGCGATAGAGGGCGCCTCCACCCCAGCTTCCCGGGTAGGCGGCGGGCGGCAGCCCCTGCCCCAGGCCCAGGCCGTGGGAGGAGAGCCCCCAGCTCCAGACCCCTCCAGGCCGGCTACCCTAGGATGTGGGCATCCCAGCCAGGACCACAGGCCAGGCCCCCAGCGCACTTCCAACCCTGCGACGTGCCTGCGTCTCCCGGACACGGCGCGGGCCCGGACCCCAAATCTGAGCCGCATTCCTCCCGCTGAGGCACTTGGGCTTCTGCAGATCCTAACCTCTCAGCTTTGCAGGCTTGGATGTGGGTCGGGGAGGCTGTGTGGCCGCAACACCACCAGCCGGCTTTGCTAGAAGATGCTGGGGGAAGCAGGCGGGAAATGTACTCTTCCTCTGACCTTGAGGTCTGGTCCCCATAACCCTTCGCTGCCCGCCCCCTCTCTCTTCCTCTGACCTTGAGGTCTGGTCCCCATAACCCTTCGCTGCCCGCTCCCTTTCTTCTGTGTGTCTGTCTCTGCTGTGGACTTAGGGGCACCGCACAGCATGGGGCAGAGGCCGTTCTCTCCACTGTGGGGAGTAGGCGAATTGGGTCTGCCTGGGGCTGTCCTGTGCCATAGAGCCCACCTCCAGTGTCTGCTGCAGGAGGGAGGGAGGGAGAGAGGGACAGAGGGAGGGGCATTGGAGAATAAACAAGGTTTGGGGGGGCAGTTGTGTCCCCCATTGGCCCAAGGACATTTGCAGCCACTCCAGGCCCTGGCCAACGACTGGACAGACATTCCCTGGCACCCCCCTTGTAGGGGCAGCTCTGCCTCTAATGGGCAGCTCTGCCTGGGATGGGCTGTGGAGCCCGGGCAGGAGGGAAGGTGACCAGGGGCTGGCTGGCCAGTTCCCACCCACGAGCCCGGCCACTGGGTCAGACCCCTCCAAAACCAAGTGTCAGGAGGGGCAGAGTGAAGACGCACCTGCTGAGAAGCACTGCCTCCCGCCCGGCCTCACAGCCTCGCCTGTCCCACAGGGAGCCTTCTGCAGCATGGACTCTGCACTGAAAGATGACAGTGTCAAAGAAAAGTCAGAAGGAAGGGAAAGGAGACACTGTCCTCGAACTGCCCTGATACAACCCCACCTCTCAAAACTCAGAAGGAAGGGAAGGGAGACGCCCGTCCTCAAGCCGCCTTTATATGACCACGCCTCTCACTGTACCTGCAGGGGAGCCCTCACTGCTCCTTGGAGTGACCCTGGGAGCTAGGGCTGACGCTGGCTGCCCACCACCCTTGTGCCCCCTGGCTGCGGCTGCCTCCTATGCCCCACGTTTGCCAGGCTTCGGATGGACAACAGTGTCTCCTCCCCAGGCAGAAAGGAAGTTGCATGAGGAACTTTGCAGTGGCGGTGACCAGCTCTGGTGGCCATGCTGATTCCCGGGTCCTGAGAGGTGCCTGCTCTCTTGGTGAGTTTTTTCTGGACACCAAGACCAGGGAGGCTTCAGTGACCTTGGCGATAAGCCTTTCCCCATCTCCCTGAGAAGCTGACCATCCTCAAGTGGGTTGAATCGTGGTGAGAGGTGTGCATGGGGCAGCATCAGGGGAATCCTCAGCTAAGTGCCCGCTGGGGCAGGGCTGAGGAACAGGCTTTCCAAACCAGGGGGCCCTGTGGTGCTGGCCCCAGGGCACAAAGCATGCCAGGTTCTGCTGAGGGTGACCCTGGCCTGTCCTAAGTCCGACAGTGGGGGGACAAGGTCTCTGGGTCGAGGACCTGTGGGGACCAAGCAAGGAGCCTAGAGCCCCCTCCACACACAGGCAGCCCCCTACTAAGCCAGCTGGTAGGGCCAGCCTGTCTCTGGGGAAGGGCTAGTGCCTGGCACCCACTGACCTCTCCAGGGAAATGTCTGCATGCTGAAGCGTGACCTCCCCAAGCACATGCCTCTTCTAGAACATTCTGGGAACTCACTGCTCAGGCCTGTGAAGGGAGCCAAGGTTCGGAAGCTTTTCATGTGCAAGCCCAAAGCTGCTTCGGTGGTAAGGAGAGAGCTGGTGTCCCATACCCAGAGGCTGGACCTGAGGTTCTCTGTGCAGGTCATATGTTTGACTGAAGGGTTCATGGCTGACCTGACTGCAGCCCAAGGCCTCTCCTGCAGGCCAGCACTCCTTCTAGAACACCCCTCCACACCCAGGGCTGTGGGCGCACACCCCAGCCTCACGTCAGCCCCAGGCAGACCAGGGCTCCAGTCTCCCTGAGCACCCTGCCCTCCCTGGTACAGGGATGGCGTCGGCCTGCTCCTTTTCCCTGGTTTCTCTTCCTGAAAGCAGCTCATCGATCTGACCATAGCTCGTCAATCAATCTGGCCATGGCTAATCTGTGAATCCAACCATAGCTCATCAATGAACCCTATCAGAGCACACCAATCCGATCATAGCTAATCAATCAAGCTGGTCATAGCTCATCAATGAATCCAACCATAGCTTATCAATGAACCTGATTACAGCACATCAATCTGATCATAACTAATCAATCAAGCTGGTCATAACTCATCAATGAATCCAACCATAGCTCATCAATGAAGCCGATCACAGCACATCAATCTGATCATAGCTAATCAATCAAGCTGGTCATAGCTCATCAATGAATCCAACCATAGCTCATCAATGAACCTGATCACAGCACATCAATCTGATCATAACTAATCAATCAAGCTGGTCATAACTCATCAATGAATCCAACCATAGCTCATCAATGAAGCCAATCACAGCACATCAATCTGATCATAGTTAATCAATCAAGCTGGTCATAACTCATCAATGAATTCAACTATAGCTCATCAATGAACCTGATCACAGCACATCAATCCAATCATAGCTAATCAATCAAGCTGGTCATAGCCCATCAATGAATCCAAACGTAGCTCATCAATGAAGCTGATCACAGCACATCAGTCTGATCATAGCTAATCAATCAATCTGGTCATAACTCATCAATCTGATCATGCCAAGTTGTGAATAACTGATAAAGTTCAAGTCTACTTCTCTCAAGGAGATTGGTGTTTTATTGGGAGGCACAGAAGTCGTCCTTATTTCAATTTCATGTAATAGACACGTACTTATTTCTAAACAACCATGGCTGGGGTGGGCATCTTGGTGCCAGCCTGGTCTGGAGCACAGGTGGAGGGTTCTGACCATCGGCAGCTGTAGGAAGGGAGTGTCTCAGCAGCCAGGCCCCCTCCTGGGCGACAGTGCCCACAGCTGCTTTCTCAGGTAGGGGCTGGGTGTGAGCCAGCAAGGCAGATGGCAACATTTCGAGTTGAAGAGGATGTCTGGGCATCTTGCAGTGTCCTCCTAGGGACCAATTTCTCAGGCTTCTTGACAGTCCGGGAGGCCGATGGCCCCACTTTAGAGACAGCGGGCTGAGGACAGGTGCAGGGACTTGCCTGGTGTTGAACAACAACCCAGGGAAGGCGGCCCGGGCAGTGCTGTCCTCAGCCCAGAGCCAACCTCGCTGGGCAGCCACTTGGCCTCCCAGATTCAGAATTGGGGAGAAAACAAAACCCATGAATGGAGAGGCCCTGAGAGTTCCGCATTGTTTCTGACCAAATTTCCCTGCCCCTGCCCCAGGTGCTGTGAGACCCTCCCCTTGATTTCTCCTGGGAGGAGACCCCTTGGAGACAGGGTGGGTACCGCCCTGGACGGCCAGTCTATCCTGCTTCCCACTTCACCCAGGAACGGGTCTTTCTCAAGGTTCCCTTCCATTCGCATTTACTGTTTTCAAAGCTAAACAACAGCCTTCATGCCTCAGAGAAGGTCTTAGTTCTTAGTTGGTGCCAGTGTGACCTTAATGCCACAGACTTTGGTGGGGTGAGAGGTGGGTTCTTCCAACAGCTTCCAGGCTCCAGATGGGGGTTGAGGGAGGCAACAGAAAGTCTGAGGTGGGAAGGATGAACCTTGTTGGAATGTACGCCGTCCCTCCACACGTGAAACTCGCTGGCTTTCCTCTGGTGCAGGGTTGGACGCTGGCAGTAAGCGTCGGGGGGGTTGGACGCTGGCAGTAAGGGTCGGGGGACTCGGGCAGAAAACCACTTGCTCTGCATGCAAACAGAGAACTCTGCGCCCTCCCATATACACCTGCCGCAGGTGAGACAAGCAGCCACACACTTGAAGACACGTCCCCTGAGACAGCCACTGGGCTGCAAGCACGCACACACATGTGCACACACATCAGGTCATGAGCACATTCATGTGCACACGCCACGTGCAGACGCCAACACGCGAACACACAGAGTCAGCTTCAACAAGCCACAGACTTGGCACTAAGCTGGTGACCCGCTCGGGGCAGCCACCCCTACCCACGCCGTGGGTGCTGAATGCCTCTCTCTGGCCATAACTGGCTTCCACACAGCAACAGGGGACTCATGGGTAACTGACGCTCTCATTTAAATGTTCTTGGTTTTGTTTTTTCACCCTGCTTGTTTTACAAAAACAGTATGGCATTATCATGATTGGAAAATAAATCAATACTTCTTTTAAAAGACTCGGGATTCCATGAGGTTTTGTCCTGACAGCTCATGCGTCTCTGCTGATGTCCTGGGGAATGGTGTGGACCCACGTTGGTCGTGGGTGCCCGGGGGTGGGAGGAGGGGCTGCCTGTCCACTCCACACTGGCTCAGGGATGTGCTGGCCCCAGAGGCCACTTCCCTGTCCCCACCCACTCTGCAGACCCCGGTCCTTAGGCAGCAGGGGAAGGGGCAGGAGGTGGTGGAGACCCCTTCGTCCCGCCTTCCTTCCTCCACCATCCTGTTCAGCCCCATTCCCCCGACCCTCTGCCCTCCTGCAGCACCAACCCTCCCTGATGGCTGCCCGTTCCCAGCACGTGGCACAGGAGCCTGGAGAGGGGCCGGCACCTTCCTCACAGCCTCTTGCTCAAGTCTTTCCCTTCATCATCCACAGAGAGAGCCCAATTGCAAGGGGGCTCTGGTCGAGGCAGCTCAGAAGGAAGCCAGCCTGGTGGCAGGGGCGGGTGTGCAGGGCATCCCAGGCTGAGGCCACCGGGCAGGGCAGCTCTGCAGCCAGTATGGCCACTTGGTCTCTCACCTGGAACGGCCGGCGCTGCTCACCACAGCTGCTCTGTGGCACCGTGAGGGCCTGCCCTTCCTCCCTGCGTTTCAGATCTTAGGGGAGCACATCTACCCCGTCCCGCCGTGGCGGTGGCCTGACCGCAGGCTGTGCAGGACCCAGGGATGACTCATGCTCCAGCTTCTGCCGGGCTTCTGCTCAGCCGAGGGCCCACGCCTGGGCACGAGAGGACGCTGGTCTTTCCGGGAACGGTGAGCGATGCTTTGAGGCTGCTGGTGACCACCTGTACCCCCGGACTCGGGGTCACAGCTGCCCAAGTGGCCCCTGGTGGCAGCTTCCACGTTCACCTCTTTCGCAAAGTTGACATGGAGAGAAACTGGAGCCAGCCCAGCTGCCCCCACCCCAAAGGTGGACAGGGCTGACAATGACAGACACGGAGCACACGGCCAGCGCCGCGCTCGGCACCATGTGACTCCACGTCTCTGCAGAGCCGGCCGGAGGGAAGCGTCGGGGGAGGGGAGAGGCCACAGCTCGCTGAGTGTCTGCAGGAGCCGGGCCACGTTGAGAGGACGCAGGGACGCTTCGTTCCACTGTCCCGTCCCTACTCCGACGTTCCCTGTGGTCCGAGCAGCAGAGGTTTTCTGAGTTTTGACACGTCTGCCAGAGAGGCCAGCAGTCACACTGGAGAAGTTCTCAGGTGGAGAGGCCAGCAGTCACACTGGAGAAGTTCCCGAGTGGAGAGGCCAGCAGTCACACTGGAGAAGTTCTCGGGTGGAGAGGCCACAGCAGTCACACTGGAGAAGTTCTCGGGTGGCCAGTTTTCTAAGGGTCCTCAGATCACAATACCCTGGCTGAACCAGACCACAGACTACAGAGAGGGCAGCCCTGCGGCTGCCGGGTGTCCTGGCTGACTGCCCGCCCCGCCGGGCAGCAGGGAAGTTACGGGTGTGGCTGAGGTTCCAGGGCCTGTTTCGTGCCCAGCACAGGGATGGTCCATTTGCTAGTGATCACACGTTAGGTGGGTGCTTAGAAGAGGGGGTTGCTGATGTGAGGAAATGTGCTGCTGCTGAAATACCCTGCATGAATGTGAACTCCGCATAGGCCCCTCGCACACTCTGCAGGCTGCCCTGGGGTCCTGCCTGTGCAGTGGGGTTCATTTGGTTCCCTGTTTGCCATCCGGACAGCATTAGGTCTAGGTGTGGCTGCAGGGGTGCAGCCAGGCTGTCCCTGGGAAAGACGCCCCTTTATCCACACAATGTGGGAGATGGTCCATGGGGAGGGTTTGGGGTGTTGGAGGAGACGCAGCACGGCCCTGAGGGGGTCTTCTCTGCCCCAGGCAGGGTGGGAGGCTGGAGAACCAGGTGAGGACGGTAAGGCCGGGCTATGATAGGGCTTTAGGGACCTGGGTGGGGTTGGGGAAATAGCCATGAGGATGAGGAGAAGCCTTCACACTATCTGGGACTTGAATTAGGAATGACCCAGACACAGTTCCTGCAGTCACAAGAGTCTGTCCCAGGCCCTGCCCTGCCCTCCCTCCTTTTCAGAAGAGAGGGTCGCATGGCCTGCTAGCAATGATTGCTGACCTAGAGCTCCCAGATGCACGGACTTCGCGGTGTTGGAACAGTGCCTGTGCTCACGTGCACGAGTGTATGGGTCTGCGTTCATGTTTGTGCCTGTGTGTGTTTACACACAGGTTGTGCACATGTGCCTGTGCACATGCAGCTGACAGTGTGAGCCTGGGGCTTCCCTTTACTGGGATCCTGTCTCGACAGAGGCACCCAGAGACCCTGCAGTGAGGAGAGGCCTGAGCAAGCACGCCGCATGGTGCGGAGGGGCCTGGTGGCCTGGGCTTGGGGGTCCTCGCAGCCTTCCTGGCTGACGTACCTGCTGGCCTCTGAGGTGGGCACGGTGGATACCAGTGCACCCACAGGGAGAGTGATGCGTGTGGCAGATGACGACATCCCCGGGTGGCGCGGCAGCCAGGACTCGACTGTTTGGAAGATCCAGCCGTGCGCGGAGGGGCATGGGGTGGGCCACATCCATTAGTCCCACTCGGCCCTGAGCACAGGCCCGGCCTCTCCCGAAGCCTCCTCCTGGCCTGGCTCTTGTCTGTCTGCTGGTCATTGTGCAGTGACCACCGGCGGCAGGTGACGAATGGCTCGTGTCAAGTCCTGTCATGCCAATGGGGTCCTGGGGGAAATGCAAGAGGCTCTGAAACCAGCTTTATTACCAACCTGTGGCCACTGAGATGATCAGTCAAACTGATCGGTGACGGCAAACACCACAGGGATGAGAGGCGGATGCTGCCGGGGTCGTGATGGGGGATGGGGAGAAGATGGTGGAGGAGGTGCTGAACTTGACCAAGCCCAGCCCCCTTTTGGGTTCGCTGTCTTTCCATCATCAGGCTGGACTTGGGGGTCCAGGCTGAGGCGGTCCAGGCAACAGGAGATGTCAGATGGGGCAAAGGGGTGATTTACGGGGCGGCTGGCTCTGTTCTCCACGGAGAAAGGGGAAACTGTGGGGAAACAGGCACCTCTCGCTGGCTTTGTTCACGGCACCTTGAGCTGGCCGGGGCTGACGAACTGAACACGCTGCCAAGGCCCTGTGGCTTCCCTGGGATGTGAGCCCGGGGCTTCCTGTAGGCCATGGGCTGGGACAGCTCGAGGACAGACGTCGGCGGAGTTAGGGCCATGGGGCTTTCCTGCGGGTGGGTCCGGGTCGCTGGCCAGTCTTCACGCAGCTGACGGTGCGAGAGGCTCCCACAGCAGAGGTGGCTCAGGGCTGGGCACGAGAAGAGTCCACTCTCCCCTCCTGAGCTCCCAGAGGTTCAGGGGCTGCTTTCCTTCCTGGGATGGGCCCACAGAGCCCTCCATGAGGCCTGGTTGCTGCTGGAGGCTGTGGTGCTGAGACCAGGGCTCCCACCACGGGCCCGACAGCAGGCCTGGCGAGGATGGCGGGGGCGGGGGGGCTGCCAGGGCAGGATGAATCAGACCTCTCTTGGGAAGTGACTCCCGCACAAGGACATTTTAGTCAGACATAATTGCAAGGAAAAATAAACCTGCCTTAACAGAAAACAGCTTTCCAGTTGCTTTCTCCCCCCTTGAAGGCTTTTCAACTCCAGGTTTTGGCAAGTTCTGGCTGTGGGTAATTGTCAACACGACGTGGTGTCCGGAGACCAAAGCCGGCAGAGCGGAAATGGCACCCACAGCGTGAGAGGGACCCGGGAGGCTGCGGCAGGCGCGCGTATGCTGGCGTGCACGGACCCACAGGGCGCAGCTGGGTCACAGAGAAAGGGAAACACGGTCTTGGCCGCGATGCGAATGGCTCGGGAGGGCATCTTAAGACTCTGACCCCGTGAGAGGAGACTAGGGCCTGGCTGGGTGCCGCCAACTTCCACGCCGGGTGTGCACGGCTCTCCCCAGTTTGGAACGACTCCCCTCCCGCCCCCCTGGCTCTCACTGGTGGTTCTCACGTCACCCTCAGCAAAAGGTCACCTAAAGTCCAGGAGGAAGGTCCCTTTGAGCCCTGCCTGGTCTCTCCTGGAGGGGACCGGATGGAGTTCTTGAGGGAACTGGAGCACTGGATGGGGCCGGCTCTGGCATTTGGTTTGAGCACTGTGCCCAAAACCGCCCCTGCCGAGCGGTGCTGCCTGCACCAGGACAGGGTGACCCACTCACCTCGGGGCATGCCAAGTGCCTGACCACTGTTTGTCGGGAAGTCCTAGTAGCCAGGCCCCCAGGCCCTCCTTCTCCTTGCCCTTTCTTGGGGGTGCCCTGCAGAGGGGTAGGGGTGGGCAGAGGGGCCAGCGAGAGACAGGCAGCCAGGAAGGAGTGAAGGCTGGGGTTTGCCTGTGCCTGTGGGACGGGGTGCCCTCACTTTTTCATTCCCAACATCCGGTTGATCATCTCCAGGAACTTGTTACAAGGTCTGTGAAGCCCACGGCTGGACAAGCCGATGTTACTTACTTGGCTGGATTCTGGCAAGCTCAGGTTCATTTACCAGGCAAAATTAATGAGAAAAGAAAGACTTAGATGATGAGACAGTAATTTACGACTTTCACTGGGCCTGTCTCCTGCTCCCGGTGCACAGCGGCACATTTCATCTGAAACAGCAGCCACCTAAGCGTCCAGAATGGCTCTGCCGGGCGCACCTGGGAGCCAGCCAGATCCGTGCTCCTGCTGAGCTGGGGGATGCTCAGAGTCCAACCGTGTTGTCTGTACATGACAAGCATTCACAACACCCATCTCAAATCTCGAGCAAAACCAGCGAATTCCCAGCGTATCTGTGCACCCTCCATCCCCAGAGCAAGAACGGCTTTAGCAGATGCCGTGTGTCCCAAGCTGGCTGTCTCAGGACCCGGGACCCACACCCTGACATGCCTCCTCGTGCCTCCATGCCCTCGACACCACTGCCCCCAAACATACAAAGGAGAAGAATGTAATGGAAAAGCCAGCCATGCAGCAGCAAAATAAACCTTCCCTAATGGCCACCAAACTTGCTGGGTGTCAGCTCCAGCGACTTTGTGCAGACAGAGTCTGTAATAATCACGCAGCTCGCAGACAAGGCCTCGCTCCGGCAGGAGCCAACGTGACAGAGCCTGGAAGGCAGGTGCTACTGTAATTAGCTATTGTTTGACTATGAAAAGTCAGGGCTGATTAAAGCCACTAAGCACAAGTGCACTATTTTATTTCAAAGAATATTATGAACTGCACGCTGGGGCCCTTTCAGAACGGACCTTCCTTCCGCAGCCGGCTAAGAGCCCATGCCAGCAGTAATCAAACGCAAAATCTGCATAAACCTTCAGGGTTTAATTCAAGCAGAGACCTTTCATTAGAAATATGTTACTTTATGAAATCTGGTCGCCAGCAAGGGGAGAGAAATGTGACTTCTTAAGAAAAGTGAATGGCACCTCTTTAGTGATTAACCCGAGATTAATGGAGGCCCCCACTGCTCGGCCTAAGTCCATTTTATTGCTAATTCATTTAGGTACCATTTCAGAGATGCCTGATGAAAGTTACCTGCCAGGGCGTCAGGTTTTGGCAAGCGAGGATAGCCATTATGGTCAAATCCCAAATACACTTTTTATTAAAGAAGCTTTGAAAAGTGTCTCATATTCGTCTTTTCCTCCCTTCTTTCTTAGGGACTTTCTATTTAATGTACTCAATTAGTTAAAAATTTGGATCCTAATTCACTGATCAGAGATGGATGTGGCTGGTTCCCTTTCAGCGGCTGTTTTTTTTTTTTTTTTTTTTTTTTTTTTTACCTCCCCATGCCAAGTCCACAGTGGCAGAGTGGTGGCTGGGACACACACACACAACACTTATATGCCACACGTGCACATGCACCTACCCACACGTAGGCTGGAACCCCCATATAAGCAACCCATATACATACACACTCACATTTACATGCACACACACCTACCCACACATGTGCACACATGGGCATGTACCCTTATATATGCAACCCCCAAGCACCCACCCATGCACACACATGTGCTTACATGCTCATCCATGCACACGCACCTGCCACACACGCACACACACAGGAATGTACCCTCATAGATGCAGGCCATACACACATATGCATGCACACACACATGCTTACATGCCCACACGTGCACACACACCTACCCACACATGTGCACACACGGGAGTGTACCCTTATATAAGCAGCCCCCATGCACCCACACATGTGCATGTACCCTCATATATGCAGCTCATACACACATGCATGCACACACACACATTCACTCGCACCTACCCACACACAAGCACACGTGTGTGTGCACCCTCATATGTGCACCTCTTCCACACACAGATCAGAGTATGCCAAGGGCACCACGGGTGGGATCATAAGAGATGTGGAAGTGTCGCTGCTGCTCCCCACTCCTGCCCAGAAGGCACCTCGAATGGCAGAACAGACTCTTCTGGGCACTGGAGTGGTGATCCAAGGTTGGTGCCCTGGGGAGGCAGCCTCCCCATACCCAACAAAGAAACCAGTGTTGGGGGATGGTTAAGAGCTGGGTAAAAACCTGCTCTGCCATGTTGCCCACCTCATCCCTGCCCCTGCTTCCCACTGCCCTGGACTCCTCCCTGTTTCTGGGCCTTTCTGCCTCTCTCTCCTTTCTGCACCAGCTTCTGGTTCTGAACGCACATCCTCTCCCGTGCAGACTCTGGCTGCCCTCTCAGCCGCAGCACCAGTGTAACTGCAGCCTCAGGTAAGCCCCCCAGGACAGTCCCACGACCAGGTCCCCACCATTTGGCAGACACAAGACTCGAGACTCAGAGTGGCCCAGCCCTCAGAGCCCAGGCTGGGGACTGGCAGAGCCGTGAAGTCACCTCTGTGTCCTCTGGCACAGGGAGCAGGGGAGCCAGCCCTCACTGTGGGGACACAGGGCAGCTCTAGAGACGGGCTCGGCCTCGCCTACCTTGCTCCAGGCCTGGAAGGCTGGCCCCCAACCCCACATTCAGGCAGAGCTCCCAGTGGCGGTGGGGCTCACAGGCATCCCATAGGGAACTTTCGAATCTTCCTGAACGAATGTGGAACTGAGGCAATGCAGCCAACACACGGGTTACCCTGGGACCCGCACACGGGAGCTGGGGTGAAGCATGAATGTCCGCAGGCTCACTGGTGGGACGTCCCTTTGGGGAGCGGAGCCCCAGGAGGCGGGTGTTTCCTGAGCCCCCAGTGTGAGCCTCCCCGAGGTCCCAGAAGGAGCCCCACAGCAGAGGCTGTACAACTCTGGCTGTCATGCCCAGGGTAGAGTCCAGTGCATGCCTGTGCACCGGGGTATAGATTTCTCTGTGCCCTGAGAGCTGCAAATGAAAAACACAGCCAGCCTTGGCCTCAGAGACCATGGGAACCTACAGAGCCCCTACGGAGAGCCTCCTACAGAGCCCCTACCTCCCTAGATGGGCCGTAAAGTGCCCGACTACAGCCAACTCTCTTGCCACCTTCCCACCACGCACCTGCCCCCGCGGAGTGCTGCAGATGCAGGATGAGCAGGATCCGGTCTGAGAGCCCGTGGGCCTCGCCAATTTGCCCTGGAGGAAACTGTGAGCCCAGATTCCCTGGGCTGTGAGCACTGCCTGGCCACCAGTCATCTCTGGAAGTGTCTGCAAGCACCGGAAGTTCCTGTCCTCCTGCCACTCATGTGGGCACCATGTCCCAACCCAGGCAGCCCCTGGCAGACAGCTGACAGGTGCTTTCAGGGCTGGGAGAAGCTGTCTCATTCTGTGTGTCCCAGGGGAATGTGTGGTCTTGCCATCAGGCACCTTATCCTACCCGCAAGACAGGCAGTGACAGTGGTGTGTGCAGCTGGTAGCAGGGAGACATCCCCAGATGGGAGCAGAAGGGAGAAGGGAGCCCTGTGCCCAGGACTCCGCGGCCTGCCACTGCTCTCTGTGCTGGGGGTCAGAGATGGGCCCGTGCCAGCCAAGGTGATGCCAGGATCGTCCCCAGCCCCTGAGGTAGGAGCTTTTCCTGCCACCAGGTGCCCCCTCCTCCAGCTGACATCACCAGGCAGCCCGGGCTTGCCAAGAGCCAAAGCTGAGAAATCCAAGCCCTTGGTTCTCTGCCAGGCCCCCGGACTACCCAGACAGTCCCCCTGTCTGGCCTCAGGCTCCAGCTCATGCAGCAGGTTCTAGATGGTTCCCCTCACGGGCAGCTCACAGGGTCAGAATTTCCACACCTGCTGCACGGCAGCGGCCTTGGGCTCTCCCCGGGTTGAGCTCCTAAGCTACCATTTTCTTTATATTGTAGATTTGGCTGGGAGTGGCTTAAGAGTGAATTCTTCACCCCACACTTCCCTTAGTCACTGTTCCCCACTGTGGGAGGCCTGTGGGGGGAGAGCTCTGCTAGAAAGAAACGAGTTTTTCAGGAAGCCTCACTCTGACTCCACGGCTCTCAGACGCCTCGCAGAGCCAGGCTCTGTTCAGCTGTGGGAAGCAGCCTCCTCGCCTGGCGGCAATGCTTCGTTCCTTCCTCAAGGGATATCAGTACGAGAGGACTGGGGCTTTCATTCTGACCTGGAGACGTCCAGGGCCACACATTGGTGTGAATGTACAGTCTCTGGCCTTGAAAATCTCCAGCACTTCCTGCCACCCCATATCCCCTGCATGCACGTGGCGGGGCAGGCAGAGCCACAGCCACGGCTGGGAGGAGCGTGGCAGACACCAAGGCCCGCCTCTGGGAGGCCCTGGAGGACTCAGGGAGCAGGACCCACGCTGTCCTCCTCTGGGACTGCTCCTCTGGAACTGCCATCCTCCCCTACTGTCCTCCTCTGGACTGCCCTCCTCCAGGACCGTCCTCCGTGATTGTCTTCCTCCCGACTGTCCTCCTCCGGGACTGTCCTCCCCCCAACTGTCCTCCTCTGGGACTGTCTTCCTCCCAACTGTCCTCCTCCCAACTGTCCTCCTCTGGGACTGTCCTCCTCCTGATTGTCCTCCTCTGGGACTGTGCTCCTCTGGGACTATCCTCCTCCTGACTTTCCTCCTCCGGGACTGTCCTCCCCAACTGTCCTCCTCCAGGACTATGTTCCTTCTGACTGTCATCCTCCCTGTCATCCTCCCCGGCTGTCATCCTCTGGGGCTGTCCTCCTCCCAGACTGTCCCCCCTGACTGTCCTCCTCCAGGACTATGCTCCTCCCGACTGTCCTCCTCCCAACTGTCCTCCTCTCCGACTGTCATCCTCCAGGACTGACCTACTCTGGGACTGTCCTCCGGGACTGTATTCCTCCCCGACTGCCCTTCTCCCAACTGTCCTCCTCCTGGACTATCTTCCTCTGGGACTGTGCTCCTCTGGGACTGTCCTCTTCTGGGACTGTGCTCCTCTGGGACTGTCCTCTTCTGGGACTGTGCTCCTCTGGGACTGTGCTCCTCTGGGACTGTCCTCCTCTGGGACTATGCTCCTCCTGATCGTCCTCCTCCTGACTGTCCTCCTCCAGGACTGTGCTCCTCCCTGACAGTCCTCCTCCTGGACTGTGCTCCTCTGGGACTGTCCTCCTCCCCGACTGTCCTCCTCTGAGACTGTGCTCCTCTGGGACTGTCCTTCTCCTCCAGCTGTCCATCTGGGACCCCAGTCACTGCCTGCTCCTTGGGACTGAACCTGCCTTGGCCCTGAGAACCCCCATGGCCATGGCCACTGCTCTCTGGCCTGGAGCCTCTTTTTAAAGCCCACCCCAGAGTCCACCCACCTGTCTTCTGTTCCCCACTTGGGAGCAAGAAACAAGCCCGAGATGCCTGTCTCTAAGACCTGCTGCCTCTCCAGTGCCTATTGAGGATCTGGGGGCCTGGACAGGCTCCCTGGGGGTGGGAAGCTTTGGAAGGACCCCCAGGTCATGGGGTCTCCTCAGGTAAAGCGAAATGAAAATACAGCAGCTGAGGTTGGCTTGGCACAGCACGTGGAAGCTTCTGACACTGCCCCTTGCCCTGAGGCATTCGGTGGGGCAGGCTGGGGGCCCCTGGACCAGGTCATGGCTCACGACTGCCCTCCTTGAATATACCAGGAATATTAGAATATTCTAGTGACCCCAATGGACTCTGAGGCTGCGGTTGGGGGTGAGAAGCCCTTCTTCAGGAAACTCTGGGGTTCCCACACCCTTGCGCCCCTGCTAGGGCAGACAGGTGGGGAAGGGGTGCTGCAGGGGCAGCTGTGCTTTCTGCTGAGAGTGATGGATTTTTTAAAGCTGGCTGTAGGAATGAGGGTGAAGGCTTCCTGTGACCTGCCCCAGGTTGCCATGGCCTGCCAGGCTGCCCACTGTTGCTCATGAGCCTCACCCCTCGCAGGGCCCGTCTGCCCTCCCCGGCCGCCCTGCACCAGCCTGGCCATCCTGTCCTCCAACACCCTGGTCTAGCGGCTCTGCGAAGTGCACGTGTTAATTATCCTGCCACTGCTGTAATTTCTCCCCGTAGTCCATTAATTAAGGGGTCACAATCCCAGAGCATGTTTACCCAATAAGCCTTCTTTTTTAATTATCCTAATTGCTCAGAGACTGACAAAGACTCTGCCCTTCTCCTTCCCCCGTGGATGAGCGGATGACAAACACACTTCCATGTACACCCGGTCTGACATGAGCCGTAGTGGGGGCCTGCAACCACGGCAGGAGCCTCGGGCCCTTCCCTCGGGGCCAGTGGGCCAGCCGGAGTCTAGGGCCTGCTCACCATACGTTCCCACGCGTGTGCAAACAGGCACCCCGTTAGATTCGGGGGTCATGGTTTGAGGGCCGGGGAGCCATGGTCCGCAGGCCCCTGAGGTCAGCAGCCGGGTCGGCTGGTTTGTACCCACGTTGGTTGCGAATGGCAGGCAGATCCACCCCGTCAGAACAAAGCCAAAACAACAGTGTGGACTCCTCAGAGTTCCCACCTCCGTCCTGGCTTGGAATCCACTTCCGACTCGGCTTAGGATCCACGTCACGGACCTGTGTCCTATGGACCAGGGAGGCTCCCTGTGGGCTGGGGAGCCAATGCCGCCACCGACACCCACTGTGGACCCGCAGCAGCTGGGAATGGAGAAGCGGTTCACAGATGGAAGGGCTGGTACTCCGCTCAACTTTCAGAAGGAGGGGCAGGGGCTGGAATCACCCTGGTGCCGGAGGGGCCACCCTTTCAGCCGCTCTGTAAGGCCGCTCCTCGTTTCTGAGCCGCTCTGAGTCAAAAGAACACAGGCACCCCGGGATATGAAATGATATCAACACCGTGGTAAAGAGTCGGGCGGTTCCCCAAAAAGTCAGACATAGCGTTATTGTGACCCAGCCATCCCAGACCTAGGCTGCTCCTCACGAGAATCAATCCTTGTACACAAATACACAGAGCAACACGATTCACAACACCCGCAGATGCAAACGAGCCTCACATCCTCCGGTCAGGGATGAGTGGATAGAAGAGGTGTGGCCCCTCCACACAGGGGAACATTACTAAGTCAGAAAAAGGCACGGAGCTCCGACATGAGCTACAACGTGGATAAACCTTGACAACATTATGTTCAGTGAACATTTTAGCCATAAAGGCCACGCACTGCATGATTCCATGAGATGAAATGTCCAGAACAGCAGATCCAGAAAGAGAAGGCAGACTTGTGGTTGACTGGGGCTGGAAGAGAGGGGATGGGAGTGGCTGCCCATGGGTACAGGGTCTCCTTCGGGGCTAACAAAGATGCTCCAGAACTAGACCGAGGTGGCTGCAAAATACCGAATGTACTAATGCTGCTGCCTGTCCATTTTAGAATAATTCGTTGTATGTCTTGTACATTTCACATTGATTTAAGAAAAGAAAGAAAAGGAGACGGCCTAAAATGCATGTGGCCAGACACGGTGGCTCACACCTGTACTCCCAGCACTTTGGGAGGTTGAGGCAGGTGGATCACCTGAGGTCAGGAGTTCGAGACCAGCCAGGACAACATGGCAAAACCTGGTCTCTACTAAAAATAAAAAAAAAAAAAAAAAAAAATGTAGCTGGGCCTGGTGGCGGGTGCCTGTAATCCCAGCTACTCAGGAGACTGAGACAAGAGAATTGTTTGAACCTGGGAGGCAGAGGTTGCAGTGAGCTGAGATCGGGCTATTGCACTCCAGCCTGGGTGACAAGAGCAAGACTCCATCTCAAAAATAAATAAGTAAGTAAATAAATAAACAAACAAAACGCATGCCCCACCATAGTCTGGCTGGAGCGTGGGAGCGGCAGAGGGTGCAGGACCATGCCTCCCGCCTGTGAGACAAGCGGGTCTGAGATCCAGGGAGTGGCTCCCGCTCCTGGGGCCCTCTCCTCATCGGAGGAGCGGAGCAGCAATGCCTCCAACGCAGCTCCCTGATTAACTCTGTGCAAATGCGAACTGCTCCGTCCTCGCCGGCCTCTCTGGGGCTCTCAGGGGCAGAGAATTAACTCGCATCTGCTGAGGTAAGCGCAAGGGGCTCTCGGGGAGAAAAGGTTGCGGCGCGCATTGTTCTCCGGTGGATTAGGGGTGCTCGGCCATCCTTGGGCCACCCCTGCCCGGCTCTCCTGGCGTCCGGCTGTGCCAGGCAGGCCCGCTCGTTCCATGGAAGTTTACGTCTCTTTAATAAAGATTAAGATGTCAGAGGGCCAGCGTTGCACAAAATCCCACTTTTATTAACTTCTCATTACCAGCTGAAGAGCGAAGCCCATTTCTGAACTTCTGAAGCAGCGCATTTTCCCCAGGAAGAAAATAGTTATTAAATATGCATTTATGATGACTGCAGCTCACGGGTTCTTGCTGACTAAGCGACGGGCCGCAGACCGCCCTGGATGGACTCGAGACGACGGGGACTTAATGGAAAGAGGGGCCAGGTGGCCTCGCCAGGCTGGAGGGCGCCCCTCGAGGTGGGGGCTGGGCCTGGCCTCACCCTCCTGGGCTTTATGAGGCATGCACCAAGGAACCCTGGGGAGCACTACATGACCGTATAGGGATCACAGAGAGCGAAGGACCTGGGCACGACCCACCGAGGCAGGATCTGGGGGCTCCCTGGGCAGTGAGGACAGGGCATGAGGTGCCAGTTGGATAACGCCTGTCTGGCTGGGGCTCACCGTGACCTCCTGGTTAACCATGGTCAGCTCCCATCCTCACCTTCCCAGGACAAACCCAGGCAGCCTCGGGGCAAGAGGTCTGGCCTTGGCTGTAAATTCAGGAGCCCCCAGTCCCAAGAGGGGCCTCTTTGGTCTGCTTCTCCCTCTCCCACCAGGACAAATCCTTCTCTTCCCATGAACCTCAGATGGGTCCCTTGAATCATTCACCTCTGCATCTGCCTCCTCCTGGCAGCGAAAAGCAGGCAGGGCAACTCACCTTCCCACCGGGAAGCCTCCAAGCCCCTCCCCAACCCCCTACTGGGACAGGATCTCAGCCCCCACTAGGCCCTTCACATCATCAGTCTCAGGCCCATCAGGCCTCCCTGTGAGCTGTGCCCAGCAGCTTAGCCCTCTAGCTCCTGTCCATTTTCAGTCCCTTCCCACCCACACCTGCATTCCTGTCCCCTCCCCCTACACCCTGGGCTTCTGTCCCAACCCTAAGGGACATGCTTTTGTCAAGCCATGGTCACAATTTCTCTGGACCCAGAGCCCTGCTCCTGTCTCATCCCTGTCCACCACCCTCAGTCCCAGTCCTAACAGCCCACTCCCCTTGGCCTCAGTAGGTGGCTCCAGGGATTACAGGGCTGCTTCCCGCCTCCCTGCTGGGCTCAGCTCCCTCCTGGGCCCGGGTCAGGGAAGGGCTGGGGGACTCAGTGGCTCAGCCCAGGTTTCTCTGTGCTCAGAAATCTGCATCTGTCTGCCTGATGCCTTCTCTGATATCCACCATCTCCATTTCCGTCTCTCTGCCACCCAGTCCCCTACCCTGGGCTTCAGGGCTTCCCATCCCTGCCAATGAGCCCATCCCCACTGTCCTCGGTCCCTATTTCCATAGACTGATCCTTCTCCGAGACGTCCCAAATATGCCTGTTTGTCATCTTCTGTTCCATCCTTGTCCAAGCCCCTCTGCCCTTGGCTCTCTGCAGCCCCCTCCCGTCAGCACCCCAGGGACTCACGCACATGGGACCTGCAAGCTCCCTCCACACGCCTCCCCTGCCTCCCCTCCTGGCCTGGGGTCCTCGAATGCCCCTCCACGCCCTTCCCCTGCCTCTCTCCTGGCCCGGGGTCCTCTGATGCCTCTCTGCGCCCCTCCCCTTTCCTCTCCTCCTGGTCTAGGGTCCTCAGATGCCCCTCTACGCCCCTCCCTTTGCCTCCCCTTCTGGCCCGGGGTCCTTAGATGTGCTGCTCCCTCCACCCGGAAGGCTCAGCTCTGCTCCATATCCTGCTCCAGCTCAGCCTCAGGGACTCCCTCAAGGCCCCTCTGCAGAGAGGCCCCGGGTCACACAGCACCCCATTTTCGGCCTCCATAGCACTGCTCAGGACGTTGTTGTTTCTTTTTGTTTTTTATTCCCTTCTTTCAGGGGGTGGTGGGCTCTGGGGAAGGGCCTGACTACTCACAGCCTTGGCCTCGGAGACCTATGCTCCCTAAGCTTGCGGGAGGAGACAGTCAGGTGTCTGCTCAGCTGCTCATAGCTTCAGGCACAGTCCTGCCCCTCCCTGAGCCCTGGAACCCCCTGATGAAGTGGGGGTCACAAAGAGAGAGGGCGAGTGCTTGTGCAGGAGGCTCCGAGAGGCGTCGACTGAATGAAGGAACCAACAACCACAGAAACAAAGGAATGAGTGGATGGCGCTGCCACCCCCCACCTGCACCATCTGCCTGGAGGTGGCTTTTCTAATGGGGGGCAAAGCCTTCTCCTGGTTTCATGTTCCAATTATTAGATGAGACACCTCCTTTGGTATCCATCTTGCCATCCAGGCGGCCTCCCTGGAGCCGTGGTCAGGGCTGTGAGGGCCTGGAGGAGCCTAGTCAGGTCTGGCATCTGCAGGGCAGCATGGGCAGGAGCCAGCAGAGAACTATGGCCCAGACATATGGGCCATGTCCCTTGGGGCAAGTTCCCCCATAGGATGGAAGAGCTCAGGGACTCTGGCAGCCTGTACCACTCCTGGCTGCATTCAGGCTCTTCTGGGGTCTCTGTGAGTGAGATCTGGGTGAGTGGCCAGGACAGATGCCCAGGGACCACTAGGCCAGGTTAGGCCCCCCAGGATTCCCACCACCAACAGGTGGTCCCATCTAGAGCGGGCCTGCGGGGTCCCTGCAGGAGAGCAGCACACCCTGTCTACTTGGGATGGTCCCAGAATTCTGGTCTAGACCTGATGTTTCTGCACCTGGGGGTGAGGCCTTCGACAAAGCCGGGTGGGGCCGGAAGAGCCTTAGACACAGTCAGTGTCCCGGTGCTCAGCCTCAACTCACCGTGTTCTCTGACCAGCCTTTCCAATCCCCGGGCACTCAGAGCAACTGAGGACAGAAATGGAAGAGGCTGCTGGTGCTTGAGACCCATGTGGGGTGGGAAGGGCCGCCACACAGGCTGCAGGGTCTGAGGAGCCCCTGGGGTGCACACTGAGCCATCACCTACCAGAGGCCGCGTGCCTGGAGCAGCTGGTGCCCCCACGGTCCCCTGTCCACCAGGGCACCTCCATTTGAAACAGACTCTCTCTACGGCCCTGCCAGAGGCACGATCGCTCACTCTCAAGGATCCAGTGCTTGGCCGTCACCCCGCACCTCCCAGCACCGTCATGGCAGCACCCTGCAGGTGTCATCCCTGGGACCCCGTGCCTACACACCCTCGTGTTGTCTCTGTGTTGTCATTACTGCTGTCATCGTCACCGAACTGCTTCTCCCACTAAAGAGCATGTGTGTGTCCTGTGGGATTTTTCTCTGTGGGGTCTTTTCAAGCTGCACCTCTTCCCCACAACCCCTCAGCAAGGACCCCATCCCTCCAACTTCATCATCTGGTTTTGAGGAGAGGAGTGGCCAGGAATAGCCTGCAACCAGGAGTAGGGGGACACAGAGGGAGGGGCCCTGGCCAACCACGCCTCCCGCCAAGGGTGACACTGTGGATCCCAGGCTCCTTGATGAAGCTGGTTCCTTGGGGGCCCCAGGGCAAGACTCCTGCTCCCTCTGGCTGAGTTTTTCCCGATGGCTGGCTATGTCTTCAGATGGACTCCTGGTGACTCACAAGTGTGGGGCTGTCTCTCTAATTCCCATGTTCCCAGACTAATGTGGAGTCCCTGGGGGAAGGAGGGAGCCCTCGGTCTTCAGAGTCCGGGGACGCAACTGGGTCACAAATGCACTTTAATGGGTCAAATAGGAGCCTCATGTCGGTGCTTAGCACACAGAGCCAGAGCGCCTGTGTTGAATGCCCCTCACAGCTGTGTGATCTTGGGTGGGTTACCGAACTTCTCTGTGCCCCATTTCTTCACCTGTAGAATGGGTACTGCTCACTAAAAGCACAAGTGCCTGAAGGCACATTAGCCAAATAAACAAGCAGACTGAGTTTTCAGTCCTTCCCTCTGAAAGTGCCCTGTACTGGAAGCTTCCATTCAGCTCCAAGGGCAGCAGAGCAGATGGCTTAGAAAAGGAAAGCAGACAGGGTTAGGGGTAGGATGGCAGCTCTTTTCTTTCTCTTCCTATTGCCTCATGGCCCATGGGACCAGGAGTTGAGCAGGCTGCAGGCCAGACCCCCCATCAACTGAGCAAACCTGGTCCCTGGGGCACGTTTCTGAACGGAGCCAGGATGGAGGGTGGGGACCAGGATGGAGGGTGGGGCAGGCGGAACGCCAGTTCTTCCAGCCTCTTTCAGGAGGCAGGCTGGGCTGCCACAAGAGGAGTGGAGGAGGTTCCTGAGAGTCTGGCTCCAGGGGTGTCTGGACAGGTCTCCCCCGGGAACCCAGTTAGGTGGGTCTGGTGTGTGTGTGGGTGGGCTGGTGGGCAATGCCGTGTGTACAGGTCATCTACCCGGCCCCCGGGGTTCAGTGCCTGCGCTCCAGGGCCTGTTTGCTGGAGAGGGTGAAAGGGACTCTCGCCACTGTGTAAATAGACTTTGCAAAGGCCTCGGCTTTCTCACCCCGTCTCCAGCTCTCCAAACTCACGCTATGAATTGGCGGGCTTATCAAACCCCGTCTGGCAGTTAAAAGATGTTTCCATGCATTGTGAGGCTGCATGGAAACCAAGTCATCTCGCCCCAAGGACAAAGGAACTCAAGTGTTTGAAATGCAAAAATATTTTGACCCGACTACATCATTTTTCAAAGGAAAAAAGTAATTCGCGGCTCACAATTCACTTGCTATCTCACAGGAAGTCCTGTATTTCTTATTCACTCCCCAAGGCCCGCTTCTCTGTGTGAGAGGTCACCTAAGAGGACCAGGGTGTGAGGGACATTCAAGAGTTTTCTTTCCGCCTCTTCCTGTTTTTTTTTTTTTTTTTTTTCTTGTTAATGCCTCATGTTTGTGAAGTACTCTCCTGAGCCCTGTTCTATGCCTTATCTCCTGGGGTCCTCCCCACTCCAGGAACTTGAGTGGGGTACAGAGCATCTACCCTCTGTTGCCAAGTCAGAAAACAAGGCCCTAACAGGTTAAGTGACTTGCCCCAGGTCATGCTGATTGATGATGGAGCCAGCACTGAAGCTCCTGGGGTCTCCTGGTCCCTTGATGTCTGCCCTCTCCTGGGCTCTTTGGTTCTCCCATGTAATGACTGTGTCTAGATGCGACCTTGAGGCTCATCATCATCATTGTCATCATCGGCTGTATCAACATCATCATCACTGTCATTGCCATCGTCATCATCTCCCTCATCACCTAAACGATCCTCCTCCTCATCATCTGAATCACCACCATCACCATCATCATCACCATCATCATTGCCACCATCACCATCATCACCATCACCACCACTATCATTATCACCACCATCACCATCATTGCCATCACCACTATCACCATGGTCACCACCACCATCACCATCACCACCATCACCATCACCGTCATCACCATCACCATCATCATCACCACCACTATCATTATTGCCATCACCACCGTCACCATCACCATCATCACCACATCACCATCACCATCACCACCATCACCATCATCATCACCACCATCACCATCACCACCACCACCATCACCACCATCACCATCATCACCATCACCACTACCATCACTATCACCACCACCACCATCACCATCACCACCATCACCATCACCACCATCACCATCATAACCACCATCATCACCACCATCACCATCAACGCCATCACCACTATCACCATCATGACCATCACCATCATCAGACCATCACCATCATCACCATCACTATCATCACCATCACCATCATCACATCATCACTATCATCACCACCACTATCATCATCACCACCACCACCACCATCACCACCATGACTATCATCACCACCACCATCATCACCATCATCACATCATCACCACCACCACCACCATCACCATCACCGTCATCACCACCACTATCATTATCACCACCATCACCATCATTGCCATCACCACTATCACCATGGTCACCACCACCATCACCATCACCACCATCACCATCATCACCACCATCATCACCACCATCACCATCATCGCCATCACCACTATCACCATCATGACCATCACCATCATCACCACCACCACCATCACCACCACCATCACCATCATCACCATCACTATCATCACCATCACCATCATCACATCATCACCATCATCACATCATCACCATCATCACCACCACTATCATCATCACCACCACCACCATCACCACCATGACTATCATCACCACCACCACCACCATCACCATCACCATCATCACCACCATCACCATCATCACCATCATCATCATCATCATAATCAAAGCTACGATCATCATTGCCTTCATCACTAACATCATCACTACCACCACGGTCACCATCATCTTCATCTTCATTATCAACTTCATCACCACCATCATCACACAAATCTTGATCTCACTCTGAGTCTCAGGCATGTGCCAGGTGCTATTTTAAGTTTACTTTACGCCCCACAACTTGTATAGTCACCACCGTAACTCTGAAGCAAAAGTTATTATTTCCACTTTACAGATGGAGAAATTAAGGTGTCAGTAGCGTAAGGGAGTTTTCTTACAGAGCCCTTTGCCTTCCAGGAAGTTCTTTTCACCACTAAGTCTCCCAGGTCCACAGAAAGTGCTTGTGGAAGACCTTCATGGGGACTCTGGAGCAGCTCAGAAGAGACTTAGCAAAGAGGCAACCTGTGGGGTTAGAGCTGAGTAAAACCCCAAAGGCCTGTGGAGCTGTGCTTGGGGCCTGGCCCCCAGAACCACAGGAATCCAGACAATCAGGACGTGTTCCCTGCTGGGCCAGGGCTTGGGTACTTGCTTGGGTTCACACAACCAAAGCTGTTTGAAGAGCAAGAGTTTCTCTTTGAGAGTGGGGTTTCAGAAGGGGTTCCCTGAGGGGTACACTGCAAGGGAGATGCAAGTCTTCCCTGGAGTTGTGTGGGGAGGTGTGAAGGGTGTATGACGCTGGAAAACAAGGGGCCCAAAGAAGGGCAGGGGGCTTAGAGGATACTAGGGGGAGAGTTTGAGGGCCACACCTTAGTAATGGAAGATCCTGGGCACCCTGTAAGGAAGCCTGGATGAGGGACATGCAGACGGCACCTGCTGCGCTAACGAGGGAGCGACAGCCGGGACCAGGCCTGACCATGGAGAGGGGAGGCATATCCCAGGCCCAGGACACGGTCCCACCATGGAGCAGGGAGGCGCATCCCAGGCCCACGGAGGCGGCTCATGCAGAAATCCCTCGCTTGGAGCTGGTTGTGGGGACCACACTGTTTCGAACCTCAGAAACCTGGACAGCCCAGAGCATGCGGGGCTGCGGGCTGCACTGCAAAACACTTCACTGGGTCCCCTCTTGCCCCAGCCTCCTGTTCACTAGTTGGTCTGGGTTTCAGGGCGTTCTTGGGGGGCCGGTTTGCCACTTACTGCCTATGTGGCCTTGGGTGGTGAGTTTACCTGTTTGAATGTAGTTTTCTCATGATTATGTGAAGGGAAAGAAAGGCAGCTGCCTCACAGGGCCACTGTGTGGCCCCAGCACTCACTGGCTGTGCCCTAAGATCATCCCTTGGAGAGCTGCAGGGGCAGCCTCTACCACCCAGACCTGAGCCCAGCGTGGCCAGACTTTGCACAGGGAGGGTGCTGCCACACCCAGGCACAATCATTGTGGTGAACGAGGCCCAGAGATGTCTCCCCAGCCCCAGCTGCAGCCCCTGGAAGGAATCCCCGGGACCTTCTGCTTCCGGCGCCTGCCTGGACCCTCCTCGTGGGTAAGCCGAGGGTGACTTGGGCCTCCCCTCAGGCTGGTGTGACCTGCCGAAGGGCTGTGCGTGGGCAGACACGGGACGGAGGTGCAGCTCGTCCCTGGAGCTCCTCCCCCGACCCAGGGTGCCCACTAATCCAGGCCTTCCTTCCGGTCTAATTTGCTGCTTTCTCCACCTTGCCAGTTCCCTTTTGCTCCCGCCTCTGCATTTCTTGTCCAAAACAGAAATACAAAGGGAGGAAATCTATTCAAAAGTCCTCCTCCTCATTTTATTTTTGCAGCTCTCTGGGGTGCCCAGGCTTCAGATTCTCTTCCGATAATTATCTGCCCTTTCGGGGCCTTGGTAACCCAGAGCCTCAGGTTTGGGAGGCAAGAAGCAAGCTCTGGCCTGGCTCGAGCAGGGAGCCCGTTCCCCAGCAGACACTGCCACGTGCTCACCCCTTCCCCTCTAACCTGGTGTGTGTGAGCCGGCTACAGTGGATGCTTTTTGTCTCTGAATATCTCCACTTCCTCTCAGCTGATCCGTGATGAACACCAGACCAGACTCTTTTTATGTGATAATTTTCCATCCCAGGCAATTCAAACATTTCTGTGGCTAATAATCTGAGTCTTGGCCATTGCTCAGAAATAACAGAGGCGAGGTTCCAACATAAAATAATACGTCTTGCTTTTTATTACTTAATTCATCAACACTATACTGGAGAAACATCTTGTTAACTGGGCAAGAAGAAACAGTTTCCCAATGCAGCCCTGGCTGATGGAAGCGGGTGTCAGGTGGAGTAATGAATCCCGTTAGCATAAAAAGAGGCCAACGCTGAAAGAGGGTATTATTCAAAGAGGGAAATATTACTAAATAAGAAATCGGTACACTCGCACGGAATCTGTTACATTAAGAATCCCACTCTTTCTGGCCAAACTCAATTTGTTATCCTCACAATCTCCCCCCGTAGATAACAGATGAGAAGAGGAATAGCCCCGAGAAAGTGACCCCTCGGAAACTGCGACGTACAGGGACGCAGCCAAGCCCACCACAGCATGACAGTAGACGCTTGCCTTTCCCACCCTCCAAGGTCTGTGATGATCTGATTTGGACCCTCACAGCTGAAGGTCCCCAGGGACCTGGGGCACCAAAAGCAAAGGCCTAAGAGGTCCTTGTTGCAGGGAACTGAGTTCCCAGAAGAATTCAGACTCCAGGAGGAGTCTGGTGAGCTTGGTGGAATCTAACCTCATGTCTCCAGCACCCAGGACAGCTCCCCACCCACAGTAGGTGCTTCTGAGACACAGCCAGCCCTCACATGCGTGGGGACGCTGGTTCCCACTCACCTCCTCCCGCTGCAGGTGCCCAAATCCAAGGATGCTCAAGTCTCTTATAGAAAATGGCATCACAGTGAATTAGCCCTCCGACTCTGTGGGTTTCAATGTGTGGTTGGTTGTATCCCGGCAACACTATTAAATGGAGAAGGGTCTTCAAATGCCAGCCTACAAGACCCCAAGGCAGGCATATTTGTTGAATGAATGAGTGAGTGAATGAATGAATGAGGGACGTTTTGAAAATGTAGAACTGAATCAGACACAAGGAACTCGCTAAGCAGATCAGTCAGGGCGAGCAAGGTTATGCCAACGTAACAAACAGCCTCTAAAACTCTCTTAACCAAATAACAAAGTCTTATTTTTCCTAAATAAACGTGTGACTTTAATATTTTTCCCAAGCCCAGTGTGACTTGGCAGGGCAGCTCTGCTTGTGGTAAAGACTTGAGGAGCTCTCTGGGACTCTCTGGTTGCAGGGTTGGAGAGCAAAGACCTCTGGAGGGACCACACCAGCAGCTGGTGCCCGGCCTAGAGCGGCAGTGCCTACCCTTGTACTCACCGGCCCGATGCTCCACCCAACCCCAGGTGGGCAGAAAGTCTCATCCTACCTCGTTCCTGGAAGGCAGAGAGCCAGAAACTGGGGCCAGCTGTGCCAGTGGCACCCACACACATGAAGGGATGACCCACAACCCTGGGCCACAAGGATTTTAGAATCCAGCCAACTAGAAGAGCCCTCCACGGCCTGCCAGGTACTGCCAGTGTTCACTGACTACCTTTACCACTTCCTGAGTGTGTGCTGCAGGCGGCACAGCCCTACGTGCTTCACTTCACATATTAACAAGTAAAACACCCCCTATCGGTGTTCATTTAAAAAAATCATTATCTCACCAATAAGGGATATTATCATTTAAAACTATTTCCAACCGGGCTTTTCAGACACATGTGTCCTTATGCGTGTGCACGTTGTTTGCATATAACATGCATCTTCTAGAAAACTCTTTTTTAATGAAGACTTTATTTTTTAGAGCAATGTCAGGCGCCCAGGAAAACAGGATGGACAGCACATTGCTCCCTTCGACTCACTCTCTCCCTGTCTCCCCGCAATTCCCCCGTGACGAACACCTACGTTGGTGTGATACTCCTGTTACAACGGATGAACGAGTATCAGCCCGTTATTATTAACGGACGTCCACAGTTGACCTCAGGGGTCATGGTCACGCATGAACGTAGAATGGCGCCTGGACCCACGCTGGGAGTGTCACACAGAGCCCTGACCCTGCCCTGCCCACTCATCCTGCCCCCCAGCCCGGAGCAGCCCCTGATGGTTTTGGTTCTTCCACAGCGTTGCTTTGTCCCGAGTGCCGTGGGGGTTGGAAGCATGGAGCATGCAGCCTTCTCAGACTGGTTGGGTCAGGCCGGTTTATCTTCTCTTATCCCAGTGTCTCCTCTCCTCTTCCCTCCTGGTTACCCTCACTACCAGTTACTCAGCATCAGAGAAAGCAAGGGGCAGCCTGAGCTGTTCTCCAGTCCCACTCGTAGGTGAGGCGCTGTCACTGTGCCACACACCTGCTCTCGGCCATGTAACCACGTCCCTCCCCTGAGAGGCGGAGCTCATTCCACCCCTGTGCTGTCGGTGTGGCCCTGGGGTTGGCTTCGGGTGTCAGCGTGGCCGTGGGGTTGGCTTCAGGTGTCGGCATGGCCGTGGGGTTGGCTTCGGGTGTCACTGTGGCCCTGGGGTTGGCTTCGGGTGTCGGTGTGGCCATGGGGTTGGCTTCAGGTGTTGGTGTGGCCCCGGGGTTGGCTTCGGGTGTCGGTATGGCTGTGGGGTTGGCTTCGGGCATCGGTGTGGCCCCAGGGTTGGCTTCGGGTATCGGTATGGCCGTGGGGTTGGCTTCGGGCGTCGGTGTGGCCCCGGGGTTGGCTTCGGGTGTCGGCGTGGCCGTGGGGTTGGCTTCGGGTGTCGGCGTGGCTGTGGGGTTGGCTTCGGGCGTTGGTGTGGCCCCGGGGTTGGCTTCGGACGTCGGTGTGGCCGTGGGGTTGGCTTCGGGTGTCGGTATGGCTGTGGGGTTGGCTTCGGGTGTCCTTGTGGCCGTGGGGTTGGCTTCGGGTGTTGGTGAGGCCATGGTATTGGCTTCAGGCACAAGTGACGATAGGCTTGTTCTGAGCCAAGGCCTAAGGAGGATGAGGACTACATGTGTCTGCCGTCCTCTTCTGCTGCCACCAGGAATATTTCATGCCCCCAGATAGCTCCAGCATCCAAGAAGGGTAGGCAGTCAGGACAAACTGGGCCCAACTGCCAGCGTGGACCAAGCCCTGCTGCGTGTCTGCAGCAGCTGAGTCGAATGCGATAAGGAGAGGCACCATGTGTGGTTTCAAGCCACTGAGTTGGGGGATGGCTTGTGTCTCCTGCCCCCTCCCCATGCCACTGTGACCACAGATGAACACTGCACCTCCTCCCAGAGCTCCACCCTGTCCGTCCCGCCTCTCTCTGAGCCCAACTGTGTTGACAGCTCAGGGCCATCCCGGGCTGGGCTCCTGAAGAGTCGGGGGCAGCCCTGACTTCGCGTTGAGAGCCGCTGGGAGGCCATGTGCTGCACACGACCCTCAGGACCCCACTGTGAGGTCTGCAGGCTGGCATTTGGAAACTGTCTCCTGCATTATTTTCCGACGTGGCCTGGTGGGGGTGATACTACCTGGATGGCTAGTGTGGGGATGCATTCAGGAGAATCGTGGAGGCTGTGGAGCGTGTGGTGCCTGGCGAGCATTCTGCAAGCGATGGTGACATGCACAGCAGCAGCGAGCAGGCTGGAGGGGTCCCTGCACATGCAGCTGGTGTTTGGTAGAGGACAGCCTGCTGTCGGAACCAGGGAGGGGGAATGTCGCATCTCCACGAGCACACACCCCCTCAGCACAAGGCTGAACACACACCCTCTCATGGCCAGCCTGGAACCTACAGTGGCAGTGAGGCAGGACGGGGAGGCTTGGCACTGCTGCTCAGTGGCCCCAGCTGGGACCCCCACGGTCCACGCATCTGTGGGATCACAGTCGGCCCCAGGAAGCCAGTGCCCCCACCAGAGAAATGGGCTCATGGAGCACAAGCCTGGGATGCTCGTGGATTTGCAACCTTCTCCCGGGGCCTGGCTGCCCCACTCTGCCGCCCACCAGCCCTGCCCCCGGGGCAGGTGCTTTCTCTAACAGCAGGTGGCTTCTTAGATAAGGTGGGGAGATACCACCTTCCACGAGGGGCCCACCTCCTGCGGAAAATTTCCACCAGCCAGATAGGCCTCACGGACCCCCACCGCAGCCCCAACTGGTCACATGAGGCCCTCACTCTCCCCGGAGCCTTCTTCTGGCTCTAGAGCAGGCTGGACCCCAAGAAGCCAGGGAAGATCCTCCCTCTATTTGAGGGATTCAGGGCCCGCCTGGGGCCCGGCCTGGACACCGCTATGCAGAGGAGCAGCTGCAGAGCGCGGCCCCCAGTGCCCGCACAGGGACACCACTGGGCATGGCAGGACCTCAGAGCCCGGCCCTCAGAGCCAGGGGCACTTAACCTGTACCACGGGAGGGAAGTGTCTCAGGCCACTGGGTACCTCACCTAGGGGGAGACAGGGTTCAGGAAGAGGGGTGGCACAGTATGACATCACGGACAGTGAGGAGCTGGGCCTCGGGAAGGGACCCAAGTAGTCCCAGCACCCAGGAGAGCTGCCCTCTTTTACCCTGGAGGGGAACCCGCCCCCCGGCTCGCTAGCGCACAGAAGCCCAGGTGATGAGAATCGTGGTAACGCGGTTCGGCAGGTGTCTTAGGAGGGAGGCGGTGTGGCTGTGTGGAAGAGAGAACTCCCCGCCCAAACCAATTACCGCAGACTTTGCTGAGGTGTGTGTTCGTGTTTAAAGCAGAAGAGGCTAAGCGGGGCTCAGAGCTGATCTATTTTTCTCTCCTAATAGTGCGGCACAATTTAATTAACTCAATATTGCACCCACCTGAAGATTACGGACGGGGTTTATTGACACCACCATCTGGCTCCTATAAAGCTGGTAATGTAGCCAATAAATCCTGCTTCAGAACCAGGTGCCTGCAAGAGGTGTCCCGCCTGCGGGGCCTCCCCTTGTGCCTGCAAGAGGCATCCCGCCTACAGGGTCTCCCCGTGCGCCCTGCTGCGGGAGCTGCTTGGGTGGCCACGATGGAGGGCCTGGGCACCCTGTGGCGTCGGTTCGGTTGTGGAGAAAGGGTGCCGGTTCCAGGGCAGTACCCGTGTACCCTGACCCCCACAGGGGCCATGGTGCCACTTCAGAGGCAGGTGTCTGCCCAGGGGCCCCCTACCCTGGTCGCTGGGTTCCCACTACCCCGACTGGTCCCCTCGTTCCCACACCCAGTAAAGAGCAGCCAAGCCCTGGACATGGGTTCTCAGATGCCGGGTGCCCAGAGCTGTGCCTGACTGACACGCTGTCACCCCAATTCACCCCGGGTGCCCAGAGCTGTGCCTCACTGCCGTGCTCTCACCCCACCTCACCCCTGAACCACGCAGCACATGAGACTCATTATCTCCCATTGCAGAGGAGGAAACCAAACGGCAAGGCCTGGAGCTCAAGGCTGAGGGCCGCACTGTCCCGGGCAGAACGAGGTCCAAAGGGCAGGGGTGGGGGGGGAAGGGGCCCTGGCTTGGTCTGGCTCCTCTGCGTCTCCAAGGTAAGAAGACCCCTCTGTTTAACTTGGGGTTAAGGCAACGTCTCAGTGTGTCCTAAAATTTGTGATGTTTTGTCTGCTACTGGAATTTAAGTTTCAGCATAAAGGCTTAGCACGATAGAGGTCATTCCTGATGACAGCAGGGTCCCCAGAGCCACCTGTTCTCATGCCGAGCCAGGGACCCCGAGATGGGGGACGCAGCTCCCTGCCCTGGCTTCCAGGCTCCGTCCACAGCAGCCCCACTTCTGCGGGGCCTTCATGCCAGGCTGTACCCTCGTTGACCTTTCAGAAGCTTCCCAGGGATGCTTCAGGGTGAGAAAGAAACCCAGGCTCTTCTTTTGGTCACACAGAAAAAGGACAAGTTAAACTCTCATGTCCCCCCATGCACTCTTGGACTTGGGCTGGATCTGTGTGAACAATGGCCCTCCCCAGGCTGCCCTGAGCCCCCGGCACCCTCAGGCCCTGGGGCCTTGCAGAGCAGAAAGGAAGCCACCTCAGACACGCAGGGCGGAGACCACGGCACCACCACAGCAGGTAATAAGCCACTGCGTGGGACGGTAATTAGCTACACCTCTCCCAGCCGAATCTGACGGTTTCCGCTGATTCAAGGGATCCTTTGGTTGAGGTAGGGGTGGGGTAAGTGGAATCAACTCAATTTAGAATGGGGGGAGGGGAGGCGGCAAAAAGGTTACGTTGATAAAGTCGTCACCCAGCCTGGAGCTGCCCATAACTCACCTTGGGCCACGCTAAACGGGCCATTAATCACCCTTATCAGCCTGTGAAGGGGCCCCTGCGGGACCGCCCTACCCCAGGGGGCAAGTTCAGGTGTGGCGAGGTGGCGAGAGGTCGGAGTCCACCCAGGGCCGGCTGCCACCTTGGAGGCCACGGGAGCTGTGGCTGCGGCCCCTCCCTCGGGCCTGATTTCTGCCCTGCAGACTGGAGCCTCGGGAGCAAAGCAGCCTCTCCAGACAAGCCGCAACAGTTGTGAAAACAGGATCCTGGGAGTGGGGTCGGGGGAGGCGGGACAGAAGGAGGAGAGGGCGGAAGCCAGGCACCTGGGCTGGTCCCTGGGGCAGCTGAGGGTCCCCAGGGCCATGGCCCAGCGCTGCCTTGGGAAGGGGATGGTGCGGGAGGTGCTTTCCGACTTTCTGCTGCCTGGGCCGCCTTACACCTCTCCGCCTGCAGCCTTTGATTCAGCAAAATCAAGGATGCAAACTTCTTAGG
Organism: Chlorocebus sabaeus; assembly: GCF_047675955.1. NCBI lineage: Eukaryota > Metazoa > Chordata > Mammalia > Primates > Cercopithecidae > Chlorocebus > Chlorocebus sabaeus. The sequence continues at coordinate 133,600,611 of NC_132923.1, forward strand.
AATACTTAGTTTCCATGGTAACCGTAGCTGACCTCAACATTATTGTTCTCAAGAGGGGACTGACTTTACTATATGTTCATTCACTGAATTAATGGACTCCCAGTTCTTTTATCAGCAACCCCGGGACAATGCAAAGAGAGACATGTCGTCAAAGGGCTTTCAGCCACTGTCCAGCCTTTTGTCCGCGGCTTACTGCAACGAAGCAAGTCTATTCAGGCTGAGATTATCAAAATCAACTCGGGGCTGTCTCCGGGGCAGCTAAACACACTTGGATTTCATAAAGACATAACTGATCCCACATGCAAATTAATAATTTGGATAGCAGGGTTCTTAGGGGTAGGGACTTGGGTGTGCATTTTTTTTTTCTTTTTTTGGTAATAAAGCGCATGGGTAGGTAAATGCAGTTTAGTGAGGGCACTCTGGTGGGATCTGTGTTGCCGGCTGGCTGGTAAGGGAACAGGGGGAAAGGCAGTCTGAACCTCACTCACCTCGCTGGCATAGACCTCAGCAAAACCAAGCTTAGGGAGGCCGCAGAAAGCCTTCTAGATCCGGTACACACCACAGAGCCTTCTAGTTCCCATACGCACCAGCTGAGCCCGACGCATGCACAGCAGCACCTCCTTCTGCAGCTCTGTTTTTCAGGGTCCCTGCATCTCTCCAACCCCATCCCCTCCCCTCCCTACCCCCGCCCCCCACTCCTTTCCTCCCCAGCCCTCCAGCCTCCTTGAGGAGGAAAACAATACAAACAGAGTACAGTAAGCCACAGGCCCGGACACCGAACAGCAGTCTCTGGCGGCGTGGTGCTGTGCTGGGCTCAAAGCCCGGCATGGCCAGGAACTCGGTGTTACCCGCTCGCAAACTGCCCGGAGTCCCAGCAAGGTCCCAGCCATGTTTAGACCTCAGGGTGTGTGGCCTCCTCCAGTAACTGCTGCACAAAAGACACTTAGCAGTTGCCTGTCTGTCTCGCTCCCATCTTCCTGGGATCAGGAGTCATCCTTCGTTAGCCCCCAGTCCCCACGGGACGGACACAGAAAACCTCTGGATTCCTTGTTACCGGAGGCATTTTGCCCGGGCCGAGCTATAGAAAATGCCCGCACCACAGCCCAGTGGGACAGGCCATGGTTCTAACATCCAAATAATCATTTCACAAATTATCATCATTATCAATCAATCACCCTGTTTGGACAATGCGAGGCTGGGCTATCAGATGACTTTTATGACCTGTAGCATTTTGTATGTAATAATAATAACCGGGAGAGATTTATGGACCCATCACCGGCCCCTCTTCCAGCGGAATGACTTTATTAGCTCGATTTATTTTTGACCCTCCTCTAAGCCTCTGCACTCCCGCCCCTCGCCCTGGGGGCTGGCTGGGGTGGGCGCATTTTTCCGAAGCTTCTGAAGGGTTTTTTTCAGGTCCTCAGGCCTAGCCGTCCCATGCGAATTCACGATGTATTTATTTTTGGGAGGAGGGGGATAAAGAAGCGGAGGGGAAGAGAAAATAAAAATAAGAGAAAAGGTCACTTCCTTTTGTTTGTGTTTTCCCGTTCTGTATTAACACGTCTTTCCTTTTCAAGAGAGGGAAGGAAAACACGATAAAGTGGACAAAGGGAAAGGCTGCCGGGCCATGTTTCCCCTTTCATATCGCCAGAGATTGAATCAAAATTCTTTCAGCTGATAGCATCTCCCGGGTGGACTACACTCTTGTTAACGGATAAATTCGAGCCCTCCAGAAAGTCAAAGAATAAATTTAAGCCTTTTGCCAAATGTCTATCCTATTGGATTTTGATAAGATGGCCATTGAGCCTTAATAATGTCTTCCATCCATTTTCAGCGAGCCCTTAACACGGCTCTTGATTCGTCCCCAAAGCCTCTTCGCCCGGCCTTTTTATTACCGGCTCTGGCGGGCTCTCCAGGGAGCCGCGCGCCCTGAGTGATGGATGGACGACTCGCTAGATTATCTCCCGCAGATGTTTGCTCTCCAGGAGCCCCCGGGCTTTCCCTCTAAGTAAACAGAGACTAAATAGAGAGTCCGCTGGAGGGAACGGTCCCAGAGGTCCCCGCACCGCGGCCAGGAAAGGCGCGACGCAGCCCGACCCACAGTCAATGTGACTTTGGGGAAGCACCGGTGACGCGCACCCAGGGCGCACCAGGGCGGGCGCGGGGACGGGGCCAAAGCGCTGGGCTGCACGGGCGCACGGGCTGCGGAGTGAACGAAGGCGCAGAGGCCGGGGTGGGAGACAGAGGGGACACGGGAGGCCAGGGCGAGGCTGAAGGGGCACAGGAGGGATGAAGGAGGACCCTCCCCTGCGGCTGCTGGTGGCTCCGCCCTCCTGGGGGCGGGGGCGGGGCTGACGGGAGGCACCTCTGTAGTTCCCACAGGAGCCCCGCCGCGCGCCACAGTCATGGGTTCGAATCCCAGGCCTCCACACATCCCCCGACCCGGCCACCTTCGCCTGTACATTCTGAGTAGGGTCATCCTGCATCCAGCCCCTTTGGAAACCTCCCTCTCTGATACTTAAAATTCCTAACCGTGCCTTCCCCACAAAACATCACCTTTTCTGCAGCTCATGTGCCAAGCTGCTGATTGAATTAATTAACTTCGTCACATTTCACTGAGGCAGATAAAGAACAGGAAGTTTAATCCTCCCAGCAATGGATGAACTGAAGTCAGAGACAGGAGCTGCACACCCACAGGTCACACAGCGCACCTGCCCCCTACACCGTGATGTTCACCTATGAGGTTTTTAATGCTCCCAAGTGCGCCTTTGGGTGACGCAAACTACAAAACCCTGAAACCAGAGTCCTCGTCCTATAAGTAAGGATTGCACTGAATTCATCCTGAAAACAGCACCACGGTGTGCACAGTTACCGTAGCAATCCACACATTGCACCTATACTGATAGCTCTAAGTGGCGCCTCTGTTTGCAGGGTGCGGCCTCTGTCTGGACTGGTATCTCTCGAGGGCTGTCTGTCCTGGTCTTCCTGGCCCCCGAGTCTGAAACCTTTGCCTTTGAATTTTAGCTCACATCTCTCAGTCTCTCAGCCCCAACTCCCCCGGGCCCCCGAGAGTGCCTGGAAATGTAACTGAATGGGTCCAGTCAGAGCCCTGGGGTTAGGGATCTGATTCTCCCACCAGCGTGACCTTGGCAAACACTCGAATCTCCCAGACCTGACGGTGTTTAGTGTAGAGGCTGAAAAAACTGTGAGTTGACGGCTCAGGCAGTGCTGTGTAGCAGCCTCCCGCTCTGGTGGAGCTGCGCCTGAGGACTTGGGTGAGGACGCCTCCTCCAGGCAGCCCCCAGCCCCTCGGACTGGGCTTGCAGGGCAGCAGCAGGGAGGAGCCCTGGGCTGGGGTCAGGAGGCCTGCTTAGACAGGACCGCCCACCAACACCCTTGATGCTGGCTCTCGTACCCTGCACTGAGCTCCCTGCAGCTGCAGTGGTGTTGTGGGGGGTCTCGTGCATTGGGTCTGCTCTGATTCTGTGGGACGGTGGAAGCTGGAACTCCTCAGCCCAACCCAAGGCTCTCAACCAGCTTTCCAAGGGCCTGCGTCAGAGGGATGCCTGGCTGCCCTGGGCACTTGGAAGTCGGCCCCTGGCTGGACAGCACCTCATACCCACCCCGGGAGCCGCTCTCAAGAATGACCTTGGGCCACACTGGGCAAGACCTGATGGCCCATATATGAGACAAAAAGGCAAACCCCACTGTGGCCCAGAGACACAGAAGGTGGTGCCCACGTCACCCTCCTTCTGTCCTATTTCATTCTGGTTCAGAAGCAGCCAGCACTTGCCTCCTCCGTGCCCTTTAAATCTAGACTTGACCTTTTAACCTTCTGCCTTGACCCTTGTTCCTAGACCAAGCAATCCCTCCCAGCATAAGCTGATCCCCTTCTAACCTCCTGCCAGGCCACCTCCACGACGCACTTAGGAGAGGCGCAGCCAAGGAGGGCGTCTTGAAAACGTCAGAGGGTCCAGGGACGCATGGGGTGCAAAACTCAATGCTTTCAGGCTCACTCGAGAGCTTGAGGGATTCGCACTAACTGCAGGTCACTTTTTGCGTGAAGTGAAAATACTGCAGTTCTCGGAAATCAGCAGCGCTGCTTACTGTTTCCTGCTCCTCTACGTCCTTTAAGAAAATGTGAAATCATTTAAAGAGGCAGGAAAGAAGAAAGAGGGAGAGTGGAAAAGACCAGCCCTGGAATTTGCTCCATGGCGCAGTCAAACATGGGTGCAGGAAGACCTCAGGCATCCTGTGGACGGCGGGGACTGAGAACTAACACCTTGTCCTCAGACAGAAGGACCCCAGCAGGCCAGACAGCCACACGAGTGATGGGGAGGGACATGGGAACCAGTTCGCCCGGTTTCCAGAGGCCCTTCAGTGGGTCACTGCGGGCTCAGAAGAAGTCTCCATTGCCATGGTTTCTCTAAAATCAATGTCTCTGGGGTTGAACCTGAAGAGAAGGGTCAGGTCCCCTGTGCTTTGCGGATAGCTCTGCCCAGATGGTGGGTCCCTGTCCCTCATAGGCAGCTCCACCCCAAATGCCTCAGCTGAGAGACTGGGAGTTTGGTGGAACTAGCACAGGGCTTTCCTTTGACTTTGGGAGAAAAATGGCATATCGACGACTTAAATACTCAGCTCAGGTCATGGGGTCAGGCCTTCCTAACCACAAGGCTGCCAGTACCCCTCAAGCCCATATTCTGCGTCACGGAAACCAGTTGTAATTCTTACAGAATTGTAACAGCACTCGGTAGGCACTGACTCAGCGCTGGCTCCTCTGTGCCAGCAGCCCCCACGGTGCCCCCCGTCCCCCGCGATGCTGTCTGGGTGGAGATGTGTAAATGTGACTCTCTGAATTTTATCTTGCTTTAAAGCAAAGATGCCAAGCGAGAGACTGTTACTTTAATTTTACTAGAAAACCCGAGAAAATAGGAGATCGGCCACCACGTGTGAGCGTGCCTGTGTCTGTGGACGTCTGTGTGTGCGTGCAGACAATGCATATCCCCTGGAAGCCGAGTTCTGGCTGCTGAATGGGTTCTAGGTTTTGGAGCTGCTTTCCAGGCCGTTCCTCCTCCTGGCCGTCTAGACTGCAGTGTGCACACCCAGCGACACGTGTGACTGTGTGTGTCTCCCCAGGGCCTGTGTGTTTCTCTGCATATCGTTCTCCCTCTGAATCTGTTAGAGCTAATGTTTGTCCACCAGCCGTCACCCACCACCAGTCAGCAAAGCTGTGGATAATGCCACGTGGACCCTTTTTCTTTCGCCTCCTGGTTTGCTTATTTAAAGCGATGCTTCTTTGGAAGCTACGAGTGCAGCAAAAGGCTTTGTTGAATCTGCAGCCAATTTTTCCCCGTATTCTTTTCATGAGAGTATCCAGCGAAGACAGTTAAATAAACACAACCTGCGTTTATTTAATTTTCCTGTCTGCGTGGCCTGAAGCTTTCCCACAGGTACAGGGCTCTCCTCCGCTCCTGGGAGTTAGGAGAGTGGCGGATGGCCCCGTACCTGTGACCCTACGGCGACATTATCCCCACCTCCCCACACAATAAAAAGAAGCGTCCCTGCTAATGACAGCAAAGCCACCGTCCTGTGCACACGTCAGTCCACGGATAACACATTGCTCAGGGCCTGCCAGCAACATTCCGACTGCACGCTTGTTAACTCAGGGACAGCTGGGATGGCGGTCGCCCCGCCAGGAGCTCCGAGAACTCTGGGGAGCCGAGACGGCGCGGGACGAGCTCTCCTACCTTTTTGATGCAGCCTTCCTGGGGTGACACTTCCGCATCTGTCAGCATTTGCTGCAAAACAATTTTGAGAGGGGTTGTTAGTTTCTGATAAAACGTCGTTCTCAAGCTACACTGGGTTCTAAATGGTGGGGACAGATCCACTGTCCCCAGAAGTCACAGGGTGGGACCCAGCGGCTTCTCCACAGCAGGAAATGAAGGCTCCATTGATTGCAGGTACCCCTTCTTCCAGCAGAGGCTCCCCCATCACCGAGGACCCCAAGCACCCCCCAGGGACTTCACCTCCCTGGAAACACCACACTCCAGGGATGGAGACACAGTGTGTCACTCACTCTGGCCCTTTAGTGGTTGGGTGAGGACCCAGGTCGAGGCATCTCAAGGTGAGCCATTTGTATTATTTATGAGAAGCATCTGGGCAGAGCACACAGACACCCCGGATGCTGAACAGACTCTATTTTTATTTCCTCCGAGTTCCATGGACAAATCACACCGTGTGTATTTAGACATAACTTGGCCTATGTTGTGCTTGGCCCTGGACAGGTGAGGGACAGCAAGGTGTGGTCCCTGCCCTCTGGGGGCTTACAGTCCAGCTCGGGAGGTGGAGGTTAGGGGGAGCTGAACTCTGCCCAGCGGTACCAGGAGACAGAGGCGGGCGGCCAGAGTGAGGGGCAGAGGTTGGCCAGCGCCCTGCAGAAGGACAGCTTGGTGGGTGCTGGAGAGAGAGGGAGCTCATGCCATTTCTCTGCTTCCTCTTTTTTGGCAAATCAGAGGTGTGAGCGTTTTAACTGGCTCTTCACTCCCATCCATATCCCTGGGAGGGGGATGTCCCCTATGGCTTTTGGAGGAAACTTCTCAAAGGAAATCAAGCTAAGGCAGAAAAGCCGCTGTGTCTAGTGGCTAGCAGTTCGCTGTGGGCCTCACAGGAGCTCCCGCCCCCTCACCCACGTGTGACAGAGGCCGAGACAGGGAGGCTGGAGTGGGTCAGCAGTCAGCTTGTTCTTCCTCCCGGGTTGCTCCGGCTGGAACGTTCTTTGGCTCTGGAGAGCATTTTGCCAGGTGTCTCCTCTTAAAAGCCACCAGGCTGCACTCCAGAGGGGCGGCGTCTCAGTGACCCGTCCCAGAGTGCTGTCTGTGCTAAGCAAACTGACAAACGAGCTCTAGAAATTGGATTTTTCCCTTCTGGACCCAAAGTGGCCGTGCACGGATGAGTATATGGAAACCACAACGTTGTTTCCATAAGAATAGAACCCAGATCGAAACTGATACTTGAAAAATAAAAGGAGAAATGATGCTCAAGCCAAAGGTTTTCCTTCCCCTCCCCTCAATATTACATGATGACTTTACACATCATAAGGACGGAGCACAGCGTGCCTGCCAAGGCGCAATTGACAAGCTGGCGTTCCCAGCCACAGCGGGGCCCAGCCTGATCGCCTTCCGGGTCACCCTGCGCTAACGTGAATGGCAGTGACGGCTGCTAGATTCAGGCACCTAGATGGGCTGCGTTTGGAAGAGGAGAAAGCCTTAGGAGGTGTGTGACCTGCCCGCGGTCCTGAGGCTGGAGGCAGAGCTTGAGGCGTATTGATGACTTGAATACTCAGCTAGGGTTGTGGGGTCAGGCCTTCCTAACCACAAGGCTGCCAGTACCCCTCAAGCCCATATTCTGCGTCACGGAATCCAGTTGTAATACTGACGGAATTGTAACAGCACTCGGTAGGCACTGACTCAGCGCTGGCTCCTCTGTGCCAGCAGCCCCCACGATGACCCCCTGGAGGCAGAGCTCAAGGCAGTGCTCAGGTGGAATCTGTCCTTGCTCTGGATGCTGGAGGACCGTGTGGCCATCCCAGGTCTGGTGAAAGGGACGCCCATCCCACTGGGGGCCCTGGAGCTCTTGAGAGTAGGACAGATCCCGCCATAGTGAGCCGCCCCGAGCAGAGAAACTGTGGATCTCGTTGCCAGTTAAAGGCTGGGCTGAAACCAGAACCAGGGCCTCCGCAGTCCTGCCTGCTTCATGAGGTGCATCGAGGAGTGAGATGCTGGTTGTGTCTCTCTGGCATTCGCGGCCAAGTCACAGGCACCTGCGCAGACACCACCAGCGAGAGGGCCCTGCCCTCCTCACCCTGCCCTGCCAGTGCCTGCTCACAAACCCACACACCCGCCCAGAGCCCACAGGGGCCTGGCGCTGGTCTGGGAGCATTTGGTGGCCTCTGGTTGGGCATTTTCCTGGAGGCTCCCTCCTGTTCCCAGTGGGAAAGTGCGTGCCACAGCCCATTCAAGCCATTCCCAATGCAAGTGACACCCCCACCATCATCCCCCGGCCAGGTCAGTCCAGGAGCCCTTGTTAACACCGCATCCCCACATTCAGAGGGGGCTAGAGCCCTCCATCCACCCACCGATGCCACCCTGGGCCTGCTGTGGCCTCAGATGCAAAGTTTTCAGGTGGCGGCCGCCCTCCCCCTCCCTCTGTCCACACTGCTCTCTGTTAGGTGTGCTCCGTTCCTGCTGTGGCCAGTTGCATTTCCACTTGCACTTTTGGTGGCCTGATCTTCCTGCCTCCCTGCCCTCTGAGTGGCCGGGTGGGATGGAACGCCCCCGTAAACCCATCTGTCATGCCATGCGGAGGCCCTTTTTGCCTTTCTGGCAGAGTCTGACAGGGTCTGTGCGTGGGCTTGGCCCGCACTCCTGCTCCCCGGAGCTTGTCATCAGGTGGGGATGCAGGGACGGACCTCCAACACTGGCCCCAATAGTTGAAGGCGTTACATGCGACGCACCGACCAGGAGGGCCTGGTCATACAGGGTGGCATCAGGAGGTGGGACCTGGCCAGCCCGGGGTGGTGGTGGGAGCAGGTGCTACAGCTGCTGGGCTCCCGGCTGTCTCTCTGGATCCCCTGAGCGCAAGGCCTGGCCCCCCTTTGGGCAGAGGGTGTGGGCTGCTGAGGACTGTGGTCACAGCGGAGCCCAGTGTGGAGCCACGGAATAGCCGCACAGATGGAGAGCCCTCCCCAGCTGCCCTGCACCCCTTGAAGAGGAAGCCGGTGCCCGATGGCAACAGAGAAAGAAGCAGCCTCCTGCAGGAGGGGCACTGGGGCCTGAGCCGCGTTCCGGAACTGCCTGCCCCATCTCACAGCCCACCTTGGCAGGTATGAAGACCATTCACTCTGCCCCTTCACTCGCTGCTGAACTCAGGTGGGAAAACGGCTGGACGCGCTCCCCGGCTTCCTCAGCCCCGGCTCCCTCCCTTGCCTGAGCCGCTGTTCTGCTGAAAACTCTCTTTATTTTGCTAGCTGGGCCCTCAGCACACGCACCGCTGGCCCCTGGATTGCTGGCAATGGCCACCGCGCTCTCCACCTCTCCGCACCCCAGCAGAAGTATTAGGTGTGTTTGATTAAGCGTTTTAGCCAAAAAAACGAGGTCTGACCTCTGGCATTTAGCTTCTCTCGCGGGTACCAGTGCCAGGATTTAGCTAAGTGGGGTTGGTCAGAACCTCTTTTTTGACTCTTAAAATAAATACCCTCTGTTCTCCAAAAAGTCAGCAAAGAGGCCACGTACGCAGAGGCGCTTACGGCTCTGGAGTTCTGGCGCGGCCCCAGGGGGGCTCAGCTTGCTGTTCGGTGTCACAAATGGATCCCAGAAGGTTTCTCTCCCGTCAAAAGTATCTGTTATTAAAGTATCTGAGAACCTAACAAAGGAGGAAGCCCAGAGTGAGCCCCGGCCACGGAGCTGCTTCCAAACTGGCGGGAGGTGAATGGAGCCTGGCGCGGCAGAGGCTGAGGCCCATGAGGGCCCCCAACACTCCAGTTAACGCACCCCTTGCTCTTGGCATTGAGAGCAAACCTCCTCTCTCTAACCGACTTCTCTTTTCTTTCTTCTTCTTCTTCTTTTTTTTTTTTTGAAACAGGGTGTCTCACCCAGGCTGGAGTGCAGTGGTGCAATCATGGCTCACTGCAGCCTCAGCCTCCTGAGCTCAAGCGATCCTCTCAACTCAGCCTCCTGAGCAGCTGGGACAACAGGCACACCACCACCCTGGCTAATTTGTTTTACTTTTTGTAGAGATGGGGTCTCACTCTGTTGCCCAGGCTGGGACTCCTGGACTCCAGCAATCCTCCCAAAGTTCTGGGATTATAGGTGTGAGCCACCATGCCCAGCTTGGCTCTAAACCAACCTTCCTTCCTCCCTCCCTTCCTTCCTCCCTCCCTCCCTCCCTCCCTCCCTTCCTTTTCTTTCTTTCTTCTTTCCTTTCTTCTCTCTCTCTCTCCCCACCCCACACCCGCAGGCTAGAGTGCAGTGGCTCGATCAGCTCACTGCAACCTTGACCTCCTGGGCTCAGGTCATCTTCCCACCTCTGCCTCCCAAGTAGCTGGGATTAGAGGCATGCTCCACCATGTCTGGCTAATTTTTTGTATTTTTTGTAGAGACAGGGTCTCACTGTGTTGCCCAGGCTGATTTCTGACTCCTGGACTCAAGCAATTCTCCTGCCTTGGCCTCCCAAAGTGCTGGAACGACAGGAGTGAGCCACTGTGCCTGGTTCTAACCTACTTTTCTTTCTTGCCCATTTCTGAAGTAGCTTCATTGGACCCAAAGATGTGGGTCTGAGTCTAGAACCTACTAAAAGCTGATTCCAAGGCCTCCTCTCCTTGAAGAAGCCCCTGTGGGTAGAGTCGGGGGGTCAGGGTTGTCTGTGCAGGGCACCCAAGGGTGTTCAAATGGCAGGGCTGATGGAGCCCTCCACAACCCCCACATCCCATCTAGGCTCCAAACCTCGCTCTGCTCACTGCTGGGAGGTTGTGGGGTCGAGGGGCTCAGGGTTCTGCTGGAGACACAGCCTGAGCAGTGGTCTTGGTGGTCAGCAGCTTCAGCTTCCCTGCAGCCTACACGTTCAGCAGGGTTTTACAACCAACTAAACAGTGCCCCTGGCAGGGCTTGAAGCTCATGACTAGGCCACACTGAGCCTCACATCTCAGGATCATCTAACTCTTGGAGAGCCACCCACACATCCTCCTTTTCTGAGAAGATGGAGTTTTTAAAGAACAAATCTCATTCGTCATTTTCTTTTCCAAATGGAAGCCCTGGGTGTTGCCAATTTCCCTGGTGTAAATGTTGCCTCAAGGTGATGGCAATGGTAAGGCCAATCATCACAGCAGCAGGTCATCTTCTGGGACCCTGTCGCATGTGGGGGGCCTGTCTCAGGCACCGAGGATGCAGACCTCCTCCTCACAACCACACGTAGGAAGCAGGAACCAGCAATGCCCCTGCTGTGTAGACAGGAAACAGGGGCTGCAGAGTTGAGGTGACCGGGCAGTTGATGAGGAGCTGCTCAGGGCGGCGCCCGCACTCAAATGCAGGCCTCCTGACTCCTGGAGTGTGTGCCGGTGGGACAGAGACCTCTGGGTGGATGCCTCAGCAGGAAGAAGCCACACGCCAGGCCCTTCCACCCGGGACTTGCACCTGAACCCCGGCCAGGCCTCTCTCCGTGGCCAAGCTCCCTCTGGCCGTGTGGGCTCCAGTGGAGCTGGGTGGCTTCCCGTTGGCAGCTCCCGCAAGAACCGTGAAAGGCGGTTAGTCACCGGCCGCCCCGGCTCTGGCTCCCAGAGCAAAGACTGCACTGGTGTTGACACAAACCCTTGAGCTCTCAACCGGGAGTCGGGTAATATTTATTTATTTTTTGCATTTAAAAAAATCAGCTTGGCCGTGTTTGAGCTACAGAAATGATTTTTTTTTAAAGCTCCTTGGACACTGTTTTTAGCTTTTATGCCTAAACAGATACTTCTCAGTTCCTTCAAGTGAGATCTATCCAATGAATGGAGGCTCTCTCTTTACTCCTAAGAAAAATATTTACATAGTCAAGTACGGCACAGAAAAGGACCCTGAGCTCTGGAGAGCCCGTCCCGAAAAGCACAGAGGTCTCTACGCCGCTGTTTACACTCCCAGCCGCCACCTCCCTTACTCCTGCCCTCTACATCCCCCCACCCCAACCACCAAAGACTTCACAAGTCTCCCGCGTTGGGCCCTGTCATCAGAGGTGGCCTGGGTTCCTCATGAGAACCCCATGGGGCTGTGCGACACGAGGGGACGGCCCCTAAGCCCTACCTTCCAAACCCTCTTTGTTTTGGCCAATGAGAGAAGCCAGGCCGCTCTGCTTCCAGGACCCCGAGCAGGGGAGAGCACTAGGATGCAGCATCTTCGCCCCCAACCCCACGGGACCCGAGCTCCAGGCAGGCAGCATCTCCGCCGACCTGGTGTGATGGGGCCTTCTGCTTTGCTCTGGCCACAAGAACTACTGCGGGGGCCAGCAGACATCAATGCATGCCCAGTGATTTTCTCTCAACCTGCAGGGCTGCCACCGCCTGGCCAGCGAGGCCTCGAAGGTTCGAAATCTGGGCATGGCCTGCTCTGTTTCTGATGTTCCAAGAACACTCTGTTCGCTGGCAGCCCTGCCTGTGAGCGCGCCCCTTGGCCTGGACACGCCGCCCGGGTGAGGCTGGCCCCGCATGCATCTCCCTTCCTGTGGGGAAGAGTGAACGACCACTGCTCCTCCTCTCCCTGGCCCCCAAGAGCAGGCTCCACACCCCTTCGTGTCCTCATTTCATAAGCAGTATTGAGCACCTTTGGTCTATACTGCCCCATGGAGGGTGCCTTGGAGACATTTAAAAAATATGGAAACAGTGTTTAGTCCAGAATTCGCTACTCTGGGGCGGAGACAATGGATAGGACCCACCCTGCCTTCCACGGCAACATCAGCACGAGGAAGAGGAAAGACCTCCAGTCTGGGAGCTGAGGTCCTCTTGCAGCGGGGGTCCTGGAGTGCGGAGGGGGTCCCGGAGTGCGGGGGGTGTCCCGGAGTGCAGGGGGGGTCCTGGAGTGCGGGCGGGGGACCCAGGAGGTGACGGGGGCTGGGAGTGAGGGGTGGGGAGTCCAGGAGGTGACGGGGGCTGGGAGTGAGGGGTGGGGAGTCCAGGAGGTGATGGGGGCTGGGAGTGAGGGGTGGGGAGTCCAGGAGGTGACGGGGCCTGGGAGTGCGGCAGCATGCACAAAGGTGTTAGCAGGGTGCAAATGAGCGCCCCAGAGATGGAGGAGCCCCTGGTTTGGGAGGGCCTGGGGGGGCTCTGCTGTGGCCCTTTGAGGACCAGGCTGAGGGATTTCACTCGGGCAGAGGCTTTCGGATGGAGGCAAGAAACGGACGGTGGGGGCGTGGGGCGTGGAGGAGGGACAGTTTGCACGGAGGACGGCTTCCTGCGTGCACGGGTCCCCACGGGGTCCCCACGGGGTCTCCCTCTTCATGTCTGCTCGGAGGAGTATGTGGGGGTCTTCCCTGCTGACCCAAGTGTGGGGCCCCGCAGTGGGCTCCATCTGGCCTGCGCCCCCCCAGCTTCCCCCATCTGCTAGGACCTGTCTGGCTCTCCTCACACAGAGGAGGAGGCTGCCCAGGACAAGAGGACTCCATGGTGAGGTGGAGGGCCAAGGGCCAGGCAGGCCGGGCTCCGCACTGGGTACTTGGCCCACATTAATGCATCTAAATCCCAGAACATGCCCACGAGGAAGGCTGTGGCTTCCTGATCTTTGCAGAAGAGGTAGGGGCTCAGAGAGGGAAAGCAGCCTTCTGAATTTGCACAGCAGGGGAGTGTTAACCCGGGCTCACCTTGATTCACAGGGGCCCTGCCAAGATCAAGGTGAGTGGGCCCTGAGGAGGTGGCGCATACTGAGGGCAGGGCTGGACAGCCCCTTTTCCCAGGGAAGCCTAAAGGCACGCAGGTGTTGACCAGCCCTGGCCCCCAGCCCAGGTCATGGAGGCACCCATCAGCGTGGGGCCCATGGCCACGGCACAGCTTGCTGGTGAAGCACCTAGGAGGCCCCCACTCCCTTCCAGCCTGCAAGCTGCCCTGTGAGGCCTCATCACCAATGCAGTGGTCAGACAAGTGCCCCCCAGGTCATTAGCAAGTTTGTGGTCCTTGATCTGGAAGTCATGGGAGCCTCTCAGAGGCCGAGGCTGCTGGAAGCCCTAGGGTGGGGGGCCTGTCTCTCACTCCAGCCGCTCCTGGCCTGGGAAGCTGCCCCTCGCCAGGTCTCTCCAGGCCTCCTTCCCAGCCTCTGGGGCTGTGGGAGACAAGGAGTCACTGTGGGGTCCCCCTGGCCTGCCCCGGCTGTGACCGTGCTCTGCCCTCTGCCTCTAGCACCTTGGGGCACAAGGTAGAGTTTGGGGCAGGGATATAAGTGACCACCTGCACTGGGGCTGCAGGTGTCTGGGGAGGGTGGTGTCTGCTCTCTGGATACTGCCCCCGCCATGCTATCCCTTTCCGGAGAGGAGAGAGTGCAGGTTACCACACTCAGAGCTTCCCAAACTTCCGGAACGCTTGGGCCATTCCAGCCACAGCTTTGAATTCTCCACCAAGCCAAAGACACAGCTCCTCCACCACACAACACCCCTCCCTGTGCTCAATGGGCTGCTCCAGATCTCAGAGCCCCGCCCCACATATGCAGGTCAGCCCTTTCCAAATGAGGGGCCTTGGGGAGATCAGACCCAGCCTGGAGATGCGCTGGAGTATGGCAGGCTTCCAGGGGTCTACGTGGCTGAGACCCGCCCCCCTCCTGGACTCAGGGGTGCTTTTTCCCCTGTGTCAGACTGAGCTGGGGAAGGCCCATTATTCCTGGGCTCCACCTGGGGGCACCTGCTGTTGGAGCACCTGCTGTTGGAGCGAGGTGAGAGCGGGTGAGGGTCACCTGGTGCGGGGACTGGCAGGAGGCTATCAGCCCCTGGGGTGCCGGCTCCAGAGCCCTTTCTCTGCTGGGCAGCAGGGCGAGCAGGAAGGATCTCTGCAGGCCCCTGTCCCCGAGCCCAGGGGTGTCCAGCCTTGCTTCTGACCCTCTGTGGATGCCTTCCTCCTTCTGCTCCCGGAAGATTGATGTCCCCAGGGGAAGGGAATGTAAATCATCAAAGCGGATGACGTGTGGCCCTTGCGATCAATGGCTCATGACGAGTCATGACTTCCAGCATGAGAAAGGGAAGCAGTGGCCGGTCCAAGGGCCTCCCGTAGCCAGCTCAGGAACTGGACATGCGTGCCCTGGAAATGAGGAGAAAGTTCTGCGAGGCTGTTTGTTCCTGGAGCTGGTCTCAGAGCTTCCGTCTGAGGGCCTGGGTTCTAGGAGAGGAAAGGCAAGACCTGGAGCAGCTGGGCGGCCTCGCGGGGCCCAAGGCCCTGCAGACAGGGCTCGGTAGGGGGCTCTGGCTCGGACGCCAGGGGGGCCGATCCCAGGGACGCCCTCCACATTCTGTAGCTCCTGTGCTAGGAAGGTGGTGTTGAGGCTGATGGTTCTAGGTGGACGGCAGGTGACCTTGACCCAACCCACTCACACTGCATTTCTCCACCAACTTTCATTAGGGCCCTGCAGCCTGGAGAACGAGAACGATGGCCGGCACTCGCTTCAAAGCTGCCCAGTTGTTACAGGCAGGCTCATCCTCCCTCCTGGATTAGACACCCCTTTAGGCCAAAGGCAGGGTGTCAGGCACCATCACGGCTCCTCCGAGCAGGAACACAGCGGAGACCCCACGTGGCATTTACCGAATGATAAATCATGAGCTACTGAATGGAAAATGGGAGCTCTCCTTGCAGGATGTACAGAGCTGCTACATGATCGTGTTCACCTGGGCCGGGCCCCTGGGAACCAGGCCCTGGCCTGTGGGTGGGGGATGGGGACTGGCACAGTCACTGTGGGGTCCGGCCATCCAGCATGCAGGGGCCCTGTGCTCGGGGTGCCTCTCTGACTATGGGGCTTAGGGAAGCTGCCCTGGCCGCCCTGACAGGCTCAGGGCCTCTTGCTGGACCAGGCGTCTTGGGCAGGCGTCTGGAAATCAGATACCCGGGCCTCGAGGCACAGGGTCCGGCTCCCGCCTGTCTTGCTGCTGCTTGGCCTGGAAGTGACCTGGCGGGGGCAGCCTGGGGAGCTGAGGATGGACCTGAACTGCTGGAGCAGGGACAGCTCCTTTGTGCAGGCTCCGTGTCAGTGCCCCAGGGACAAAGGGACCAACCTGTGGCCAGGACTGTCTGGATTTGAGCACTGAAAGCCCCTGTCCTGGGAAACCCCTCCATTGGTGACCCTACTGGAGAGGAAGCATCAAAGCTACCCCAGAGGAAGGCCCTCCAGAAGAGGGGATGAGTCAGGGATGACAGCCCTGAAGACAAAATCAACACAGCCGTCCTATGCCCGGGTGCCAAGTGCCTAAACCCTGAGCACACCCCCAGGACACCAGGACCAACCCAATCGCAAACCTGAACGTCACATCCCACCTGGTGGGAGTGTCAAGGAGCCAAGGGCTCCAGGCTCAGCCAGGACAAACGAAAGGAGAGCCGTGGACCCTGTGCCCATCCTCCAGCAGCCACTCCCACCTGCGAGAGGCCGTCTCAACAGTCTCCCAGAGTTTATAGAATTTCCCCCCACTTAAAAAAAAAAAACCAACACTTTATTGCGCTATGATTGGCATATAAAAAGCTGTTGATATTTAACGTAGACAACTTTATGAGCCCAGAGACGTAAGAATGCACCGAGAAACCATCGCCACGATCCATGCCATAAACCCATCCATCACCTCCAAAAGCTTGCCCTGCCCTCTTCATTCATCATTAGTTTATTTTGTGAGGGGACAATCTAACGTCGACTCTCCTGTCTTAGTAAAGTTACGGAGGCCACACGGAGGCTGCTGAAGGAGACTACTCCAGGCCCACTGGGCAGACAGGACCAGACCAGGCTGGCCGCACCCACAGGGACAGGGAGAAGGATGCTGGCGCAGTTTCTCCATCTCCCAAAGGCCAGTGTCTGTGAGCAGGGGATGATCCATGCTCAGCCTGAGCCCTTTGCGCCCCAGGTTAGATTCTGCTCACCACGAGTGGCAGCAGCAGGAAGGGACCCCAGCTCTGGGGGGTGCTCTGTACCTTCTCCCGTTCACTTAAACCAACACTAAGTTCTGGCACTGCAAACCCCAAAGTGGCTGTCCCGACTCACATCTGAAAGGTGTGCCCTCCCAGGTCCACTGCTGGCCATTTTCCACCCTGCTTCTGAAAATGCTGATGGTCCCTTCCCCACGCCGACGATGCAGGAGGTGCTAGGCGCTGCGCGGCCACCGGCCACCCACATCCTGGGGAGGGGCAGTTGCTGGAGGTTCCCCTACTGGCAGTCCTCCAAGGCAGCCCGGTGGGTTCTGTGCCAGCATCTCCCCAGGGAGCTTCTCTTTCCACGGGGAAAATAAATCACAGGATCAATGATTGGTTCTATACAAACATTTATCTTTTATCTCAACCCTTTTTAGTTATAGAAATGACCTGGAAATTGACAGACTCATATTAATGCACTTCCACTTGACTCTGCTGATTGATCCCTCGTTTATTAAGGTGATTCTTAATAATCATAAGTGAATAAGAAGGATCGTAGATCTCCTGGTCTGGGTCACACACATGTTTGAAAGCCCCAAGACGCAGGACTGGGCGGGTGAATCTGACCTCCCCAAATCTGGGCTCTTCTCTGGCTGTGACTTATGACACCATTCACTGAGGTTCGGGGAACCCTTCAGGATCTGGAAGTGGATCCATATCAGAGCAGAACATGGAATTTTAACTCCCTTAAAAATGGCAGGCGGCACTTTCTGGGGATGGAGGAAGCAGAAGCAACCACCAGTGTCCTACCCCCCTTGGCCCTTCCCCGATCAAATTCAGTCTTCCTCTCATTCTCACTTGTCACGGATGCCACTTACGCATGAAGCAAGCATTTGTGGACTTGCATTTCTGGGTTCCACAAACTTGCAAGCCAAGGAGGCCAGAAGTACAACTGTTTCCCGTTGTATTTTATTCTTGATTGAAATAAAATAACAGTGATAATCATAACAGCAAATATGCTAGCTCTGCCAAAGGCATCATTGCATTATCCTATTTAACACTTGAGATAATCCTACGATAATCCCCATTTACACCTGAAAATGCTGAGGCTCAGGGAGGGTGGGTTAAGTTGTCCAGCGTCACAGGGCCAGGAAGTGGCAGAGCTGGGATTCGAACTCAGGCCACGCAGTTCCACAGGGCATTATCCGAGCCTTTCGCTTATCCGGCCTCCCTTGAACTGGTTCCATTTGAAGAAGTGGGGGAGGTGGATCAGCGGGAAGGGAGAGGGAGATGAGGAGCTCTGCTTTCTCTCACATGAGGAATGTTTCGAATCTGTTGTAGGGACAACACGCAGAGGCCCGAGCGCCTGGGTTTCGGTCACAGCTGCCTGCAAACTCGAGACCACCGTGTGTGAGGGCAGCAGGAGGCACAGTGCCACCAAACAAGACTGCACGCTTTCCTAACGGGACACAGTGACAGGAACAGCTGCAGCGAGGAATTCTGGGCTGATCTGCTGTGAAAAACTGGCCGCCTCTGGAGTCGTGCAGCGTCCATGCAACTGTGGCTGCCGCTGGGACCCCTCAGGGCCCAGCTTTACTCTCTTGGGGTGGGGATAGTGGAGAAGCTGAACCAGGAAGGCTTGGCAGGTGAAAGGCTGCCCACTCCACCCCAGATTTCCAAGTAACCTCCCGGGGTCCCATGTCTGCATTTCCAGGCCATACTGAGTCCAGGGCCAAGCACACTGAAGTGCAGGGCAGAGAATTCACAGGGCTGCCCAGCCTTGCTGAGACACGGGCAGACATATAGCCAAAGCTGCCTGCCCCGGAGGATGCCTTCAGGGGCTTCCTGACCAACACGAAATGTTCCTCCGACCTTCCTTCCTTCTGGTGCCTTTCACAGAGCGGGGAGGGGCTGCAGAAACCAGGAAAAGAATCCTGGGCTCCAAGCCAGCGCTTCCCGTTCTGAGTCCTAGAAACACTTCTCGGCCCCCGCATCCCCTGAGTTGAGCAGTCCTGATGCCCTCATCTGTGAAGCGGGAGGCAGACGCCCCAGGGAGACGGCCTTGACCGCTGTCCATGACGACGGAGAAGATGCAAACAGCAACCCTGCCTGGCCAATCACTCCCTTATTTTGCAGCATGAGCACACAAATAATGATGACACTCAAGACATAACCACCCGTTTTGAAGACTGCCACGACTCGTGGACCAAAAGCCTCTTGTGGCGATTAACCTAGTAAGGGTGATGGAAGGATGGGTGGCTTTTACATGTATGAAGGGTTGTAAAGTAAACAAAAACATGTATGGGACGGAGATCACACGGGACACAGAAAGCCTAAATTATACATGATCTGGCCTTTTACATTGGAGGCACATTGACCCCGGCCCATGGCAGAGACACCGCAGCTCCAAGGAGGATGGAGATAAGAGGGCACTCATGTCCTTGGGTAGCCAGTCCAGCCGCCAGCAGAAAGGCAGGGACAAACCTTCCCCCGCCTCTCTCCAGGACTGAGAGGCTTCCGTGAGCAGAGGCGGCTCATCTGTCCCTACCTCCCTTTGCTCACACCTGCTCCCAACACCAAAAGGCCAAGGCAAAACCCCAAGCAGAGGAAATACAATAAGGTCGTCACTTCCAATGCCTCATGGTGCCCGAGGCTGCAGTGCGGTCCCACCGGGCAGGTGTAGGGAAGGAATGTGCACAGGTACCACACAGCCAGCAAGACGGGCAGGCAGGGCTGCTGGGAACACCCAATCCTGGGGACAGCTGTCTCGCCTCACCCCAACCGGGACTCACTGGAGCTGCCTTCTCAGCTGGAGCCTCCCACGGGGAAAGGTGGCGTGAGACTGGAAGCAGCCTGAAATGGCTCTGTTCGTTTACGTTTTTCTTATTTTCCTCCTGTTTGTTTTCCAACAAGGAGAAGCACACGAAGCACACGAACTTGCCACAAGGGAGATCCCCAAACCCTCAGAATGTCAATTTCCATCTGCACAACTTCCCTGGAAATTCGACCTCCTCTGGGATGGTGAAGGGTCTCTTCCCTGGGGCAGGTCTTGTGGCCATGAGTCCAGTGCTAACTGAGCTCGCCTGGATGACTGTGGAGGGCAGTGGAGTCTCACTCCATGCCCACACCAAGGGCTCATCCCAGGAGGCTGGGAGTGGAGTCCTAGTGCAGAAAGGCATCCATGAGGCCTGGCAACACCCAGGAATCCAGAATGGCCATCTAGTTGGCCCCCTTGCCTGGCCTTGTGGAGAGCCGTGGGGCAGGTCAGGGTTGCCAGTGGAGGCCAGTCTGTCTCTCTTGAGGTCCTTGGCTAGACAGCACGCTGGGTGCCCGAAAGCATCCTCTAGTGATTTCATCTCACAGTGACCCTGTGGGGGTCCAGGGACCCCAGACAGCTGCAGGGGGATGCGCGTTCCTCCTTGGGCCACAGCAACGCATCGGAAGCGCACGGAGTGTTCATGCAAACAAAACATGGGCGCCAGGGCAGCTGCTTTTGGTCCTGACATCTACATGGAGCTGCAGTTTTATTTTGCACCATCTTTCCTTGCTTTCTAACAAGTCACTGAAATGAGAGCAGAGACCTTGCTTTAAGGAAGAGAGCAAACCACTCTCCCTCCTGTCCGTATCTGAGAACGGAGCCTGGGCCAGGGGCTCCTCTGGGGACTGCTCCTGCCTGCTGGCCATGAGCCTCAGAAAAATACACACACCTGCTGGCCTCCTTTCTCTTTTTAGCCCTAAGAGAAGAAGAAAGAGACCCTTAAGGCCTCCCTGGTTTGTCTCCAGCTGCAGGAGGTCAGCATGGACAGCAGGTTCAGTGACCAGGCTCACGGGCTGCGAGCGGCTGGGTGGGACTGGGTTCCGATCCGATTCTGCCATCCTGCCTGTGAGGCTTGGAATGCCCATCCTGTGGCTTGGAAGCCCTGACAGGGAAGGTGGGAGGTGGCGCTTTGATGCCTAGCTATGTTGTCAACAAACATGACAAGGTCACCATCTGTCTGCAGGATGGACTGAGAAAAATGTTCCTTATTAGTGCAGGAGAAAGACAGGGGCACGGGGGTGAATGTGCTTCCCAGGCCATCTAGGGGAGGCCAGGGAGGGGCCCACGGGGCACCTGCAGGTGTGGGCACCTCTTGCCCGATCTCACAGTCCTCCCTGACTGCTTCTGTGCTGGACTGTGGGTGATCAGTGCTCCCAGGGACACCTGTCCACCCAGCCCGTGTGTGGGTAATGATGGCCCTGGGGGAATATCCATCAGTCAGTGGTAGAAAAGGTGCCTTCCTCTCGCCATGACCCTGGGCTCCTCGCTGGCTGGCTTGCTGCATGGTTGCAGAATGCAGAACGCAGAAGGGCTGCGTTCACGGTGCCCTGGGGAGGCACTCTGCCCAAGTGGCTTTAGAAACGGGCACCTCCCCGCCTGCGAAGGCATTGACCCAGGAAGGCTCATCTTGAAGAGCCACAGAAATAGTCTCAGACACAGTTACTGAAACTGTATTCTTAGGGCTGGGAGAGCTGTTCCGAAGTGTGATTTATTTGCCCTTCCCAAGGACTGAAAAGAGGGGTGAGGTTGTGCCGGCTGTGAACCAGGCAGGCCTGTGGGAAAGCACTGCCTGTGGGGGTGATGGCCCAGGGTATCCTGTTCAGAGAGAGAGAGATGGAGGGAGAGAAAGGAGAACCCCATGGCAGGAGGCCTGGGGAGCTGGGTGGACAGTGCAGGTGGATAGGCAGGGGGTCTCACATACAGAACTAGGTGGTACTATTTCTGGAGGGACAGGGCATGGTGAGGAGCCCCCAGCTCATAAGGGACGATACGCACGGGCCGAAGCCCTGCGTTCCGCAGCTGGGGCAGCTGCAACATTGTCGAGGCAGTGGGGACAGGCCAGGGAGACGACACAGCTCTCGTTCAACTTTATGCCCATCTTGGAGTCCTCTGAGCCTGGCACAGGCCTTCCTTCCCGGGGCTGGCCCAGAGCTCCCTTTGGGCCACAGGAGAGCAACAGTGTTACTCCGAGAGGCACACGAAAACCGCTTTCTCTTGACCTCCATTCCTACTAGCTTTGTATGGCCTCAAGTAATTAATTCTGGTACATTCCTACACTTAACAAACAGAATTTTCTCGGGGTGTGCAGATTGCCTGCCCAATCTCGGGGTGTGCGGATTCGCCTGCGCACGTTCAGGCAGAAAATGGTGGGATCCTCTTCCTCTCTCACCCACTTTTAAGGCGTCTCGTTTATCGAGAGTGAATGCAGGTGCATCCCATCCTCGGTTTGCTTCTCTTTTCTGGAAAACTCTTTGTGCTTTTCCAGGCTTCAATCCCCGGAAGGACACACACTGGACACATCCCCCGGGGACTCTCTTCAGAAGAGGGAGACCTCCGCACATTCAATCAGTGTTGCCAACTGGCAGGGACAGCCTCGCCACCGGCACTTCAGTTTTGTCTTCAAGATCTCGCTTTCCCCGAGCGGAACAACGTTTACTTGGATGTGACCATGAAGCTTGGGATACTGCAAAGAGCCCATGGTTCGAAACAGAGACTTGGAGAAAGAGCGAACTTGACCCACTCAGGTGCGGGTCACACAGTATTGGTGCTTGTCATGATGGAGAAAGAGAGAGAGAGAGAACACCAGCTCCAAAGCCCCTGCTTCCCAGCACCTGTCCCCACAGGAACTCTTGCCCAGGAACAGGTCCTGCTCAGGAGATCCAGCCAGCCCCTGCAAGAAACTCTTCACAGCCATCTCTTTCTTCCAGTATCTTAAGAGGAACTGAAGGGTTAGCGCCGGCAGAGACGGGCAGCCTGGACAGCCAGCTGCGGATTTGGGTCTTTGCATTTTACCAAACCAGGTCCCGGAGCTGAGCCCTACATCTCAGGTCCTGGGGGCTGATTTGGGCCCATGGGTCCTGATTTCCTTTTAGCACTGGCTGTTAAGAGTGTACCGCAGAGCCCAGCCACAGCTGCGGCCCCATGCTGGACTGTCACGGTCCCGCCGGCTTTACGCACCTCCACTCCGCAGCTCCATGCCTGAGAGACAGCACAATCTTTTTACCCAATTTTCCAGCTGAGTTGACGGAGGCCCGTGGAGGTCAAGGAGCTTGCCCGGGGTCACTGAGTAAAACAGCGAAGCCTCTGGCCTTGGGACAAGGATGCAGAACTCTGGTTCCTGTCCCTAATCGCTTGGCCAAAGGCTCTTTCATAAATAATAGAAATAACAGGACTTCATTTTTCTTTAGAGGATCAACTCCCCAAACGGCCACCGGGGCTGTGGTCCGCGAGCTGCAGGTCCTCGCCGGGCGAGAAGGCAAGGTCGGAGCTCCAGCAGCCCGGGGATGAGGGGCCTGGAGCACAGGCTGGCTCCCGCGAAGGCATTAATTTGTAACAGACGCCCAAAGAGCTGGAAAGAGCGTGGATGTTCGTTGCACGTGACAACGGCTGATTATTCATTGCTGACAGTTATTAGCCTATTATTAAACGTATGAATTGCCTCTTTCATACCACATTGCCTATCCTTAAAGTGCTTTATTAACTGACATTAACCAATCCAATTAGCAAAAGACACTGTATTTGTGTAATTAGTAATTTGAGGCTTTGTTCTGTCTTGGTCTTAAAGAGAACGGGCATTGGATGTTGATTAGCGTGGCGCACTGTACAATTAGGAGAAGTGGTCGGAGATTAACCAACAACGTTCTCATTCCCCGGAGTCCCCGTGCGGGGACCCAGTCCCGCGAAGACTTGCAGGGGTTTATGTCTGCGGCATTTAAGTGAATCCAATTGCTTCCTCTTGTATCCAAGCTCCTCTCTGCAGTTGGCATGGCCTCCAACGTCAGGAAGGGGAAATATTTATTTTTATGATAAATGTAGAGGCTGAGCAATAAGGAACCTTGTTGTTTAATGCTCCAAGCCTAATTCTGCAGAAAATCTCACAATCCAACTCTGAGTATTAATTGCAAGGTTTTTTTTCCTAATCAGATGCCAAAAGGAACATTTCAGGGAAAGATGTTTTAGGGCCGCCTTTGCCAAACGGCATTTCTGTTTATGTCTCTGAGTGAGCAGAGACGGCCAAGATGGGGCCAGATGCTCTAGATAAGGGGGAAGCTGCGGAGGGATCCGGGGTGCCAGGCGCAGACTCACCGCACACCCGAAATACGGGACCAAGTGAAGAGCGGCACTCAGGCCCCGTCTGAATGACCCGGCCACAACATGTCAACGTCCCCGTGTGTCCCTCGGTGTTCCTCTCAGATGCCCCCAAATTTTGTTAGATTGTAAAAGTGCAGAGAAGACCTCGTGAATCTCAGCAACCAGCCCCGTGCTTCTTGGCAGCTTTTAGCTCTGAACAGGAAGGAAGTGGGTTGGCTTCAGGGGTAGCTGGGTAGCTGCCCCCCGCCTTACCTGCTGGCACCTGAGCTACCTGGAGGAGGAAGCTGGCATTTCACTCAAGGGTCCTGGGAGGGCTGCCTTCCTGCTGGACGAGGTGAGGCCAAGGCTCTGGCCCTGTCCTAAAAGTGGCTGCCACAATAATCTGGGCCCACTAAGGGCTGAGGCACGGATGCAGGAGAATCAGCCTCACCTGATCCGATTTGTTCCTGCAGAGGTAAAGAAGATGGCCCCGCGCTGGAGCATGCCACTGGCCTTGCCTGTGCGGTACCCACACATGTGGCTGCCCCGGCGGCTCCGTCCCCAGGAGCTGTGTCCTGTGATCTGACACTTCTGGAGGGGGGCCGATTGCCCACTTGGAGCCCAGATGTTTGGGCTGGGAGCAGACACTGCTGACTTCATTCCAGTGCCGGTTTTAGAGCCTTATTTCAACTCCTTCAAGTAGGACTCTCATGTGTTTTTTTCCCCATTCCATGCCAGAATAAAGTTAGAATTCTTGAAGTCCCAAAGCCTCGTCCCTTAACTGATCTTCTTTGCCTTTCCTTCCTGCTGCACGTGCGCGCACACACACACATGCGTGCGCACACACACACAAACACACACGCGCACACACACACGCACGCACACACACACACAAATACACATACACATACACACACCAAACACACATACACATACACACACACGTGCGCGCGCACACACACACACACATACACATACACACATACACATACACACACATACACATACACAGACAGGCACACACACACACAAACACATATACATACATACACATACATACACATACACACACATACACATATACACATACACACAAACACATACACACACACACAGACACAGGCACACACATACACACACACATACACATATGCACACATACACATGCACACGTGCGCACACATACACACACACAAACACATACACACACGCAAACACACACACACGTGCACACACACATGCGCGTGCACACACACACAAATACACATACACATACACACCAAACACACATACACATACACACACACGTGCGCACACACACACAAACACACACATACACACACGCGTGCGCACACACACGCGTGCACACACACACATACACATACACACATACACATACACACAAACACACACATACATACACACACACATACACAGACACAGGCACACACACACAAACACATATACATACATACACATACACATACACACACATACACATATACACATACACACAAACACATACACACAAACACATACACACACACAGACACACACATACACACACACATACACATATGCACACATACACATGCACACGTGCGCACACATACACACACACACACATACACACACGCACACACACATACACACACATACACGCACACACACACGCACACACACAGGCAAGCTGCACGTCATCAGGTCAGGCTGTGGAAATCCTGCACCCAGGACATAGAGACTGGTGTCCACGCGCCGCGCAGGCTGGACCTGCCCTTCAGAGGCAGACAGGGACCGGCGCACACAGGCACTCACTAAAGGTAAGGCAGAGAGGAGACCTGGGTGCAAACATTTCAGAAACCTCTTCAAAATATTTGGGTTTGTCAAAATCCCAAACCGCCGTTTGCCAGGCACTTTTCCCGCTAGTGTTTGAGCCCGCGGGTATTTTAAAGGAAATGAGATCCGTGTGTTTCTGATTTATTTATACTTAACTCATCAAAATGCTGTTTTAAAGAGCTATTTTGTGTCCAAAATGCCCTCTATCCTTTTTTTTCCTTCCAAGCTAAAAGCCATATTTTGCCAAGCATATATGACCTTAAACTCTAACATTTTCAAGGTTCTTTTGATAGTCAAGTTCATTAGTCCAAGCAGACCTAAACCGTAACCAAAGGCGCCCCTCACCCCCACCCCAGGAGGAGCGCAATGAATGGGAAGGTGACGCCCTTGGCCTTTTCTTGCTCTTTGTCTCTGACCCAAGCACCGTATCTGTCCCTGTGGCCCCACCAGAGTCCCTGAGACCCTGCGTCCAACAGGAAGGAGCAACTTCTCTGGAGACAAAAATCCCCAGAGATGAGATTGCATAGTCAGTCCTTCCCAGAGCTCTTGCCTGGAGCAGCTCAGGGTCACCTCAGGACCAGGGTGGCACCGGAGCAGGCATCCTCCCGCCTGGCTTCACAGTAGGGGTTCCTCTTCTCATCCTGTGGAGCCCACAGTATCTTTTATCCAGGCCATGGCCCTCATTTCTCCACTTCATTGTTCCCCTTGGGGCCGCCTAATGCAGGTGGTCAGAGGGGAACACAGTTCTCCTGCAGGTTTAAGCCAAGTCAGACCGGAGCACATTTCTCTTCTCTAAGGAAGGAAAAAGGGAAGCACTGGCCAAAGCCCGGGACGAGTGGGGAAGGGGAGAGGGAGAGAGAGTGGCCCTGGGCGTGTGTGGAAGGGGAGAGGGAGAGAGAGTGGCCCTGGGCGTGTGTGGAAGGGGAGAGGGAGAGAGAGTGGCCCTGGGCGAGTGGGGAAGGGGAGAGGGAGAGAGAGTGGCCCTGGGCGTGTGTGGAAGGGGAGAGGGAGAGAGAGTGGCCCTGGGCGTGTGTGGAAGGGGAGAGGGAGAGAGAGTGGCCCTGGGCGAGTGGGGAAGGGGAGAGGGAGAGAGAGTGGCCCTGGGCGAGTGGGGAAGGGGAGAGGGAGAGAGAGTGGCCCTGGGCGTGTGTGGAAGGGGAGAGGGAGAGAGAGTGGCCCTGGGCATGTGTGGAAGGGGAGAGGGAGAGAGAGTGGCCCTGGGCATGTGTGGAAGGGGAGAGGGAGAGAGAGTGGCCCGGGGCACGTGCGGAAGGGGAGAGGAGGAGAGAGTGGCACTTGGAAGCTGGTACCCCAGCGAGAGGGGCACACCGGGGCCTCCAGAGGGAGACACAACTAGGTATTGGCAACACCGTCGCCTGACCCATAACACCGGACGAACTCGGGTTATGTGCTTTTGGGTGTGATATTTATCTCTGGCCGATTTCATGCAATGGAGTTCAATTATGAATTTGATTGCTTTTTTGTGCACAATATAAAATCCTTTATCTTCGCAGCATTTAATTGTGTTCCCTGGCAGATTTGGTATTCATCACGGCCCTGCTGTCCCCAGCCCCAAAGATAAACCATCCGCGGGGCAATAAATGTCCACTCCGGTTATTGATGCTTTCAGGGAAATTGATTATCTATTTGAGGGGCAGAGCCGGCTGATGTATGGCCGCCTCTTTACCTGACACAATAGCTTCCCTGGAAGAGAAATCCCTGATCGGTGCCATAGATTTTCTATTATATGTAAAATTTCCAAAAGTGATACCCGTTTATCTTAATATTTGTAAAAGGAGGAGACACCTCGGATGGGGTTGGAAAACTGGCTTCCTTGTTCATCTGCTCAAGGCATTTAAAGTTGGAAAAGGCGGTGGACAAGGTGGGAGATGAGACAGGGTGCTGGTCCCGCTCTGGTTATTCCCGATTCTTGCGCCCATTCTGCCAACGCCCTCCATTCCGGGGACTGCTCACCGGCCCTGGTACCACATGACCTCTCGCACCTGGTCTGTGATTTACTGAGAAGTTTATTCCTAGGGTTGACATCAGTATGCAGACCCAATACTCAAATTGATGGTGCGTTCCCTGGCAGCCCTGAGAGGTAAAGCAGGCTTTGGATGAGTTTAGTTTGAGCTCAAGAAAAAGAAAATCCAAGCAATGTTATTCTAGATTGACCATCACATACTTGGATGGCCAGTCTTTCTCCCTCTTGCCACGATTAAGAGAAAAGTGCCCGCATGCCAGGGGTGAGTGTGGGGTCAGCACCTGTGTGAGTCATGACACTCCTGAGCTGGGGAAGACGCCTGAACCCAGGAACATTCCAGACAAAAGATGAACTTCGGCTCATCAGCAGCGCTTCTATCAGCCAAACGATAACAGGCATTGTAAACTCCAGAAACGTTTGCTCCCGAAGAAAATCGATAGCAACCCCGCAATCAACACCGTGAGGAACCGCGCCCTGGTGAAAACTGGCCCAGGGTGTGTTCATTTGCTAATTCCCAAACTCCAGAAGGAAGCCTTGATTTTCGGAGGTTGCAGTGAGCCGAGATCGCGTCCCTGCACTCCAGCCTGGCAACAGAGCAAGACTGTCTCAAAAAATAAATAAATAAATAAATAGAAGTCTTAATTTTGGCCGTGGTGGAGGCAGGGCCACCTTGGCGGCTCTAAGGATGTGTCTATGAACTGGAGCTTCCATCAGCAAACGCTGCTCCACGCACACTCATGTCTGGGAGTCTCTGGAGCTGGGGATGCCTTGACCAATCCAAATGCCCCTCAAGCTGGTCTTGCTCCCTGCCCCCCACCCACCAGGGCTCTACCCCGGCCTCGAGGGCAAACTGCACACTTTCTCCAGGCCCCTTTGGATGCAAAGGACCCTCACATGAGGCTTCAGTTTTGGAAACCACAAGCCTGGGAATCACAGATGGATGTGGGGAAAGGCCCAGAACAGAGCCTGCATCTGCTGCAGCACTGGGAATGGGGGCGCTGGTCCTCGCCCCACCACACGCTGGAGACAGGGGCCCTGCAGAGCACCCATGCCCAGTCCGCCCCAGAGTCTCATGTTGGGGTGTGGGCCGGGCCTAAGTGCCCTGGCGTGGGGAGCAGGCCGTCCCCTGCATGGTAGCTGGTGCGTGAGGCCTGCTGAGCAGGGCCATGAAACACACCCAGCACCAGCACCATTGGTTGGCAGGGGCCCTGCAGGTTCCGCCTCCTGAAGCGAACCACAGGCTGAAGGAAAGGCTTCCTGGAGGGAAAAAAGGCGGGGTAGTTGGCAACAGGCTGCGAGCTCCCATCCCTCATGGTGGAGGCCGGGAGAGAGACCTTCCCCAGCAAAAAAGAGGAAGCCCCAGCACCCAGGCCTGCTGGAGTCTCAGCTTGTTCTTCCAGCTCAGAATGCTGGAAAATGCATCTCAGGGCCAGCAGCTGGGGGACCGCTCCCTCCCGGGGGAATTACATCTGTCGTCACCAGCTCTTCACTGGGGGAGGCTGGGCTGGGTGGGTGAAAGGGAACCCACGTGGGCAGCCCTCTGGCTGGTTATTTGCTTTGTCAGGGGGTGGGACCTGAGCTCAAGGTCACGGCACCTGCAGCAGAGGCTGGCCCTGCAAACGCACCTGTAACAGTCCCTCCTTCCCCTTGGGCCTCCCTCATCTCATTTCCTGCCAGCACGGGGCCTGCAGACGTCTGCTGAGGAGCAGTGGATGCCCTCCAGGGTCTAGGGAGCAGGCAAGACATCAGACAACTTCATGAAGTTTACTGTATCCCCATCTACATTTGTGGCTTTTCTTGCCCAGATTTCTCCATACCCTGCAAACCCTGAGGGTGGCTCCAAGATTCTGGGCCTCAGGATGGGAATGAATTCTCCATGAGGAAATTGTGTATGTGTGTGCACATCTGTGTGCACATGTGTTTTGCATGCATGACCCGTGTTTGTGTGCACGTGTGCGTAGACACACATGCATGTCCCTGTTTGCACACATTTGCGTCTGTGCATGTATATGTGTGTGCATGCGTGTACATGGGGGCATCCATGTGTGTCCCACATGCCCAAGTTCTGGACACTTCAGGGCCAGGCAGGCACGAGGGTGAGAAGGGGGAAATGCAAGAGGCCGCCACTGCCTCTGCTCTCCGGGCAAGAGCAGTGCGCAGCGCTCATCTGGAGCCAGACTTCTCTATGATCGATGGCCTGACCAGCAACACTTTATTTTGACTAAAGAACACACAGTGTTATAGAGTGGGTGCAGGCCGGACAAAGGGTCTCCCCAGTGAGGCCAGCTGCAAGCGCCTGTCATTTGTGCAGACACAGCACATCCAAGCAGCTCTTGCATCTTCTGGAGAAAAGTCCCATGGACATGATCTGGTTTGATTGTCTCTGTTACACTGAACCGGAGGCCCAGAGAGGCTCATGACTCTAAGGACACACAGCAGGCAACTGCGCGCTGGAACCGGGAGGCCCAGAGTCCAGAGTCTTCTGCTCTCTTAGTCTAGAGACTGTTTCCCTGCAGAGCGAGCAAGGCAGAGGCTGGGGGGCACTGCCCATCTTTGCCAGAGACTGAATGCTGAGGCTGAGTTGCACACGGTGAGGCTGCACACGTCCCAAGGCCCTAAGCCAGTGTCATCATGGCCAGTTGGAATTCCAGGGCCCAGCCACTGGCAACCCGTCCCCTCTTCTCCACCTCACTGACCATCCTTGGTTGTAAATATGACTCCTGCTCCCAGACAGGGTCTCCCTGTCTTGAGTCTGAGCATCAAATAGCCTGATGGGATGGATTCTGAAATCACCATGTGTCAAAGGGCTGGAAGAGGCTGGCTCTGCCACTGTGGTGCGCTTTCTCCCGAGGCTGGGCTAGGCTGGCCCTTTCCTCCCTGGGTAGCTTATCTCAAAAAGACCAAGGCAAGGAGCTTCCCCAGGCAGACTGTAGCCGCACCCTTCGAGGAGGTGAGCAGCCGCACGAACCCTGCACCCCAGTCTGCCTCCCTCTTTGGGTTCCTGTTTGCCAGGCCCCTGCACACCTGTCATGGGTACCAGGAAGCTTCTTCCAGTGACACCCAGGAACTGCCAGAGAATTGGGGGAGGGAGCAAGTGGTGTCCTTTCAAGGAAGGGCTCCTCTAGACCATCCCCAAAGTCAGCCTTCCCTTGCCTTTCAGGCCAAGGAGAACCACAGCAGCCTGGGGCAGGGCAGGACTCTAGGCCAGGTGGGCCGGCTGCTCCTGGGGCCTGGGGCCCCTGCACCTGCGAGCAGGTCTTGGCTTTCTCAGCCCTGCCGACCCAGTGTTGCCCCCACCTGTGCTGGTCCTGTGTGACCAGGTCCCAGGCCCACAGAGCTGTGGGAGGTGGCAGACACAGGGAGGGCTACAGGTAGCTCCTGGATTGACCCTGGGCATGAGTCTGAGCCAGGACAGACCACAGGTCCTCGGGCTGCCCTGGCTGGCTGCTATGATGCCTGTGACGTGGCTCCACAGTGTTGGGAACAGGTTTTGTGTGCATCGACCAGGAGACTGGGCGGGCTGTGGGGCTGCAGAGACGCATGGAGGAAGGTGCTGCAGACAGAGCGACGGCGTGGGCACGGCGAGGACAAGATGCTTTCCTCCCGGCGCGTGTGGGCACAGAATGAATGTCTCTTCAAAATGAGGGCTGTGTCTGGAGCTGCAGGCAAACCCGTTTAGATCCTCTGAGAGTCCACCCGGGGGCTTTTACTGTCTGAGGTTACGTGGTCAATGGTTTTCAGGAGAGGCTCATTATTACTTCAGCGCCAAACATCTGTGGCCAGCACCGCTGCCTCGCCGTTTCCCCAGGGAGACTCCACTGGTCTGGGCGTAGTCTGTGCTAGCTCCATGGATCCGGGGGACCTCATGCCTGCGGGGGAGCTGGCTTTGCTGAGATACCCTCCTCTGGCTTGCCAGAGGTGGGGAGACCACGCCCGGGAGGCATGGGGGGTTTCTCCTGAAGTCGGTGAAGCAGGGCAGGCGGGCGGTTACACAGCCTTGAAATGCAGCACGAGAGATGGCTGCTCCTGCCATGTTCAGCCCTCACTCCTGCGGGACATTATCTGCACAGAATCTCCCGGGTGCAGAGCTGTGGCTGGGATCTGGGAGAATTTTATCGTCCTGTTCCCGAACACTGCAGACAGACCTGGGTAATTATTAACCCGGCTTCTGACTCCCTCAGTTCCCAAAGATGATACTGCTCTACCGAGGGCCTGCCAGCCCCCTGCGCTCTCCTCCCACGCTGGACTCCTTCCCCCGCCCCAGCTCCGAGGGGAAGGAACGAGAAGGCAGGTCCTCCGGGAGCTGGCACGGCAGACAATGTGTGTCTTGTGTGAGTAATTTAGCGCTGTGGCCAGTCAATCTGGTTTCTGGGCCCGCTGCCCTGACCCTCTTTAGAGCTGCTTGCTCTCGCCGACACAGTGTGAAACATTTTCTTTCACTGCGCTGACACTCCGCAGATTGAGACGTCAGCCTGGTCCAACTGCAGCAAATTAGCAATTTTTCTTTTGCTAATTGGAAATAAAAATGTTTGCCGAGGGAGCCGTTTGTCGGCATGCGGTTTTCGGTTTCTGTGCATGGTGAGGCTGTGTTGAAACTGCATCCCGAGGTGCTGCCCACCCTGGGGTGCCCCTCACCACAAATCCTGAAGGCCTTCCTCACGGCAGTGTGCAGACACGCCTCTCCCCTGCAGCTCTCCGCTCAGCTCGGCACTGGACGCGAGGACCCCTCCTCTGGGAGAGCTGGGCCCCAGGCTATGCACTTTCGGAAAGCCGTTGGGATTGGCAGGTGGCAAAACTGTCTAGGGTGAGCTGTGAGAAAGCTCTTTGCAGGGAAGAGGGAGAACATGTCTCCAAAAATGCCAGCTGCGTTAGGGGATTTCTGAGCGAGCGTGTTTGGGGTTGTCCACTTCGTCCCCTGAGCGTGCACCTGGGGGAGGAGTGTCCCAAGGCCTGGCCTCCAGGCCACATCTGACTTCAGCCACCCCTCGTTGCCAAGAGTAGAAAAGACCCCAGCTTATGGGTAGAAGGTGGCAGAGGCACCTGCCAGCGGGTGGATAAGGGGAGGACGCATCTTCTGCTAATTGGAACAAAGAAAGAAAAAGCCAGAAGGAAGGCAGAGGGCATCCCTTTCTAAGGAAGGGCCTTGAGATCAGGTGTAGCCATTCAAAACTTGGTGAAGAGACGGGCCCCATCTATACCCACCTGTGCAGGCACATCTGTGTGCATGTGTGCGCACGTGTGCACTGGAGTGGGTGGGTGTGCCCGAGTGTGTCGTGGCCTTTTCCTACACACCGAGGTGGCCCCAGCTGCCCCCTGGGGATAACTGGGGTCTCTGGGGAAGCCGGGGCTGCTGGCCAGCACCTAACGGGTTACTGCGCTCCCCCCTTCTCTGATAAAGCATTTGACAGCCATGCCTAATAATTCTTTCTGCTGGGTTTTTTTCTTGATGTCTTTATGTGAATATGAAGCCTGAATGAAAGGCTTTGGGAGACCCCCATGAGAGAGGAAAAGCATGAACCAGAGAGGAAGAAAGAGCGCTGTGCTCCCTGCCGAGAGCCAGGCACCTCCCCTGGCCGCCACGCCAGGCTGCAGAGGCCCTTTGTAAGTCAGGCGACTCTTCTTCACTTGGCCACCACAAAAGTGTTTTGTGGCAAGGGATGGGGTGGGGCGGCAGCGAGGGGCTCGCCCCGGGGCCTGCAGATGTTGGATGAGGGGTGATTTATTACTCCGGTGTCCTCCTGCATTTGGCTACCTTCCCAGACCCCAACACTGGCGACACAGGAGGGAGGGCCGGCAAGAGGGGGAAGAGGTCGGTGGCAGCGGGCCAAGGGGGCACCCCAAAACCTTCCGTGGGGAGCAGAGTGGGGAGTGAGCGAGGTAGAATGCAGGTGGTGTCCCGAATACTTCTGGGCAGAAGAGCGCGCATCTCAGCCAGCCAAAAACGAAACGCGCAGGGCCTCAAGGAAAACCGGGCTGAGTCTCTCAAGAGCTCTCCCGTGTTGGAAAAAAAAAAGATCTACCAGGATGCAGCGCACGGGAACCTGGTCCCAGGCAGAGCAGGGCCACGGGTGAAAATGCTGCTCCTGGACAGCGAGCACTCAGCCGCAGTGGCTGGGAGAACCCTTCACCCTCGCCCTAGACTTAGGCCAGCGCACTCAGCATGGCTGCCAAGCTCCACAGAGGCCAGTTTATACTCCCAGGCACTCTCGAGATCCACTTTCATTTGGAATGAGGAGCAGAAAGGAGCGGTTTTCCTCTTGGGTTCTGACCTGGCCCGAACCAGAGAAGTCATAAATCCAACCAGGAGGGCTGTTCCCATGAGATCCCTGCTCCCATTCCAGACCAAATAAGCGGGGAAGAGCTGGGGGGCAGCCCAGCAGCTGCTGCAGCGTCTTCTGAACTGACAGCCTCCAGGCCGCCATGCGCCCACTGCTGTGGCCGCCCCATCCCCAGCGGTAACCCAGGCTAAGGAGCTGGCTGCCAGCCGCCCAGGAAGGGATTCTGGGTCGCTTCCAGGGAAAAGAAATCACTGCCGACCAACTCATACGCGGGCGAAAGCCTGCTTCCCGGTGAAAGGTGTGTGAGGAGAAGGCCACCCGGGGCTTTTTATCCTGTTTGGGAATGAGCTTTCGTCACAGAACCCTGAGGAAAACACCACACAGAAAGCGTGCTTCTATCCACACAGTGGGTGCTGTTTCCCCTGCTGCCTGCAACATTCGGCCAGGGAACAGGGCTAGGCTACGAGTTAATTCACAGAGGACCTGCCGCCATCCCAGTGTGGGGCTTCGGGCTGTCAGAGACAGTGGTGGCCCAGGGAGGGACCAGTATCCTGGGAGGCTGAGGAAGACGGAGGTGAGGACAGCGGGCACCTGATCTCTATGGCGGTCACGCATGACTGGCCACAGGAACCTGTTCCCTCCAGTTCCGTGCTGATGGCCACAGCCACAGACCCACCCTCTGCAATATCAAGAATGGTTTCAGCATCTCCAGCCTCAGGCATGGGCCTAGACCCTCTGATTTCATGAGGCCGACCACAGCCTCCAGACAGTGTGGCTCCTGACTCCTGCCCCAGGCTTGGGGAGACTCTGGGATGCCCAGCTCCGGCCCGCTGGGATGCCCACCTATGCCTTCTATGGCAGGTCATTGAGTGTGCCCCGCTGTGATGTGACAACTAGGCCTGCTTCAGCAGGGAACAGCCACCAGGGCCTCTGAAACCCACCAACCCACCAGACCTGGGTGGGGATATGTCTGGGTGTGTCTCCCCAGGCAGGCCATCTTGGGGAGGGGCCTCGGATTCTCCTTCCCTGGTGGGTTTGGGGGGCTGCAGGGGCACGCATGCTCTGTGGGACTCCTCTCTGCGGAGGCTCCTCTGGCTTCCCAGCCCCGTGGCATGGATGTCACTGGAGTGACAGCACTGTGACAACCACTGTACTTTCTGTGATCTGGACACTCCTTGGACTTGGCTGGTTCAGCATCTCGGGGGCCTGGACACTGCCTCGTCAGCACAAATCTCTCCCCAGTTCCTCGCTGGGATATGTGGAAACATTTTTCCCATGGAAAGAGAGTGTGGCCTTTGTCAGGGGGCCACGGCCGGCCCGAATTACAGTAAAGATTAATCCCAAACAAGAGACAAGAGACAGAGACAAAGAGCATCATACACTTGGGTTTTCAATGGATGTTTTCATAAATGTATGAATAATTTAAATTATCATTGCCGAGTATTTATTCGAGTGTTTCAGGGGGAAAAATGCCTCCTCTTTTTTCTCCCTCGATTCTTTTCATTTTTGCCTCATCTCTTTTATGTGCTGCATAGGCTGTTTTCTTGCCATCTGAATCGGCCCCGGGAACAATGGGATGTATGAGGCTGAGGGGCCGGGGAAGAATGCGCCCCTTGTTGCCGACGCCGCGCCTTGACATTGATTAATGAGGGTGCGGACACGGGCAGAATTTGTGAGAGCTGAGGGGAAACCAGAGGACGTGGGGGCACCCGAGGAGGAGGGCAGGGGCTGGCAGGGGAAGGCCACGGCTGTCCCTCCACGCCCAGTGGGAAAGGGCCGAGGGAGGGATGGCCTGGAGCCACCGTGCAGAGGAGCACTAACTCGACAGGTCCCCGGAGGACAGGGCCCCAGGTGGGGGTCCGGGTTGGTCTGCTTGGTGGAGGGATGGTGGGGCTGCAGCCAGGTTGCTGGGGCTCTAGGCAGGGCCCCCACCTTTCTTCCCCTCCCACTCGTTTCCACCCCACACAAACCACTCTCTCCCGCCTCCACCCGTGACCCTCCTGGAGGCCCTGTTCTCCTGGACACCGTGGCCTTGCCTGTCCCCGGGGCCCGTGACCCTCCTGGAGGCCCTGTTCTCCTGGACACCGTGGCCTTGCCTGTCCCCGGGGCCCGTGACCCTCCTGGAGGCCCTGTTCTCCTGGACACCGTGGCCTTGCCTATCCCCGGGGCCCGTGACCCTCCTGGAGGCCCTGTTCTCCTGGACACCATGGCCTTGCCTGTCCCCAGGACCCGTGACCCTCCTGGAGGCCCTGTTCTCCTGGACCCCGTGGGCCTTGCCTGTGCCCGGGGCCTGGCTGCACTTCCATGACATGGATCTTTCTTCCTGACATGGTCCCAGTGGCACCTGTGGATCAGCCACAGAGAGGTCGGGTTCCGTTTTGCTCTGTGCCATCCGATCCTGTTTACTGAATGACAGATTTCCTTAATGGGAGGAATGGACTTCTTGGGGATGTCCTTTTGGTTCTGATAGAATCCTCAACCCAGGCTATCCAGGAGCCCAACACTGACATCAGGGCCGGGCAGCGATGGGGAAGCAGAATCCGGGAGCCCAGCACTGACATCAGGGCCGCGGCAGTGATGGCGAAGCAGATGGGATGATGTCTTTGATGATGCTTCGATATAGTCCCATTGGCTGAAAAAACACCTTGGTCAGCTGACCACACAGTCTCCACACACAGGTCCCCACTGTCAGGTCTGCTGCATTGACCTCATAGATCGGCGGCCCTGAAAGGCAGGTTTGCGGGACGATGCCCAGGATATCACACCAGGGTCTCAGGCCCTGCCCAGCCAAACGGTCTGTGTTCACCACAGAAGCATCCTGGGGCCACAGCTCCAACGGTCAAGGTCAAGCTCATTGTAACTATCTCCCCCTGTGTTGGCATCTCTTGTTTGATGTGGAATATGTTAGCACAGGGCCAGGCACCCAACAGGGGTTCAACACACTATTCAGAATAAGAAGAATCTGTCTCTGGATGATACTAATTTAGCTGAAGCCATTCTTGCCCCTGTAAGATGCTAGCTATTGTGGTAATGTATCTTGGCTCACCACAACCTCCGCCTCCTGAGCTCAAGCATTGCTCCTGCCTCAGCCTCCCAAGTAGCTGGGATTATAGGTGTGTAACACCATGCCCAGCTAGTTTCTGTATTTTTAGTAGAGATGGGGTTTTGCCATGTTGGCCAGGCTGGTCTTGAACTCCCAACCTCAGGTGATCTGCCCGCCTCAGCCTCCCAAAGTGCTGGGATGACAGATGTGAGCCACTGCACCTGGCCAAGGGCTTGGAGGTCTAAGGCCTGTGAGTCTGACAGTGCTATCGGTTGGACATCAGCTCTTAAAAGCTGCCATCGCCCTGGGTCGCCTAGCAGCGTTTGAACTGAGAAAGGCATTATTTTTGTGTAGAAAGAGAGAGGTAGGGTTGGAAGTTGCCCAGCATGTCAGACCCTCCTCAGATCTAAAAGTTTCTGGTTTATGTCCAATAGGAGAATGGAATGAAAAGACGCCTGTCTGAAAAGGAAAACCATTTTCTCTGTTAACTATTTTCTCCTCTTTTCTAGTAAACTTTTTGCAGGGAAATACTTTTTGCTGGCCAAGCGGAGCCTCCCGGGCAGTGCTGCATCCTGCAGACAAGGGGCGGGGGCCGTGGTAGGATAAGGATGGCAGATTATAGCCGAGGCAGACCCAGTGGTCACACGAGACTCGGACATGTGTCTGGGTGCAGCTTGCCTGGCCGTTCTGCTTGCTGCACTGGCCACACCCTGTCACCCGCGTGCTTCTGAGTTAATGTACCAGGCAGAGTGACCTTGATAATGATCTGGAATTGCAGGATTAATGGGGGGTGGCAAGGCCTCCTGGGAAGGCACCGGCTTGGCCTCGGGAGTCCTTGGTCTACAGCCCTGGCTGACCTTGTTTGTAGGTGACCTGGGGTGGACATGGTGTCCCGGAAGCCCTGCTTCCTCGCCTGGGGAAAGCAGAACCTCCTGGGCCAGGCAGAGTCTCCCGGAATCCTGGGGAAACGCTGGGTTAGAACAGGAGCAGCTTGGAGCATCTCATGGAAACAAGTGCCACCTCCCTCCAGAATGCCGCACTTGCTCCTGTTCCTCGGAGAAAGAGTGAGTTCCAGGTGTCTGTGCCCCCAGGGAAGCGACAAAGGACTCTAGTGAACCGCACGGGCACAACCAAGCCCAGGGCAGCACCCGCACAGCTGGGGTGACTGCCTGGCCAGTGACAAGCCTGAGTGGAAAATTACAGTCGTCCCAATTTTATAATTAATGACAACGGCAGAGCCGAGACGCCCAGGATCCGCCATCCCGCCCCCAACACCCCTCTCCCCAGCAAAATAGTTAGGGGGATTTGTGTCAGCAAATTAAGCAGAAATGGTTGTCTCTATGACTTGATGGACGTGCCATGTTTAATTCATAAAGATTTGGGAAGGTGGTTTCTTCTCCATCTCCCTCCTTACCACGGAATGGGTGGTGTTTATTGGCTCATCTGGGGATCTCCAAATCTGTGTTTCTGTTGCCGTTGGCGGTGGCATTTCCTTTTTTGGCAGCGGAGGAGCTGCAAGCACATAGGATGGGATTTGCCGCGTCTTCCTGAGCTCAGCCTCCCGGGGAAGCGTGCGGCAGGCGGGCGAGCTGACCCTGCTTTCCTTTCTGGGTGAGGCCTGTTTCGTGGCCACAAAGGTCCCGCTGACTTCCCTGTGTCCAGCTCTGCTGCCAGGGAGCTCTTAAACGAGTACCTGGGGAGGGGTCCCCAGCAACGTGAAAAAGGAAAGGCTCGAGGCCTCTGTGCCAGGAGCAGGGAAGAGGGCCCCTCGCCAGGTGGGTACTTCAAATCTGAGGTTGAGCTGGAGGGAGGGGGCAGAGCTGGGGTCAGGGAGAAAGCAGGCGGAGCCAGGCGAAGGTAGCAGCGGAAATGCAGGTGCTGGTGGGAGCCAAGATGATGGGACCTCCCCATCTCAGTGTGTGTGAAGCCCATCCACAGTGGCAGAGAGGACCGCAGCGAGGGGCCAGGAGGATGAGCGGGGGCCTCCACTCCACCTTCAAAGCCTCTGGGATGCAGGCATCCAGCCAGGACCTCTGTGAGGCACCCAGAACATGAGGATGGAGGCACGAGGCTATGAGGAGAGAGGGGCCTTCGCCACCTCTGCCGTCCCTACTGCAGGCCAGTGTCCAGCCAGCTCCAGGCCCGGACTCCCAGAATTCCGAGGTGCCCCTGCTCAGGCAGCCCTGCCCCCACTGTCCACTCAGGCCAGGGCCAGAGGGGTGTCAAGATCACCTGAAAAGGCAGCCCCTGAGGGTGACCGGAGCCCCGAGCCCCAGCAGGGACAAATGAGGAGCTTAACTAGCACAAGGCCGCATGAAAGGGAACGGGAGAGGAGGGACAAAGCCTCACCCATGTGCTCTTTTGGGCTTTGTGCGCACTGGCCCCTTTCCCAGTATATCAGGCTCCCAGTGAATGGAGGCCCGCGCCGCGCAGTCCTTCCGCAGCCCTGATGGTTTCACGAGCCGGTGAATGGAGTGCAAATTAGCAGGGTCCCCGGGAGCCTTGTTACTGTCACTCCCAAACTGACGGCCCAAAGACGACGCGAGGATTAATCCACCCGGAGAACTCGCCCATTATCCAGGCAAGGTAGGAAGCTATTTATTGTCCCCTCTTTCATGTCTCCTCCATGTTGCCCACTGCAGCGAGCCTTTCCAGCAGAATGGAGCAGCGGCGGATACATACCCGCTCCCGCCCACACACTCACACCGGGCCCGGGCCGCCAGGCGTGGTTGTATGCACGTGCACACGCATGCACACGTGCACACATGGACACACGCATGCTGCAAGGCCATGGGGCACTGTGTGCTGTTCCGTGCACATTTACCCTTCTCTGAGGACCCAGGCCCACTTGTCCGTGAAGTGCCAACGTTAAGGGCTGTGCAGGGCAGGGTTAGCGAGCACAGGCTGCCAGTGCTGGCCCTCACTGCTGCGGCCAGCAGC
Source organism: Chlorocebus sabaeus (assembly GCF_047675955.1). Lineage (NCBI taxonomy): Eukaryota > Metazoa > Chordata > Mammalia > Primates > Cercopithecidae > Chlorocebus > Chlorocebus sabaeus. The sequence continues at coordinate 133,640,400 of NC_132923.1, forward strand.
CTGGACGACCAAGGACGAGGCCCGGGCCTTGGGAACAAACTTCCAGCAATGAGGCAGGGACCTCACAGCAGAGGGAGCTGGACCCAACGAATCTGCTGCAGCCCCCAACGGGCCCCAAGAGACCCTGTTTTGAGTCTTTTCTTAGGAGCCCACCCACTGCTGCATCTCCAACTAGTACAAGCCCATGGCTTTCCACACCGCTGGACTGGACACCACGAGAGACGTTCAGTCAACACTGTGTGTATCTCAACTTTCAGGTGGACGCTGCTTCCCGGAAATGACTTTTACTCATTTTCAATCAGTCTACTTAGCAAAAGAAAATCGGCATTGACAGCGCTTAGACCAAGACAGCTTAGGGAAGATGGGCAGGGTGGCTGCTGACCGCAGGCTCTCAACAGACCCGTGTACGATGGGTGGGTAAGCATGGGTCCGGGAGTGCAGACAGAGAGGCAGATGTCCAATGAAGGAGGAGACAACCAGCATTGAACAAATGAACAAGAAATAGATGCCTAGTGAGTGAATGGATCAGCAAATGTATACAGTGTGCATAAACAGATCAATATCTAATATCTAAACTAATAAATGTATGAACAAATAATGCCTAATGAGTGAAAAAACAAATATCTAATGAATGCATGGACAAATTGATATCTAACGAATGGATGAACAAATGTGTATCTATGGATGGATAAACAAATAAATATCTAATCAATAAATGAATAAATACCTAATAAATGGATGAACAGATATATTCCTAATGAGTGAATAAACAAATATCTCATGAATACATGGACAGATAGATATCCAATGAATGGATGAACAAATGCATGTCTATGAATGGATAAAGAAATAAACATCTCATAAATGAATGAATAAAAACCTAATAAATGTATGAACAGATATATGCCTAGTGAGTGAATAAACCAATATCGCATGAATGCATGGACAAACTGATATCTAATGAAGGAATGAACAAATGCATATCCATGAATGGAAAAGAAATACACATCTCATAAATGAATAAACCAGTGGATGTAGAGCTGGTGAATGGATAAACAAATGTGTATCTCAAGGCTAAGGGCGGCCCCTTCCAGCTCTGTGAACCCTGTAACATACATTCAGCCACAGTTTTCCTGAATTCTGATCCCCTCCACTTAGAACAGGTGCCTTTATGTTCTTTAGAGCATGTCTTGGAAATACTTTATCAGCCTTTGCATGTGGCTTGAGTAAGTGGACTCAGACGTTGAAAGTCACACGCGTGCACACACATACGCGTGCACGCACACTCTTCCATGATGCCCACAGGCTCCAGGCAGGGCTATCTGCAGCTGTGGTTCCAGCTGGGAGCCTGGGTTCTGAGCTTGTGCGGCTCCTTCCTGAATCTGAGGGGGCAAGCCTTCCAGGGCCTCGGTTTCCCTACGGATCCCAGGGAGCATGTTCCCATCCCCACGCTCAGAGCTGCATCAGGAGTGATGCCTCGATCTGCCTTCATGTCAAATCCTGGTGCAAGGATCCTGCAAAGCTTCAGGAGCCAGAGGAGAGCCCATCTGCCTGTGAGAGCAGGTTGGCTGCCCTAAAAGCCCATAGTAACACGAGGCAGCCGCAGGAACACATCAGCATATAAAGAGCTGGTTTCTGGTGCTGCAGTTATCCAATATTTATTGAATAGATTTCTGTTCTAGACATCCATACCTGGGTTATGGTATGGATGTCAGTTAACAATAAGATGATAATAGTAGTCACTGATTTTCTGTAGTTGAGAAAGAAAATTGGCTTTAATGTGACAAATAGCTTCCTGCAAATGTCTCTAGAAAATGCTACGATATTTTCCGTGCTAAATAAGGGTTCTGAGAAAGGGCTAGCACGGGTGCACCTTTTGGAAGTCCCCGTTAACCTTAGATCAGGAGGCGAATGAGCGTCAGTATTTTTCTAGCACGCCCGTCTTAGATCCCTGTGTTCTGCCAGTTTGGAAAACGCGGGACACAGTCCTGGCTGTAGTGCTCAGGAAACTACAAGACATGTTCCTGGCCCAAAACTCAGGGAAGGGGATCTGTGGGGGGTGGGAGGGCCGTGACTCCTGGTGGCCCTTGACAACTCAAACCTCTCCAGAAGAAGGAGGTGGCATTTGTGGCCAATCGGTCTCGACAAAGGATCCCAAAGTGAGGCTCCAGGACATTCCACTGAGGCGCTCAGCTTCCACGCGCACCCGCAGGGAATTCCTTTGGAAATGTGCAAGAGCAGAACCACGGCCTTCCAGTGAGGCCTATTCCACACGCAGGCCTATCCTCCTGCCTCCCTGGCTGTCCCGTGGGACACAGGCATGCATGTGACCTTCACAGGCCTCCCCAGGAAGAAAGGAGCACAGGCTGGCTGCAGTCTGTCCCAGGTGACTCGGGGCAGGTGTGCCGGTCGGGACCAGCCACGTCAGAGCCGCGTGCCCCGATGTCAAACGTGCGGCACTGTGTGCCCCTAGTTATTGTTCAGCGTGACTGTGCTTAGTAAATCCCACTCTGAGATTTAGTTCCTGTCCTTCCCTTCTCGTTCCTTTCCTACTCAGTCACGGGCCTTTACCAGATAAATGATTAATTTTTTCTTGCCCCTGGAACCAAAACATTCCCATATTTTTGACTAGGATATTCAAAGCTGCCTGCTGTCCACCCTGCCCCAGGTTTAGGTTGGTGCAGGGCATTCCCTTCTGAGCTCCTTCTGAATTCCCACTGCTCTCTCTCCCTAAATGCCCTTGAGAGTTAAGTCCCAGCCACTCGCGAAGAAGCAGGTGGTCGCTGCACGACGGACGGAAAAAGTCACTCCCTTGATGTGGGGGAGGGGACACCCGGTCATGGGAAAAGCCAGATTTCTTCTGTTCCCAAGACTTTCCATCCACTCGTGGGGGTCTGGGGGGGCCTCTGGACAGGCACTCCAGGAGCAAGAGGAGATGGCTTCGGGGAGCAGAGATGGTTCCAAAGGACAAACCCCACAAAGGAGATGGTCGCCCCCACCTTTGACCAGTGGCTCTCCATTAGGGCAACTCTGCTGCCCAGGCAGACACCTGGTGATATCTGGAGATTTTCTTTTCTTTTCTTTTCTTTTTTAGAGACGGAGTGTCGCTCTGTCACCAGGTTGGAGTGCAGTGGCGCGATCTCAGTTCACGGCAACCTCTGCCTCCCGGGTTCAAGCGATTCTTCTGCCTCAGCCTCCCGAGTAGCTGGGATTACAGGCGCCCACCGCCACGTCCAGCTAACTTTTGTATTTTTAGTAGAGACAAGGTTTCACCATGTTGGTCAGGCTGATCTCGAACTCCTGACCTTGTGATCCACCCTCCTTGGCCTCCCAAAGTGCTGGGATTACAGGCGTGAGCCACCACACCCGGCCTCTGGAGACACTCAATCGTCGTCACCACTCGGGGTGGCCTCGGGCACACTAAACATCCCACAGGGCAGGACCAGAGAATCGCTGCCCACATGTGAACAGAGCCGGGAGAAACTGCTTTAAACAAAGGTTGGAACAAAAGATTCTGGGAAGAAGAGGTGCCCCTTGTCAGGGAGGCTCCATCTGGAGCCCCGTGAGGCTCCGAGCGCGGCCGCTCTGGCTGGTTACAGGGCCCTCGGGCTGTAGACGGAGCTGCCATGTGGGTGCAGAGGTGCCGGGGCAGGTGCTAGCTTGGGCTTTCTCACGTAGAGACTCCCATCATCCCTAGAACGGCCCAGGGAGGACTCTCGAAGATGAGCAAACCAAGGCACAGGGTGGTGTAGTGACGTCTTCGGGATGCCAGGCGGACAGGCGGCAGGGTTAGGGTCCGTGCCTGGGTTTCTCAGCCACTGTGCCAACAGCTTCTTTATGAAGACCCAGGGGTTTACTCCAGGGGTCAGGGACTTCCTGCCTTCTCCTCTGGTTCCTGAGAATTTTGACAGCCTTGGTGAGAGACAGCGACTCTATTTCACACTCAAAACCCTGGAGACGGCCTTGGAGTCAGATAAGTGCAATTATCACGGTAATTCTGACTCTAGAGAGGGGGATGGAAGAGGAGAATCCTGCCTCATTCTGCGAAGCGGAACTCCTTTCCTCAGTTCCCGGGAGACCACAGCCAGCACGTGGCCAAGGCCAGCATCCCCAACACACAGGGACCGTTACCTTCAAAGAACGCCCGTTCAAGGAGCACTGGTGGATGAACGAATGCCAAGTGCCAGTGTCTCAGGTGACAGGCGTACACAGGGCAAGAAGAAACCAACAAGAGGCCAGAGAACTGGGCAAAGGGACCTCCGGCTGCTGCCGCCACGTGGGCAGCTCCAAAGGGCATCGTCTCCCACATCATGCCTGCCCGGTGACTTAAATCACAAACGTGCCTGCTTCCCCTTTAAAACCGTCCGTGGAAACACTCTGGCCTCTGGGGGAAGCAAAACTTCACTTCTCTGCCATAAACAAATGCCAACGTTCCCGAGGTCGTAAAACTCGCCCTTAGCGAGGAACCCGGCTGGGCCGCAGCATCCGGGAGTATGCGCCGTGGGGAGCTCGGCAGTGGCATTAACCTAATGACCTCGCATTTTGTAGCTGCGAATTTCTTTCCAAGTCATAAAAAGGGGATCCATGGCGCTTGGCTAGGACGTTTTCTGGGTAGCTCTTTCAGAGATGGCAAAGGGCTGGGCTGGTGGGTTGGCACCGTGAGAAGGCGTCCCCCAAAGCTCCTTGCACCAGGACACCATCCTTCCTGGCTAAGCCACAACTGTGTCTCCTCTGCTCTGCATCCCATAGGACTTTTCCACCTTCCCGGAAGCAGGTCCATGCAGGGACACGCAGGCGGCATTGCTGTCCTCTATGTCACCTCTCGGACAGGTCCTCTGGGTCGCCATCTGCCCGCCCTGCTTCCTGGGCCGACTGCCCCTCCTCCTCTCATCCCTTTCTACTCCACCCAGCTGCACAGGTCCCACATGTCAAGCTGTGTCTCCCCTGCAGAAAACTCAAATTCTTGACCAGCCTTGGGCCAGCTGGTGCCTTGTGACCTTGTCTGACCCATTTCATGGGGTGGCTCGCTCTTTGCCATGCCAGCCTCGCTCTGCCCCTCTTGCTCAGATGCCACATCTGGGAAGCTGCTGATCCAGGCATGGGTTCCAAAGCCTCAGACCCAGCTCACCCCAGGCCACGGGTTCCCTACAGGTCCTCTATGGAGGGGCCGGGAGGGGTGTGTGCACAGGAGCGTGGGAAGGCATGCATGCATGTCCGGGCAGGTGAGCAGACTCAGGAAGACACTTTCTGAGGATGCGCCAAGGCGTGTGCATCTATCCGGCATTGGGACTTCACCCCTACACTCCAGTCACTTCCCGTCTCGGAGCTGCCTGAAGGGCACGCCTTCTAACCTAGACATGCCCTCAGGACCCCCAGACCCCCGAGAGGAACTCCGTGTTGCACAAACAGCAAATACACACGGGCTTGCTTATCCTCGAGGGCATCGGTCCAGGCCCACTGGTGGTCTGTCTGGGAAAGGGCCCTATGTGGTGGTTCACAGGGAGGATCTCCAGAGGCGTGACCTGGCCCAGGTCAGCGTGGACCCCTGGCTCAGTTTGGGGTGTTGGTTCTCCCAGAGTAGGTTCACCCCATCTCTGTGGCCTCCGATGAAAATGGGAGCACCGGTACGAATGGAGGCACCTCTGTTGTGAGCACCGGTAAAGGGGAACGCAGGTGTGGGGCTGTTAGCCCCGGTCCCAGTCACACACAGCTGGGAGGGCAGAGCCGGGTCACGCTGCTGTTTTCTGCAATGCCCCTGAGTCAGGGCAGGGGGCTGGGGGCTCCTTCGGTGTTCAGATCCCTGGGAGAGGGTTAATTATGTGGGATTCGGGGATTCAGGTGGTTCCATCCAGTCCATGCTGCTGCACCTGCTTCGGGGTTGGGAGGTGGGTGAAAGGGCAGGGGACGAAACTTGAACATCAGATCAGCTGCTCCACGGGCAATTACCGAGGCCTGGCCAGGAAGCCGGTTCCAGCCTTGCCCCTGGAGTGTCCAGCCCCCAGCTTCACACATACCACTTCCCCTTTACCTCCACCGAGCCTGCCCTCATAACGCGATTCCACTTCCTTCTTAATCCTTATTTTCTTTAAAAAATGGATTAGGAAAATCTCATCTGGAAAATTAATTAATGTATGAATTCAACAAATATTTACTGAGCACAGCACTTCGTTAAGTATTTATTTTCCTATGTAACCTGCTGTGCCCCGCCCCCCACCTCTGTTTTTCTGGCCTTTTGGGTTTCTGGCTGGTCCATTTCTATATTTCACGGGTTTCTCTCCTCCTTCCAATAACATTCTTTTCTAATTCGGCCATTAGGATACATTTCTTTCCTATGCAACTGGCCACACAGGCCCATCTTACATCTCGGCATCTTTCCGGACGTCAGTGGAGGGACCTGATGGCTGCTGAGGGGCAGTCTCCCCGGCGGGTGCTCTGGTGAACTTGGGGCCGAGGGAGCTCTGAAGGCGCCTTGGGGGCTCGGGTGGGTGCCCTGTGACTGCACCGTTCCCGCTGCCCGTCAGGGGATTATTTCCAGTGCCCCCTTCCCCTTCTGCCCCGGCCCCTGGCTCTAGGTAAGAACATACTCTGAGAGCAGCCCCGCCCCCAGCAAACAAAAGTGAACTTGCCCACCCTCCCCGGGAAGGGGACGGGAGCCTTTCACCGGCAGTGAATGGGGCCCTCATTTAGGCCGCATTATACCCGGGCCTGCGTTTCCCCTTCCCTTCTTTACCCCATTCAGGGGACTTCTGACTTCAACTAATTCGATAACAATCCCGCGGGGCCTTCCCAGCTCCTGGTTCGGAGCACATTGTCCCGGCGAGGGCCCCCCCCAACGGGGGTCCCACTCTCCAATTAGCCAACTGCTGGGCTCCTATCCCCTCCACTCCTTTCCTGCCTGCCCGCCCATTTTTTAACCATTTCGTTTTTGAATTGCACTCCCAAGGGCCTTCAAGGGCGAGCGACCCACAGCCACAGCTCCACAAACCCGGGGCCGGTCAGGGCGAGTGACCCACAGCCGCAGGTCCACAAAACCAGGGTGGATCAGGGCGAGTGTCCCACAGCTGCAGGTTCGTGAACCCAGGGCCAGTTGGGCCGAAGGCAGAATACAAGATCATGCATGTAGTTAAACACCAAGTCAGGCCATCGGCCTGGCTTCTGAAAGCCTGCACCGTCCTCAAAGAAGACTTTTAAAATTACAAATAAAGGAGCAGCCGAGCTGTCGGTATTCCCAAAACCTCACCCACATGCTGGTTCAGAAACGGAGCCACAGGCTCCCCTGGGACAGGGGCAGGGCTAGAAGGAATTTGGAGGCTTCTCTGGTGGCCGCTACTCTTCCAGGAGGGTGTGTGTGTCTGGGATGGTAAGGCTCCCTCTCCGGGAACCGTAGGGATCAGTGTGGGATTCCTTCCTGTGCTTTGCAACGTTCACATGACATCATTTTACCTCCAAACCAACTTTTTTCTGTCTGAAAGTTGTAGGAGCCCTCCAGGGAGCAGGCGGGATCCACAGTCACCCCAATTTCCACTGCCCTTCCCCCACACAGACGTTTCATCTGTGGAAGTCACCACCCACACACACCACAGGGGCACGGGTATCTGTGAGCGGCCAAGTCTGCTCTGATGTTTATTTCACTAACATTATCTCCAAATGGAAAATACTGGAATTGGTTAAAAATGCCAGCCTTAAAAAGGCATCTTACTGTGAAGACGCAGGTTGGCACCACCATTCATATGTCACTGGCCCTGAGTTCTAATCACTTCTGGGCCTACACGCCTCCCTTCCTAATCCCAGTGTGGTCCCCTTCAAGTCCCCAGACGGGGTCTGTCTGGGAGGTCTCAGGTGCCAGCGTTTGCTGCAGGGATGTAGGGGTCAGGTGTGCACTGGGGCACCACCTTCTGTCACCTGCTATACCTGGAAATGCCCAGGCCCAGAGAGTTGACAGCTAAGGGGTCTATGTAAATTGTGTCCCCCTGAATTCACCTGCTGAAGCCTCCATCTCCGGGACCTGAGAACATGGCCTGAGTTGGAAACGGGGTCTTGGCAGATGTGACGAGTTAACACAGGTAGGGTGGTCCGAATCCAGTATGACTAATATCTTTACCCAAAGGGGACGTGTGGACACAGACACATGCAGGAAGGAGGCCACGTGAAGATAAAGCCAGAGACCTTGAGGGGGCTGTGTCTGCAAGCCAAAGCATGGGGAAGGTTAGCAGCACTCCCTGGCCCCCCGGGGAGAGAAACGGACGGACCCCGCCCCAGAGGATTCTGCAGGAGCGAGGCCGACACCTCCATCAGGGCCTTCTGGCCTCCGGACCTGCCATCTCATGGGCAGGCCATGCGAATGCGGCAGCACCCCTATGGCCGTCATACGGGCTCATAAGCACCTGCCTCTCGGTCACAGCAGTGTGCCAGGCACGTCTCACTCTTTGTTCACCTAAGCTAGTCTATTGGAACACAAACATAGAATGAGAACTCAACGGTTGTGTGGGTGGCAAGGTACCTTTCTCAGACCGCCTCATGATTCACTAAATCCACCTGCGGCGTGGGACGCAACCGTCTCGAGGAGGACCGCCAGAGCCCCGGCCCCCGCCACCCACGGCTTAACTTCTCTGAGAAAATCAGCAAAGCAACAGACGACGAGGTTCTCAGAGTGGCTTTTCCACCTCAGCCCAGGGCGGGGGGTGGATGGCGTGCAACTACCCTGCTTTATCTTGGTGACCCCACGTGACAGCAAATTCATCAGGGATGAAGAATGCCAGTCTGGGAGAACACAGCTTCCAGGCTGGGGGTGAGGGTACGACCAGTGGAAAATTACCCACTTTTCTTCAGATTCCGTCAAAGAAAACTCCTTCCCCGCACCGACAGCCCCGTTCTTCATCTCCGCACCTCTTGGCTATCAGAGTACTCAGACCACAGGCTGGAATCGGGTGGAGCCAGCAAGATGCTCCTCTTAGTTCCTCATTTAGCAGGTGGGGAAACTGAGGCCCAGAGGCCACGACGGCTTGCTCAAGGTCTCAGCAGCATCTGTGAGCCTGAGTCTGAGCCATCCTCCTCTTTCTGTGGTGCCAGGGTCCCGGCCCTGTGATGCAGGCATCTCAAAAACCTGCATATTGCTTTTCGAAAACCTCACAAAGCTACTGAGGTTGAAAAGGAGGAAGCAGGAGTGTGCAGAAGGCACACATCGTCCCTCACCTTTAGATGGTACACACTGTCCCTCACCTGCAGGCCCTCAAAGGGACATGGGCAGTGCAGCCAGAGAGCAAAAATGCAAGAGGCCCATTGAGGCAGAAGCAGGTGTCTGCTCTTCTAGGATTCCAAAGTCACCTGCGACCAAGGGAACTGAGCCCTGACCCACCTCTGCCTCTCGGTGAAGCCCAGTGCATAGGGGCCCTGCAGGGCAGCCAAGTTCTCCCAGCCTCCCCCAGGATCCCCCAGCATGAAGGATGCACCTGCTCCCTGAAGATGGGGGAAGCGGGAGGCCCTCCAGTCTGCAGCTGACACCTGACATCCTGGTCACAGCTGCTCCATCAGCAGCATCGTGTGCTCTTTCTCTGGCTCAGTTTCCCCTCATGTAACACCAAGAGGATGAAAGTCTACCATGAGGTCACGTGGGTGAAGGGGCAAGGCCAGGCTGCCCTTTGCACACCTTCAGGGGGCGTCTCCAAGGACACTGGCGCGTTTCCAGGATGTGCTTTCCCTCCCTGAGGCAGATGGAAAGCCCTCCTAACCCCAGAAGACAGTGGGGACCTCTCCACTGTGAGGGCGTCCCCTGCCTTGTGGAAGTGTGGGACTCACTGTTATGTACAGGCACCAGTGAAGTGAGAACCCTACAGGAGCTGGACCCCTTGCTCGAGGGCCCCACTTGGAGGTCCCACTGAGAGGCGGAGGCCTCTGAGTCAGCGCCTAAGCTCATGTGGGATCTAGGAAGCCGCGGGCTCAACAATGGACACAGAAGAGGGCGGGAGACGCCAACCCGAGGTAGAAACAGAGGCCAGGCGGGAGAGGGCCCGCGTGGAAGCAGGACAGACACGACCCTGCTCGGCTCCAGCTGAAGAATGTGTCACCAGCATCCGAGTGGGAGGTCCTGCCCTGCAGGTGCTGGACGTGGCTGGGGTCCCCGACCTGCCAGGAGAAACATCGGAGCCGGGGCTCCCAGCCCCCAAGGCCACGCTCAGAAGGAGTAAGTCCCTCAGAGGGCAGCTGTCCCGGGCGGCCCTCCCGTCCTCCCCACAGCTGACATCATTCCTGATGACTGCAAGGGCCCAGGTCTCACGAGGGAACATCGTGGTGAGCAGGAGGCTGGGCCCTGCGGTGGGAGCTCTGGTGCGGGGCCAGGGTGAGGCTAGCTCCTGTGGCTTGGACTACTGGACTTCAAGGCCGCCTCTCTGTGGACTGGACACCCGCCTCTGAGGGCTGAGGCTGCATCTTGTTCATCTCTGTGCGAGCTTCAAGTCAGTGCAATTGAAGTAATCCCCATGACAAAGCGAATTTTAGAGGAAAGGGAAATACATTTTTCTTCAGCCCAGCAGCTCCTATGATCATATGAATGGAGTTTGAAGGCTTTTATAAAAATGAAGCCCAGATCCCTTTTTCCATCCCTGTCCTCAAAAGAAGGCAACGTGGTCTATACTCCCAAAATGCAGGGGTTGTGACATCCTTCTGCCATCAGAGACTTCAGTCATTTGGGCAGTTGGCCTTCCCCGGAGTCCCCACTCCAGCTAAGGGGTGACCCTGGACTCAGCTCTCAGCTTTCCACCTTCTTTCCCCTTCCTTCCTCCTCCTCTTCCTCCTCCTCCTCTCCCTCCTTCCTCCTTCCTGCTCCTCTTCCTCCTCTCTTCCTCCTCTGCCCCTGGTTTGGCTCTTGTTCTCGTCTTCTCCCGTGGTCAGGTCTGAAGCTCTGTGCTGGGTCCACAGGCAGCACCATCAGGATGGAGGCCAGGGTCAGGTGCAGGAGACACTCGCCCTGTGACTCCCCAGCCCCGTCCACTCAGTGGAAGGGAGGACAAGCACCACTCTCTGCATTTCCAGGAGGGCCACGTGTGCTGGGGATACTTGAGTTGTTCTTCAGATCCCACCCAGGACTTCCAAGCTGTTTTAAAATCCACCTTAAGCCTAAAGGAGGGCCCTGGCTAAGGGCCTCAGTGGAGCCCGTGGTTTTCTGTGGGTGTGCAGGCTCCAGCCCACATCCATCACAGCTGCAGCCGGCAGGCCAGTCCCCCAGGCTCTTCTCTCCAGGCCATTGACTCAGTGGTTGTGAGGAGAGCCTCTGCCCCTCAGGCCCTGGCAGTCATCATGGGGATTGTCCCCTCTACTGGAAAGGCAGGTGAGCCTCAGCCTCAGTGGTGGGATACCATGAAGAAGGTCCCATGTTTGACTTCCAGTCTGATGTCTCAGCGCTCACCCGTGTGCAGCAGGGGTAAGTGAGGTTCCTTCCCCAGCAAGTCCCTGGGATGCCTGGAGCCTCTGCATTCCCCTGGTTGGGGGAGAGAGACGGAACACAAGGACATCCCTGTCCCGGGATCACCGCACAGCTGTTCTGGAGCCCTTGAGGGGCAGGGTCACCTCTGAGAGCTCAGACTTAAGACAGGGTCCACCGTGGTCTCTCCAGGAGGACGGCATGGTGCACGTGTCCACGTGGGCAGGCGCCAAGCGCCAGCAGAGGCGCTCGAGTGCACCTAGGGCTCCTGGCCGAGCGAGACTTGCACTTCTCAGCCCCCAGCGATTCTTCATGCACTAGACAGGCTCATCAGAGGCGCGCCCCATGGGATGAGGATGCTTCAAGGGGGCCCTGCAGCTCCCGTGCAAATCTAGCTCCAGGAGCCAGGACAACTGGAACCTTCTGGAAATGGGACTTTGGCTGACCCAGGAGCCTGAGCAGCCTCTCCTCCCTTCTTGTTCCTGCCTAGAGACCCTTGTTCCTGGGGTGGGCAGGAAGGGGAGGACCGAGCCAGTCAGCCTCTGCAGGTGGAACACGTGAGCTGTTACTGAGAAGCTCAGCGAAGCCCCACTGGGGAGGGGCTCCGGGGGCCCGCCCATTTCATGTTGCTTACGTTCACGTATTTCCAGCCTGACTTGTTGTTTTCACACTAGGTTTTATTTTTGTGCCCCTGCCCCAGGCCCTGAGACCCCCCACGCTTTTTGGGGGACACCTGGCTGTGGCTCCCCACCCACGGGCAAGCTGCTCGGCGGCACCCCACGGCCATTGGCAGGATCCAGAGGTGCCTGTTGAAACTGCAGAGCAACCAAGCATCCTAATCCCCTCCGCCCCCACCCCGCACAGCACTCTCTCCAGCCACCGCGGAGCGCCAGGGCTGAAACGAAGGCTGATAAATTAGTCTAGAGGGAAACAAGGCCGCTTCTACTTGTAAAAGGTCATTTCGACTTTGTTCTGGGTGAGGGTTTATCTCAGCTGCTGCCGCGACAGACAATGCCTGGGGCCTAAATGGCAGAAATCTTAGCTCTGCTCGTGAAATTGCGGTGCTGATAAGCCGGAATGGACTTTAGAGAGATCTAAATGGGAACGGAGTGGACGTAGGTATTTTTGAACATGATTGAACAGAGACGACACAATGGGATGTACAATTAAACTGGGCATTAGCCCAGAAGGAAGGAACTCTGCCGACTCTGCCGAAAGCCAGACAAAGGGGGTTCCCGCAGCCTGCGTGCGGCTGGTAATCCCTGCCCCAGCCCGTGGCAAGAGGCGCAGCCGGGACCGGAGGACCAGAGCGGACGCACGAGAGCTCCTGGGCGGCTGCTGCTGGAGGCTGGTGCCATTCCTCATGCAGCAGGGGAGAGTGGGGCCCACTCACCAAGCCAGCTGCCTGGAAAGCATGGCGGTGCTGCCCACGCATCCCAGGAGGCCATGGCCCAGTGCCACGCCAAGCACTCCAGGTGGGCCCTGAGCTGCAAAGCAAGAAGAGACCACGCTCCCCTGCACAGCAGACACGCTCGTGGCATCCTGGCAGCTGAGTAAGAATAGCCACTTTGAAGCCATTCTACTTACATATGTTCTAAACGGCAGGAAAGGCCCAGCCAGGGGCCTGCAGAACGAACCCTCCATGCAGGCAACGGGGCCGTCTTGCAGTCATTCTCCAAAGGGCCTTCTCAGGCACTCAGACAAACCCCTCACCCCGGAGAGACACTGCCCTGGGTTGACCAGGCCCCTCAAGGCGGGTGCCTAATCACAGCAACCCAACCACGCTGCAGCTCGGGGGTCCAGAGAACGCATGGGGTGCCACGCCCCTGTCCCGAGCAGACTCTCCCCGAGTGCAGGAGGCAGCAGAGACAGGCGGCCCACAGGGGTGGTCCTCAGGTCACTGCCCCTCAGCAGGTCCGTGAGCAGTTGCGTCCCGCTCATCTCTGGCTGAGGCCAAGGTGGCCCGTACCACCCTGAGAACACATTCCTACCCCAGCCGATGACCCGGCCCTTGAGAATTCCTGCCACAGGAGAAGCTCTGACCAGCAGCCACGCCTGGCGGGAGGGCAGTGGGACCTGCTGCTGCCTCCTGAGGAGTGTGAGGTTCACGAACTCGTCCCCTGACCCTTGTCCCTGACCCAGGGAGACCTCTGTGGCCTGGAATGCGTGGGACCTGCGTCTGACCCAGGGGAGGGAGGGCCACCCAGGAACTGGCCCACAGGCCTCAGGGGGCCTCCCCAGGGAGCCACCAGGCCACAGCCACCCACCCTCAGGAGGGGCTGCCCTCTCCACTCATTCTGTTCCCTGTGAAGCCTGCTGCTGGGAAATTACTCGAAATTAAAAGATCTCAAGCACAAATGACCTGTACCGTAGATTCTTCAGTCTTAGTGGGTCCAGTTGCTTTCTGCCACCCTCGGAGGCCCACCACCTGGCCGCACAAAGCTAACCCCAGCACAGCGTTGCAGGGACTGCACTGTGGGTGCAGGTACCAGAGGCAAATGAGCTGCTTCTCAGGCCTGTGCCAGCCCTGCCTGGCTCCTCCAGGATGCCAAGGCTGTAGGATCACCCAAGGGACAATCGGACTGAGTGCCTACAACAGGCTGGGGCCTCTCTGCTGGCTGGGGGCACACAGGAGGGAGGGGCCTGTCCTGCTCACAGCTGATATCCAGGAGCTGCAGGGGCAGAAAGGGCCCACCTGGGGTCAGGACCCTGGGCTCTTGTCCTGGGTCCACCCAGCCCGTGGTCCCACATGACTCCTTCCCTGGAGCCCAGTTCATAACTGCACTGGGAGGGAGAGGGGACGGTGATGCCCCAAGTGGGACTCAGGTACGACAAGGAGCCCCTCCTATCCCAGCCATCACCCCATGCCCGGGGGCCCCCCTGTGTAGCTGTGGCCGGGGACGGCAGCCATGCTGATGAACCAGAGGTGTGAAGCCCACCCCCAGCCTCAGCCGCTGCCTAGAGCCCCTGGGCAACAGTGGGGTCCCCCAGTGGCCCCAGGTGCCCTCCTCTTCACAGCCCCAGCTTCTGCTCCTTCCACCTGCCCTGCTGAGGCCTGTGGTCAGGAAAGGCTCTGCTGCTACCCGTCGGCTGCTGCACCTTCAGGAACAGCCTCTCTGGGCTCCCATGGGTACAGGAGGAAGGAAGTTCAGGGTGGGCCCCTTTCCCAGGGCCTCCTCCTGGGCTGGAATCCTCCAAGTGCCCCCACAATGATTGCTTCTTAGAATGCAGATTCCTGGGACCTACCCCAGGAACTCTAAGCCAGGAGGTAGAGAATGGGGCTGGAATTGGGTGGGGGTCTCACAGGCTGACCACCTGGGTCAGGAACCCATGGGGTTCCTGGCTGAACCCATCTCTGGTGCCACGAGCACCCTGGGGCCACTGAAGAACCCCAGCTTCAGGAAGGGGCACTGGGTGGTGAGCCTCACTCCCTGCCAGGTGCCCCCAGCATTCTCAGGCCCTACAAGGGCCCATGGGGCTGGGTTTGGGACCTGCTTTCAAAGAAGGGGACAGCAGCTCCTAAGAAAAAGTGGGGCTGAGGTCACGTTTATGACATAGAATTCCCCCGAGCCTAGAGAAGGCCATCGACTATACTGAAGTCAAGTTCCAGGGCCTGGCTGGGTCACGGACCTGCAGAGGACAGAGCCATGTTCAGGCAGAAGCAGGAGGCGCTGGGCCTAGGCAATCGGCCTGCGAGGCACAGAGTTGAGACTGCCCACCTACATGCTGTTAGTGCAGGCGGGAACCGGGTCTGGGCCCAGCTCCCGCCCCCGCTGGAGCTCACCTGTACCTCTCCCATCTGGCAGGAGCCTGGCTACCCACAGTGAGCTCCTGCTGGGGTCACTGAGCGGGACCCCCACCCACCTCGGGGTCCCTGCATGGACAAACCTGGGGGCCGGGAGCTATTCCTTCCTTCTCAGCCCCGGGTTCCCCTGTCAGAGCCAGGGTGGCCGTGTCCTAATCATGGCACAGCTGGGAGGGTCCCAGTGTAGACAGAGCCTCACAGAGACCGGGGCACACAGCAGGTGCCCGCCAGGCCGACACAGAGGCCACATGCCTCTGTCATACTCCCTTCATGTCCAATCCTTATTTTCCCTAAGGAAGAAAGGGAGGAGGGAAAAGGGCAGGAGGCTCTGGAGCACCCTGTTCTCACAGGGAGCCTTGGGGAGCCCAGAGGGAGGCTGGGCCACGCCCCCACGCAGAAGCCCTTCTTCCTCCTGCTTCTGGCAACCCTGATGATGTTTTCAGGCCTCTTGGTACAAGCGGTCGGTTCCTGAGTAAGGGTGGGCTCTGGGTGTCACTGGGGTGGGGGGCGTGTGGGATGTGATTGGCAAAATGCTATTTAAGAAGTTGGTATTCGCAGATGTCTCTCGAATATGAAAAGAAAATATTTATTTCCTTTTTCGCTTGTGAATCAGAATGCTCTATTTAAAGAAAGTCCCCTCTGCCGGGCTGCAGTGGAGTTATTACCCCTTAAGGAAGTAAAGGAGAGCCATCAGGGAGGTATTCTTAGTCATTCTCTCTCCTTTTTTCTAAAATTCCTTATATACCCGTGCCTCCGAGCCGGGCCGAAGATAGTGCAGGATTTCATGGCATTCTTGGGCTAAAAACGTCTAGGGCTGATGTCACGGTGCCGGGGGAAATGGGAGGTCTGTGCTGTGACTCCTGCATGGCACTGCCGGCTGCTCCTGGAGCCGAGGCCTGTGGGTTTCTCTGCATCCCTGTCCCCATGGCGGCCTCAGGCTCCGCACCGTCCCCCAGGGCCCCGTCTCTCTCCAAATCCCGATGCTGTGTGCCCCGCCGAGATGCCGGGTGCCGCCTCCACGAGAACACTCCTCAGAGCATCCGCTGACCGGCGCGCTCACGGTTTTAGACGTGCCGTGTTAGGCCTCCATAGAAATATCCAGAAGCTCCTGAGTGGGGAAGCGCGGCAAAGCTTCCTGGCGTCACGCAGAACTCTCCATGCAGAATGGAGCAGCAGAGGCGCCCAGAGCCAGACTAGGTGCCCGGGCCGAGCCCACCCAACCGTGGGGGTGGCGTGGGCAGTGGAGCATGCATCTGGGAACGTTGGAGTGAAAGGGCAGGCCAGGAACAAGTTTTGGCATCTAGACGATAAAACGCGGGACTGAGAATACCAGGCCCTAATGTGCGGCGAGCAGACGGTGGCGTGCGGCGGGGAGACGGTGGCGTGCGGCGGGAGACGGTGGCGTGCGGTGGGGAGACGGTGGCCGGACGCTGCAGAGTCCAGCCTTGACATGATCAGACCTGCCCCAGCCTCCCTCCCTGAGACTAGAACCCGTGCCGAGGCCCCCGACACCTGCCGTGGTCTGCCCCTTCCCCTCTGTTGGAATTTAAAGGATAAGGGGTAATAGGGTGATCTAAGAGCTCAGCCAATGAGCGCCGGCTGCCCCTACGGCAGGCCAGTGAGGAGGGCTCATGGCGGGGCTCAGCTCCAGGGTGAAAGGGACATGGGACAGACAGAAGGAAGCACCCTGCACCAGGAGGTACCAGTGAACACCTCTGCAGGGCCCAAGATGTGCTGGTCATCTGCTGAGTGACCAAATGCTCTCAACAATCATCCTAAATAGCCCCTCAGGGTGCACTGAGCATTGCGGAAGGCCGGACGAGTGCCTTGGGAGCCCTTGTTCCTCAGCCCTCCCACCTGTCCCTTTCCAGGCAGTCTGGTGCAGGTGCGGGACAGGACATCCAGGCGGGCTCTCCACTCCTCCTTTCTAGGTCAGCTGTTCCAGGCCTAGGCTGTAAATTAGGATCTCCTGGGAGCTTCCACATGCCTGATGCCAGAGGGGTTTGCCAGGACTTTGGGTCCAACACTGGGATGCTCCTGGGCAAACAGGCAGGTTGGTCGTCCTCCCTGGCCCCAGCCCGGCATCTCCGAGGCAGGCCTGGCACCTGTATTTCCCATGCTCCCCAGGCAACACCAACACACAGTTAAGGGGAGCCCACAGCCCCCAGCCTCTGCCCTGGGGTCTCAGGCACCCAGGAAAGACTTGGGAGCCTTCCTGACCACCCCCCTCTGAGTACAGACCAACATGTGGGAGGGGGTGGTCACATTCGCTTTCACATTTTTCTATGCACTCAGCAGACATTGTTGGGGGTGGGGGCTTGTACCTCCTCCCAGGCTGGGTGGGCGCACTTCCCGGAATATGCCTGAGCCGCGGGAGCTCTCTGGGTTGAGCCTTCCTTGCCTGCCATCCTGGGGTCCCCCAGAGCCGGATGGGATGGAGAGTGTGGAGGTCCATGACTGTGGACAGCTCCAGGGGTGCAAAGGGAGCACCCAGGCCACTGAGCAGTGGGCGCTGGACACATGAGTTCTGCTTCTACAGAGGAAGGCTATGTCAAACACTTCTGGGTTCAAACCAGCCTCTGGTGGCTGGCAGGTGCCCCTTCTTCCTGAATCCCAGAGCCACGAGGCAGCCTGAGGATCTCCTAGGAATGGCTAGACCTGGCACTGGTGGGAGCTGCTGCTCCATCCCTTTGGTGGCCGAGCAGGAGCCCAAAACCTCAGGAGGTCAACCCTGGAGGTAGGGCGGGCAGGAAGGCAGCACATCCTTCCACAGCTGCAGGGAACGTTGGTGACTCTCCCAATGCCTGCAACACACCCAGAACTGCCCCCTCGTAAGCCGCTGTGTCTGCTGGGTACTCGCCGTCTGGCCGCTGTGTCTGCTGGGTACTCGCCGTCTGGCCGCTGTGTCTGCTGGGTACTCGCTGTCTGGCCGCTGTGTCTGCTGGGTACTCGCCGTCTGGCCGCTGTGTCTGCTGGGTACTTGCTGTCTGGCCAGATCCTTCCTAAACTCAGCTGCCCCCTTGTAAGTCGCTGTGTCTGCTGGGTACTCGCCGTCTGGCCGCTGCGTCTGCTGGGTGCTCGCCGTCTGGCCGCCGGATCCTTCCTAAACTCTGCTGTGCACACGAATCACCAGGGATCTGGCTCAATTGCACGTGGTGACTCAGTGAGTCTGGGAGGGGGGCCAAGGTTCTGCATTTCCAACAAACCTGCAGGGAGGCCAGCACTGCTGGTGCAGGGACCACACTTTGAGCACCAAGGTCTTGATGGAAACAAGGCAGCTGTGAGTGTCTGTCTCTGGGTTGATCTTGATTTCCTGTTTGCTTGTGAGGCTACAGGGACTGAAAGGGACTGAAGCAGAGTCCCAGGAGCCTCGACAATCCATCCGGGGCAGGAACTGGGGCTTAGTTAAAATGGGGTCACTTCTGCCTGGGCTCAGACCTGTGGCCAAGCTGACTTTGGTTTCCCAGCCCAGGACCCACGGAGGGGTCTAAGTCCAGCTCCTGCACCAGCACCAAGCCCCACCTGCTGCCGGGAAAACTGTAGGAAGGTGGGGCCTCCAATGGGACCTCCTACTTCCCCAAACCCAGTCCCGAAACCCACATCCATCATGAAGAGACTGGCCAATAGGAACATGAGCGGGCCAGAGCGTGAGGTCTGGATGGAGGGACTGACTCCTTAGGGTCTCCTCCTAACACCCTGAGCCTGGTCATTAATCCAGAGCCTGGAAGTGTCTGTCCAGGATCTTCTGGCTCAAAATCCAACCAGAACTCCCAGAGAAGCAAGCTCCGCAGGCACCCAACCCGCATGCCTCAAGACAGCCAGCTCCAAAAGCTGCTGAGCCTAGATGGGCTGGCAACACAGATGACCCCCATCCTTAGAGGCCAAGGCCCTGTCTAGGACTTCAGGCAAAAACTAAGCTGTGGGGGGCATTTGTGTGTGCAAGCTCACACACAGTCTCCTGCAATAAGTCATGTTAATACTTACTGGTGAGGGGACATTCAGGAGGAAGGGAGAAGGGGCTGGGGTTCGTGTGTGGGAAGGGGGTGGCCTGGGTGATTCCCTACCCTGCCCTGTGGATCTGGCCATATCGCAAAAACCCTGGAGCAAATTTGCCATTGCCCCTCCTGCCGTCGGACTGAACTAGATCTCAGCACGTGGGGCCCTCCAGTGCTCCCCGGTACGTGGGGAAGCTGGTTCTGGGTGCTGCATGTTTATGCCTGCCTCACGGTGCCTTTAAAAGCCCATCATGGACATTTGTGCTGTGATGTCGGAGACTGAAGCCCCACAGCACTGCCCTTCCTGCTGTCCCAGGGAGCCAGATGCCTGGCTGGGCTGCCCCCACCCCACTCCATCGTTATCCTTTCACTTGGGACCAAAATGAACCTGCAAATGTGTTTCTCATTCCTCCCACTCAGGAACAGAAGAGCATCAGTATTGCAAACATATGTAGGGGGACTTTACTTCCTCCCAAATCCTGCCTTTCCTCAAGGCTTTCATCAAGTTTTGGATGAAATTCCATATTACATGTGTGCCCATTTCTCATCTTCTGAGGGTGCAGGCTGGGCTTGCTCTCACCCATCCCTGGCTGCTGTGTAGCTCCTGGTCCACAAGGGAGACTGGCAGGTCCTGGCCCTGCCAAAGACTCTCAGTGGGCTCTGGGGACCCTGGAGGCACCAGCTTGGGGTCCCATGATGGTAGTGCCAGATAATTGGTGTGGCCCAAGGCCTCTGGGCTGGTTCCTCTGTGACCCTGGAGCTTCCCACAGGCCTTGGCCCAGACACAGAGCATTTGTTGATTGAACAAGTAAAAACACATTAATATTCAGTAAATAACGCCGGGGGTGAGGTCGTCCACTTCAGTACATTCTTCAAATAATTGAAACCCCATCAATTCACATTAACATTTTTCACCTGGCCTCTTAAGCAGAGGCAGAGGCACTTACTCATCAACGTTCTGATTACAGGCGGGGCCCGTGATGCAGTCGAGAGCCTTTCTGGGGAGACACAGTCAACAAAGAAACAAGCAGACCTTGGGTGGGAGACAGTGGCCGACGCACTGAGAAAAGTGCCCCCAGTGCCTCCCCTGGGGGTCCTGCAGGATCCCGCCCCAGCAGGTCCCGAGCCTCAGGGCCCTGGGCACACAGCTGAAGGCCCAGGTGGGGGCAGGTGGCCTCACCCAGCGCCTCACCCACTGCCTCCTCCCTCTGGGCTGCCACTGGGAAGCCACCTCTTAATTAGCAAAACAAACAGCACGATGATAAATGTCAGATTTACTCAACAAATGATCAAAACCACTGTTTTTGCAGACCCCAGGGCAATCAAATGCCCTCACGGGTGATTTCCTTCAGGCAGGTGGGCTCCGGTGGCGGTAGGTGGGGTGTGATATTTGGGAGGAGACTGAACCCGGCTGTGTCCAGATGGAGGAGGCCAGGCATTTCGGGTGCCCTTCCTGACAAACCCCCTCCCTGAGACGAAGCTCAGGGGGCCCTTTCCACACACCTGGGGTACACACACAGCCACGCACAGGGTGAACCCCCAGGTCGGAGGTGGGGCATCTGACTCAGGGCACATCTCAGGGTGCCCCACAGCCCCCAGGAACAAAGCGGGTTTAGTCAGTGACTATTCCTAATACACAGGAGGGAGAGAGGAGGGGGCAGCCCTCCCCACCAGCGTCAGCCTCGGTGTGGAAGGAGAGCAGGCTTCGAACCAGCGACCAAGGCCGGAGGAAAGTCAGCTCCCAACCCCCACCCTCATTCCTGCTTTGCTAACGGAAAGCTCTCGCTTGAAGTCAGGCTGCCCCACAGCCTTGAACCCAAAGCTCGTGGGTGCCTCACGTGCTCCCTGCCCCGTCCCTCGTCCCCAGGGAGTTGTGCTGTCATCTACGTCAGCCCCGCGTCAGGGAGAGAAGGGCCCCGACCCTCCCCAGTCATCCCAAAGCCCAATGTTGCCTGGCAGCGTGTCTCTTGCGATAAAAAGAGAAAGGAAATTCGACCTTCTCATTTTATTTTATTTCAACTGAATTGTCCAGAACAAGAATTTTGTTCTCAGAGGAGAAAGAAAATGGTTTCCACGGTGTCCCAAAATGACAGTAAGAATAATCCACGTTACTGTTATTTCAAACCTGTCCTTCGAGAGACGCACACCCTGTTCCTGCAGGGGCTGCTACCCGGCGAGATCCCTTTGCTCACGCCACTCCCAGATCCCCTCTCCTCCAGGGGAACCCCGCTTCTGAGCTCAGAGTGGCCACAACACCATGCTCCTGGCCACCACGTAGGGAGGCCAAAATGACACCGATCCTTCTCGGATTTTGTTTGTTATCTTTGCTAAAATGTCATTACTTGTTCTTTTTCAGTAAATAAATACTGTGGACATTACAGTAAAATCAAATCACTCTGATTCATAACACTTAATTACCAATGTGAAAGTGAACAATTATGCACACGAAATTCAGGACCATCAGAGATAACACACACGCATGGGCCATCCCAGGCCTGACCTGGGATCCCACTGGCATGACGCTGGCACCCCTGTTTTCCTCTGACCCAGGCCTGACCTGGGATCCCACTGGCGTGACGCTGGCACCCCTGTTTTCCTCTGACCCAGGCCTAACCTGGGATCCCACTGGCGTGACGCTGGCACCCCTGTTTTTCTCTGACCCAGGCCTGCTCTGGTCGAGCTCACCGAAGGGGCGTGGAGGGAAAAGGGCTAGCAGGGACGCCTGGTTGGTGTGAGTGACTTGGGAAGGGGACTCAGCAGAAGGTGCTTCTCGTGTCTGGAACTACAGAGGGATCCCAGCCCTGAAGCCTGGTGCTCCTGTCCTGTCTCAGGCCCCTGTTCACGGCACTCAGAAGACAGGCCAGGCAGTCGGCAAGAGGAAGAAGTCTTCAGAGAAAGGGGCACCCGAAAGTCACTTCTCCCTCCAGGGCCGCCTCGGGGAAGGCAAAAACCCAAAGGGAAACAGCAATCAGCTCTTTCGGGACGCGTGGAAAATTCTGGGAAGGTTGCTTAGGGGACGATGTCACTTTTTCTGCCCAAAGTCCCCAGCTGAGGTGGCTGGAGGTGGGGAGAAACCTCCTTGATTGACGGACATCGCTCATTTCAGGCAGTTGTGGCTGCTGCCTAATTTCCACCCCCTGCTTCCTCCTCTCTGCCCTTCACAGAGGAGGTGGTGGCTTCCTGCCCAGTTCCAATGTCAGCTCCCGAAGGCACCGACGCACATGGCTGCCCCCTGCCCCATCTCATGGAAGTGACAAAACCCAAAGTGGTCCCAACGCCAGGGAATCGGTGCCCGAACGCACAAGGAAAACAAGGTCGGCGAGATCCTGCCGCGTGTGCGGGGAGCACCGTCTGAGGGCGTCGGGGGGAGAGTAAATATTTCTAAGCACCAGCAGGAGGGGTATCTGCCACCGTGGAACAAAGCCCTCCGCAGAAACGGGAGGTGCACCGTGGGGAGAGCGCGTTCCCTCACGTACACACACACCAGGGATAAACACACCGCAAAGTCAACAGGCAGCGGCAGGCAGTGGCGCAGCCTGCACCGGGCCTGGCACCACACGGACATCGTGATATGGGCCATTTCTTTAAAAAAAAAAAAAAAAAAAAAAGCAAATAGAAACTTGTATCAGAGTAGCCAAGAACAAAGTCACCTGAAGGTCATCCAAAGTGCTACCTACAGGGCCCCTGGGCCTCTCACATCCACAAGCCACCTCCTAATTAAACAGTCCAGACCTTTCTAAGTGTGAGGGACACACACCCTTGAATTCCTTTCCCACACACCAGGGAGGGCGGGACAGGGCGCTTCTGCCAAAGTTACTTCCACTGCACAGACAAAGACGAACGTTGCTACCAAAATGCTCTCCTTGGTCCCATGAGGGTCCTGTAGGGCCATGAAGCTGGGCAGTGTCTCCACCGAGGTCTTCTACTCCAAACTCTCTCCCTGTCCTGTCTAACTGGTGCCCCTGGCTCCTGGCCAGTCCCTCCTGAAGGTAACCTGACCTTGGGCCCACACACACTGTCCTCTGCCTCTCGATGGAGGGGGGTGGTGCGCCCGGCCCACAGGTGCTGCCCGTAGAGCTGCGGCTCCCACCCTGCTGGATGGCCGCGGACTCTGCCACACACTTTTCTTCAGGCACCAGGACCCCCATAGCTCTGTAATTGGCGGAGGGGGGAGCTTTAAGCTGACGCTCAGGGAACAGCTTCTGAGTCCCCCTATATCCTTGACGAGGAGCCACACAGGACTCTGTGAGCTACCAAGGACCACACCTGCCCGTTGGGAGCTGCTGGGGTGCCCTGGCCTTGTCCAGGGAGGATGCACTTAGCTCTGCAGGGTGCGGGCAGCCTCTGGCCCCCAGGCTGTCAGTGTTCTTACAAAGGGCTCTTAATGCCGTCAGCCCAGGGAGGTGCTCAAGGGCTGCTGGAGGCCACAGTGGCCTCCCCAGGGCCCATCTGAGTTGGGGCAGGCCTGATAGTGAGCATGGAACTGGCTGGGGACTTCTCCAGAGTCACGAGCGGCCAGGAGAGGAGGTGGGCAAGACACAGGATCCTGCCCCCATCCATCTGGGGGTCCTCTTCCCTGCTCAGGCCATTTGCCCATGAGGAGCCTACCTCCATATGGGCACTTCAGAGGCTGGGAGGCACAAGGGCATCCGCCCGGTGTTCCCATTTTCTACCCAAGCAGCAGCCCTGCCAAAAAGACCACTGACAACTGGCTGTGTGGGGCCGGCAGAAAGGCCAGGGCCCACCAGGAAGTGCACTTTGTGTGGGGGGGTGGGGCTCTTAGTCCCCGTAGGACCACTCGAGGGCCCCCAACACCGGTGCCTCGAGTCCCTCACAGCCTGGGCAGGATGCTCCGGGTGCTCCCCGCTCAGAGCCGTCCCAGGGATGCCCTGTCTCCTGACCCTTGCAGCAGGTTCACCAGGCCAGCTCCAGACCCTCAAGGCCAGTCACGTCATGGTGGGAAAATTTAAACAGTCAGCCATCCCTTCGTGGCAGGGCGGGGCCTGTACCCCTGGAACTGGAGAAGCTCAGGCTACTCTCAGGCCACTGGCTGACCGGGGCGGGCGGGGAAGGCGGCAGCCGGGACACTGTGGCCACCAGGTGTGATTTGCGAGCTGCTCCACACTGCCGTGGCCTGGAATGAAGCCCTGGAGTGCAGCTGCCTGTTCTGGGACTTTCTATGAATCTCCCTGCCCCGCCACGATGGCCGCGTTCACGCCCGGGATCCGGCGGGAAGCACGGGATGCTTTAAGACATGAGCTCATGAAAGACACATTTCCGGGAGAGAGTGGGCGTGCCCTACAGGGCTGACAGGCGCCCACGGGGACCTCTGATGCTTTCTGAGCCCCATCAGGCGAGCTGCAGGATAAAATAGGCTGGGAAATGTGACATTTGAACGCTCTCTCTGGCCGCGCCTCCCGCCTCGGGCAGTGGCTGCTCAGCCCGGCTTTATAAATAGATGGAACACAAGATAAATGGCCGTGATCAATCATGCTCAGGCGCGATTGCTCACCTCCCATCCGAAGTCCGTCTCCTTCGCCGCCGCCCGGGGCACCACCATGCAGGGACCCAGCCTCTCCCCGGCTTCCATCTTCCTCTTGGCCCAGACCCCCAGGCCGGCCCCCGGGATGGAGGACTCTCGCAGCTCGAAGTCCGGTGGAATCGGAATGTCTTCAGGAATGTAGACCGGGGCCTCGTACGGCGAGCCCTCCTTGGGGGTGAAGTCCTCGCTGGTGGGGAAGGGGGAGGGTGGCCCCACGGGGATGGGCGACATGGCACTGTCCTCGGCCTCGTCCTCTGCGCTGTGGCCGGCCAGCAGGTCCCGGTCGGGTTCATACATATTATTTACAACGTCACCGTCACCTAAAGGAGACAACGCAGCGTCAGCCTCTGCAGCACGTGCCCCTCCCGGGGTGTATGGCTCAGGGAGTGCCGGGGACTCGGGCGTCAATGGGGACGGAGGGTGCTCAGGGACCCAGAAGGCCCGGCTGCCACCCCTGCCTGGGATACGCCACCTCCGCTCCGCCCTGAGCCAAGCTGCCATCACTCCACGTCAGAGGCCGCAGAGGATAGGATCCTGCCAGGCTCCACTGGGACCAACCTTTCTGATGGGGTGGCACAGCCCCGCACACCCTGGCTCCCCCAGCCTGGCTCCCACAGCCACCTGAGGATGCGCTGGCTGGTCCTGCCCTAGGGGAACTAGGGAAGGAGCTACCGGTGCCTGGCAAGCTTGGCGACAGCCAGTGAAGCCGTCATGCGTGGCAGCTGACCCAGGGCTGGCTGATGGTGAAATATTTGCACCGGAATATTTCAAATGTCCTCTGTAGTCTTGGAAATCAGGGACGGCAGAAGTCCTAAGTGCCTGGGAGGACTCAGAATTTGGGTGACTGTGAAATGTGCTCAGTGCTGCTTCCCTGCACTTAGGCCATAGCCTGGACATCCCCACACTGAGGCCGCAGCCTGGACATTCCCATACTTAGGCCACAGCCTGGACATCCCCGTACTTAGGCCGCAGCCTGGACATTCTCATACTTAGGCCGCAGCCTGGATATCCCCACACTTAGGCCGCAGCCGGGACATGCACTGGGGTAGGGCCGGCTGGGTCTTGGGGAGGCTCATGGAAGTTCCTGATGATCTCGATGCAGGCTAGGAATAGGCCTGCTGAGGTCACAGATGTCGGAGTCATGGGGCCCCAGGTCACCCTGATGATCTCGACACAGGCTAGGAATAGGCCTGCTGAGGTCATGGATGTCGGAGTCATGGGGCCCCAGGTCACTGAGCTGAGCAATAAGAGGGTGCCCAGTTTGTCTGTCTGGGGTAGACCTTTGGGGTCCGTCCTAACAGACGGTGGGTGCCAAGAGAGTGTGTGTGTGCCAAGAGAGTGTGTGTGTGCAGGTGAAACTATAGCAGAGAGTAGCCCGAGGCACTGGGGGAGATGGGCAGGGTGAGGAGGAGTCCGGACAGGAAGAAAAGCAAAGCCCACCACCGAGTGCAGCCAAACCAGGACTCAGGCAGGCGAATGTTCACCGTGGCAGATTCACCATCGCCAGAAGGTGGAAACAGCCCACATCTGTCTGCGAGGGAATGAGGGAGTGGATGAATAGTGGATGGTACCACCCTCTCCAAGGAGGAGCACGGCCTGGACCAGCCCCGGACATGCGGCACTTGGTGTAGGAAGCCGATACAGAGGGTCACAGCTGTGGCACCATCCCTCCCCAAGGAGGAGGGCGGCCCTGGCACGCACAGCCCGGACAAGCCCCGGACATGCGGCATTCGGCGTAGGAAGCCGATGCAGAGGGTCACACCTGCCTGGCGGCGTTTAGGTGACTCATCCGGCACAGGCCCCCAGAGACAGACGCAGGTGGGAGGCTTCGGGGACTGGGGTGGGGGTGACAGCGAGAAGTCCAGGTCTCCTTTTGGGGTGATGAAGTGTCCGGGAACTAGAGAAGGAGTGGTCTCACCGCTGGGTGAACGGCTCAGTGCCGCTGAATCGCCCCCTTTATAGTGGTTGAATTCTGCCTCGATAACATAGAAAAGGCAGATGTGAGTGTTGGTTAGGTGGGGAGCAGCGGGAATGGGCAGGAGGTGGGGTGAGCTCCATCACCCTGACCTGATCTAGATCTTTCCACGCAAGCCCCTCCTTCTGTGGCTGCCTCGAAGACCCGGTCCCGCTGGCCCTCGCCTCCCGGCCCCGCCCCGCACCCTGACGTTGGCTGGGGAAACAGAAGCCTCCAAGGAGACCAGAACTTTTAAGTACAGGAAAAATAACTTCAGATTCCTCACACTGGTTGCAAACAGATCAGCACAAGAAAGAGCAAAATGCTTTCTTTCAAAAGAAACCAAAGTCTTGGGGGGGAAAGTCACAAGGAAAACACTTATTTAATTTATCAGCATTCAGAGAAGTAATTATTATGTTTTAAGTGGCCAACGGGTCCTTTCTAATTGACGCAGCGGATCCTTTCAGAGACGCAGCCATAGAACTGCCGCTGTTGTTCCTCCACCCTAAAGACCTGAAGTTGTTTAGGTTTGAAAGAACACCCCCATAACCCCCGCCCCACTGACTGTGTGCAGCATAAAGGTAAATTGGGGGGGGGGTAATTAACATGGCATCTTATTATTTGGAACTGGTAACTGCACGGAGCTCGCAAACAAAGTCAGGTTGGAAGCCAAAGCTCCCCCATGCACTCCTTAACTCCTCTCGGGCGTGGGCGCCTCCGCCTGAAGCACAAGTAGGAATTAGAACCCCAGGTGTTTCTGGGAGTTCCGCTGGAGCCCGAAGTGGGGCAGTGTCCCTATCAAGTGCATATCCGTTGCAGGGCTCCGTTTAAAACACGGCTTTTTTCTGTTTGAATTCTACTTCCCAAAACCCCTGACCCGCTGGAGGAAAATCAACGCTTTAAGGGCATGTTTAATTTACTGGCCAAGCAAACAGCTTAGGAGAGAAAGGTAGTGTTTCCTGCTGATTAAAGGGAGGTCTGTGCATCGGGCCCCGGCCTCCCTTCCCCGGCGGTCACAGGGGTTAAGCGATTGCCCACAGCCTCCAGGAAAAGCCCGTCTCATTTTGCTGTCCCCGTTGCTGGGGGAGAGGGAGCTCTTCTTTCAAGGGTGGGTGAGAGGAGGGCTAATTAGTGTGCAGAAAACACTGTGAGAAAATGAGGTGCAGAGAATAGCCCTAAAGCCCAGAGAAAGCAGGAAGCCTGCACGGAGGCCTCGGCAGGGCCCGGGCCCACAAATCGCTCGCTGCCCTGCACAGAGGCTGCAGCAGGGCCAGGCACAAATCGTTCGCTCTCTGGGGTCCCCGGGGCAACCAGAGCCGGGAAATCAGGCTCAGCCCTCCTCTGCCCTGAGCTCCAGCCAGGACGCCCCTGAGAGGGTCAGCAAGGTCAGTAGGCTGCCCAGTCCTCTACCCTGCTGGACAGGCTTGTTCTGGACGTGGGCATCTTTTCACTGAGGTTCCCAGACCCTACTACCCAGGCCTCCATGACACGGGGGTGCATTTCCGGCAGGCACTCTCTCTCAGGTCAGCGTGCAGGGCCAGGATCATGTATGACTTTGGAGATGCAGGCTGTGTAACAACATGCAATTGACTTGTCAGGAGACCTGACATCCTTTATTTGGGATTGCTGGGATTTTATTCCAGGGTACAGAGGCCATCACTTCTAGAATTTCTATGGGGAGACCTATGGAATTATAAAAGCAAGGAGGGGAGTGGGGATACAGGGAGCTCAGGAGGGAAGAGGCAGGCTTGGCCAGCAGGGAGCTGAGTGACCCCGAGTCGGGGCCAAGGCCACCCCTTTCTGCCCGTGAAGAATCTGCCAAGCTGCCAGTCCCAGCCGAGTCTGTGTTCTCAGCGATCTTCATGGAGAGGCCCCGCTTTGAGTCTTGTCACACACATGTATGAGCGATAGTCATTTGATCACATAATACAAGTCAGGGAGGTGAAGAAACCCTGCTTCTGCCTCAGGCTGGGACAGAGGCCGAGCTGGCCAGGAGCCCACAGTGACCTCAGCTCCTCACACTGCCCCTGGGCTCCACCACAACCCTTGGTTTAAGGCTGAGTTTCTCTCAGCCTCACAGTGGATTTCTTCTTCTGCACCCCTCACCCAGGCTGTAGGAAATCATCCCGGAACAGAGGCCACCCCCACCATCTCCCAAGAGAGCCATGTCTAGAAAGCAAAGCTATGGCCAGGGTTTTGGGGTCTGGAGAGACAGAGAGAAGAGGCCACAGATCAGGACCACTGTGCTAAACTGGCCAAGACAGGGGCCCAACAGCCAACAGAGGGTCCCTCATCGCCGTCCACCTGGGGCTGGCCCTGCCAGGGCCACATGAGCAGTGCCCTCACAGGGGGATTATCAACATGACGATCCATTCCCCGAAGCCTGAGCGCTGGGCGGCTCTGTGGCAGGGATGGGCAGATTTCAGCCTAGATTCTTGGCCGGAGGGAGTACACGGGGGTTTTTTGGAGTCGGTATCTGCCTGGCTGTGCTTCCTCCTTCATCATGTGGTTTTAAGGAGAAGCCATGAGGCCTGCAGGTCCCACTGGGCAGGAAAGAGGCACCGTGCGGCAGCTGGCCGGGAAGGGCGGCCCCCAGAGTGCATGTGAGGGTGAACATCCCGTGCGCATCTGTGTGTAAGCATGTGTAAGACCATGTGTAAGACTGCGTGTGTAAGACCGTGTGTAAGACTGTGTGTCAGACTGTATGTATAAACATGTTACTGCGTGTGTAAGAGTGTAAGACTGTGTGTAAACATGCTACTGTGTGTAAGAGTGTGTGTGAGACTGTGTGTGTAAACATGCTACTGCATGTGTAAGAAAGACTGCATGTGTAAGCATGTGACTGCGTGTGTAAGATCATGTGTAAGACCGTGTGTAAGATCATATGTAAGCATGTGTAAGACCATGTGTAAGACTGCGTGTGTAAGACTGCGTGTAAGACTGCGTAAGACTGTGTGTAAGACTGCATGTGTAAGCATGTGACTGAATGTGTAAGAGCATGTGTAAGCATGTGTAAGACCATGTGTAAGACTGCGTGTGTAAGCAGAGGGCCTGGTCAGGAACCTGAAAAGGTGTCCAGGGCAACCTCAGCTGACCCCAGCGTCTATGCGGCCTCTCGGTTGGGAAACCTGTTCTCTTCTGTCTGGAGACCCCTCAGGAGGAAGGGTCTCCCGTCTGCTGGGTGAGGGGCTGAAGTTCGGACCCCCTTGCCTCCCTCCCTCAAGGGCGAGGTGGCGAATGGCACTTGGCTGCCCCAGGCTGCCATCGTCCAGGGCCCATGCGGGCTCCCTGGGGGCCTCCTGATGCTGGCCTGGGTCTTCACTTCTGCGGCCCACGGGCCCTGTGGGGACTTGGTCCCGCCCAGCTGCACACCTCTCTGTGGGGCCAAGCTGCGGTCCTGGAGATGCCCAAAATAGGACCCACTGGGAGAACTGTGCCAAGAGCAGGCTGGGGCTCTGTGCGGCGTTTCTCACAACGGCACACGCGGCCACGTGATTTCAAGGAACATTTCAGTGAAAGGAACACCCGCTCCAAAAATCCACGGTTCCTTACTCCACCTGTGTGCACATGGATGTGTGATGACTTCGGGCCTATGAGTTTACAGCAGAACATACTTAATGATTCCTGCCCAGCTCAGAGACACCTTGTCTTGGCCTGGGGGGTGGGAGGAGCTGAAAAAAAAATGGAAACAACAAAAACAACTGTGGAGGGTGGCAGTGAGTGCTCCTGATCAACCTGAGAAACACGAGGGAACCCTTTGCTGTGCATTCCCTGAAATGTCACATTTCAGAAAACCTAAGGTCAAAAGTCTGAGAGGGAAGGGACAGGAAAGTCCAGGGTAATGATTCTGGGCAGCAAACCACCAAGAACCTTGTCATTCGTTAATTTCTTTGTCATCGTGGAGCAAACAAACCCGGTGGCAGCCTGGGGAGGGTCCACCGTGATAGGAGCAGGGACCGGGGAAGCAGGGGTGGCCCCACCCCGTCCTGAATTCCTGCGGGTCCACTCAGGCCCTAGATCTCTGGGCTTTGGGAGCCGTCTCTGTAACCAGAAAAGCTTGTACGAGATCACTTGGGGCTGGATCACCTTGGGATCTTCCACACTCTCCAAGGAGGCTAGTGCCTGGTGAGCGGCGCAAGGCGGACGCCAGCGAGGCGCCAGGACACAGGCGCCCGGCTTTGAGAGCAGGCAGCCCCTTCAATCTGCCCTGCAGTGCCATGCTGGCCTGCCCTGAGTCCAGGTTGGCAGCTGGGTGGGTGCTCGGGGGCCCTTTTCTCTCCCTCATGCTACCTGATGGATCTGCCACCCCACAGCAGGTTTCTCAGCCTGTTTCCAGCTGTTGGGACAGAGGTGACGTCACAGTCTCTCTGTTGCCTGCACCCAGCCATGTGGACGAAGCAGTGAGTGGCTCCGGGAGGAGGGTCTGCTCCTCCCTCAGGGGAGCTACCCACTGTACAGCTGGGGAAACAGAGGCACAAGGGGGTGAAGGAGCCTGTCATCCCCCAGTGAGGAACTGAGGGCTGGGGCACACCCATTTCTGAGTCCACGCTCCCTGCCCCTGGCACCCAACCCAGCCATGCCCTGGGGCACAAGTGCTCCGACCCCAGTCCTGGCCCTACCAGGTGGCCCCTCTGCCTCACCCTAGTCCAGGCGGAGCCCTCTTATTTGGATTGGGATCCGCTACACGCCCCCCACGGCCATCAGGCAGGGAGAATGCGTGTGCTGGGCGCCATATGGACACTTTCAAAACTGGGGAGAGCCCTGGATGGGGTTTGTCTGAGTTCCTCCAAGCCCCTGACAGTAACATCAGGCCTCAAGGCCCGTGAAAGGCCCAGGATCGGGTCACCTCCTTCTCTAAACCCACAGGGCCAGGGCCAGCCCAGGGGAAGGGCTGGGCAAGGTGTGTGGAGCGAGGTGGGACCAGAAGGCTTTAGAGGTCAGGCAGACCCCACTGTGGGTTTCAGCCCCCGTGGCTCAGGAGTCTGAGTGGAGTCCCCGATGGCGGCCTCTGCATCCCCTGGGGACTTGCTAGAGCTGTAATTCCCGGGTCCACCCAGGCCCACTGACCGGGGCGGGGCTGGCGTGTGCAGGCAATCTGTGCAGCAGCAAAGCCTCCGGGAGGGAGGCCCTCGAGGAGCAGGGCCCTCCAGTTTGGGAAGTGGGGGTGGGGACAGATGGGGAAGTGCTGAGTGACAAGGGTGCATCCTGGGGGAACAGGGCTTAACACAGAGGGCCTTTCTAAAACGTCAAGAAGATCACCCTGAAAATCTGAACTGAAACCCTTATTGACCCTGAGGTTTTTCAAATAAGTGCACAGATTTGCCACCCAGTTGGAGAAAAGCAAGCGGCAGCCTCCAGGAGCCCTGGCCTCCGGGAGAACAGCAGCTGGGCCGCAAAGCACTTTTCCCATCCAAAGCATTCCCAGGAAGACGTGGCTGTTAAAGAACCACCTCTCCGCAGAGCTCGGTTCTGGGTGTGAGGCTGTGCAGAGGTGAGGGAGGCAGATGGAGGCCTGTGGGAAGGAGGGGAGAATAGCCAAGAATTTCAGAAGTGCTGTGTTCAAGATGCCCCTCGCCTGTCTGTGTAGATCTGGCCTCCAACAGCTTCAAGTCTAAAACTGCCCCCACAACTGCTTTCTCTCATGCGTGGCATTTTTTATTGGGTGTGAGGGGACCAAATATTTGCCGTCATATAGCTACATGCTCCTCGATCTTCTCCCCTAATATCGCTGGCAGGAGGAGGATCCACTCCCCAGCCCACCAAACGCCGGGCTGTAGCTCCTGTAAAACTCAGTCTTAGCTGAGCCTCGCAAGTCTGTTTTTAACTGCAGTCTCCTGGCCCGAGGCAGCCAGACACTGCGGCCTGGTGTCTGCCGGAAGGGTCTTCCCGCTCTGAGGAGCTGTGCTGCCCTGCTCTGAAACAGGCAGGACCCAGCACGAAGCAGCGCCTCCCCAAAGGCCACATCGAGGTGTGCATGCCTCAGGTTGCATTCAGTCTCACCTGGCCCATCCAAAACAATATCTAAACTTACTAATCAGTTCAGGCCAACATATAAATGTGATTTCAAAGGAAGGCAAAACTTCAGGACAGAGAATGCCTGAGAATACATCACAACTCCAAGACTGGGAGGAAACATGGTCCCTGGTTGACCACACAGCTGTTCGATTCCAGAGTGATGCCAGGAAAGACTTTGGAGCAATCAGCCTCTAATCAGACAGCAGAGCACTGACACTGGCTCGCTCTCCTGGGGACTGGCCGGCTGCTGATATTGACTGGGCCGTGGAGCAAGCAGCCGGCACCGTGGTCCAGTTCATTCTTGCAGCAGCCCTGGAGGGAAGGCAGAGTTGTGACCTCACCCAGTTCATACATCAAAGAAGAGAAGCTCAGAGAGTGAGCAACTTCCTAAATGCCATAGAGCTAGTCAGGAACAAGCTGGGAGTTGTTCAAACAGTCTTGATTTCGAAGCTCTCAAACACCACTCTAACAACCCCATGTTTTCCCTACAATGACAAAACACCCCAGACAGTTTCCTGGCAGTCAGTAATGGACTTCGTCATGTCCAGCAGAAGAGGTACGGGTGGGAGTGTGAATAAATGTTTGACAGATGGATGGAGAGATACATAGCTGAATGGATAAGTGGGTGGGTGGATGAATTTATGAATGGATGGAAAAATTGACGGATGGGTGAATAGATGAATGAATGGATGAGTAAATGGATGGGTTGATGGATGGGTGAATGAATGGACAGATGGTTGATGAACACATAGATAAGTGGATGAATGGATAAGTGGATAGATACATGAGTAGATGGATGAGCTAATGGATGGATGGATGAGTTAATGGATGGATGGATGAGTGGGTAGAAGGAAAAATGGATGGATGAGTACTTGGATGGGTTAATGGATCGATGGATGAATGAATGGGTGTGTGAATGAATGGGTGAATGCATGAGTGGATAGATGGTGGATACATGGATGGACAGAAGGAAGAATGGATAGGTGAATGAGTGCATGGATGGGTTAATGAATAAATGGATGAATGGATGGGTGGGTGAATCAACACGTGGATGGATGGATGGATTTATAAGGGGATGGATGGAAGGAGGTACAGATGGAAGAATAGATGGATGGATGGATAGATGGGCAGATGGATGGATGGATGGATGGATAGATGGATGGATGGACAGATGGTGGATGAATGCATAGATAGGTGGATGAATGGCTGGGTGGATAGATGAGGAGATAGATGGGTACACGGATGGATAGATGAATGGATGGGTGGATGGATGGATGGAAGGAAGGAAGAATGGATAGATGAATGAGTGCATGGATGGGTTAATGAATGAATGGATGAATGGATGGGTAGATGAATCAATGGGTGGATGGATGGAAGGATTTATAAGGGGATGGATGGAAGGAGGTACGGATGAAAGAACAGATGGATGGACGGATGGATGGGCAGATGGATGGATGGATGGATGGACGGACGGACGGACGGACGGATGGATGGATGGATGGATGGATGGACAGATGGTGGATGAATGCATAGATAGGTGGACGAATGGCTGGGTGGATAGATGAGGGGATAGATGCATAAATGGATGGATGGATAGATGAATGGATGGATGGATAGATGAATGAGTGCATGGATGGGTTAATGAATGAATGGATTAATGGATGGGTGGGTGAATCAATGAGTGGGTGGGTGGGTGGATGGATGGATGGACGAATGGATGAGTGAGTGAGTGAGTGGATGGATGGATAGGGGTGAGAGCAACCCTCGAGGGCAGTTCTTAACAGAAAAGGTAGAAGGCAGTACTCTCACTCCCATTTCTGACTTTCCTTCCCTAGCAGTGAAGCACCATTAACAACTCTGGGTCCTCTCTGCCCTTGACCCTGATCGACTCATCTGAAAGGAACATCTGGGCTTTCTCAGCCAGGCCCCACCTCTGAGAGAGGGCTGGTTTCTCTGCTGCTTCTTCAGGACTGACTGGCTGTCACCCTCCCTGCACCCATGTGGGGGGTGGGCAGGTCTGAGTTCTGGGACTCGGCCGGGGATGTGCCTGGCTCCCACAGTGAGTGCAGGTTCCACCTGAGCCTTGTGGAGGCCTCATCCTCTGGCTCCAATTTTCCTTCTCAGAACCAAGCAGGGAGGAGCGCTGTGTAGTGGGTCAGAGACCTGGAGAACGCTCCCCCATCTGGGTGCCTACAAGTCCCCATGAGCTGTGAAGGGCCATTCTGCCCCCTGAACAAAACAAGGAGAGGGAGAGGCGGGCACATCAGGCAGGCTGCGACTGTGAGAGCTGATCAGGGAGAGCAGGCACGCACTGAGGCAACTTCTAGAGAAAAAATAGGGTGTTCCCTTTCCTCACAGAGGATTCTGTACACCTACATCCTTGCAGAGTGTATCTCGGGGAGCAGAAGGCCCCTCTTCAGGGGGAGGGCGCCTGGAGGGGCAGGGGTCATCCTGAAGGCCCCCTTCCCAAAAACAGTTTGCTAGAAAGAGAAACTTGGGAACTGATGGAGTTCTATCTTGTTCTTCTTTTCTGTCTTTAAAACTGTGCGGTAAAGGCAAAAGCTTCTCCCCTCACCCTGGATCTTGGCCTCGAGACAAAAACAAAGCTGTCGTAACTCCAGGAAACGGTGCTAGGAGGAGCCTTGGCCGCTGGTCCCACCTTCTGACCTGCCCCGGGCCGCGGCTGCCCTGCAGCGCTGGGACTCATTGGCATTCCCCTCCTGAGCGTCTGCACCCAGAACCAAGCGGCCGCTATTAACACAGCAGATTAATAGCACCGAGAAAGCCGTTTCTGCAAACATGCTAAATATTAATAATGCTCAATCGCCATTTCTATTCCAAACCTGCACCCGGGACCTGGCCCACAGGGACTGGGGAACGGTGAACCCCAGCTGCGGGGCTGATGAAGCCAAATTGTCATTAGGGCCCGGGAGAGCCTGGGAAGGCGGGGCCCTGACCTCAGAGACAGGCTCCCAGCCCTCTCGGAGCCACCGAGGCACAGAAACTTCCCCAGCAAAGAGGTGGGGCTTGCTGCCTTGTCTCCCCAGTTCTGACCAGATGCAACCCCCTGGCCTGGCTACCTTCACACACACTTGCTTTTGTCGCAGACACGGAGGCAGGCAGGGACGGTCCACAGCGCTGCCTCTGCTTTAGAGATGAAGGAAGTGGACGGAAACCCACTCCAGGTCTTGTCCAGGGCACAGCGCGGGGAAGCGCAGACCCAGCCCTTCTGACTCGGGGAGTCTCCACCAGCCCCCAATGTCACCCGGGCTGGCCGGCGGCTCCCAAGACTGTAACCAGTTGAATGATGTCACCCCAAAAGGAGCGTTCAAGCCCTAACCTCTGGGCCTCAGAATGTGACCTGGTTTGGAAATAAGGTCTTTATAGCAGTAACCGAGTTCAGGTGAGGTCACTGGGGAGGGCCCTAATTCAATGGGACTGGTGTCCTTATAGGACAAGGAGGGGGACACAGACACATGCCCAGGTGACACCCGTATGATGACAGAGGCAGGGATTTGCCCTGAGCCAAGGAAGGCCTGGAGCCACCAGAAGCTGGGAGAGGTGAGCGGGGACTCTTCCCCCAGAGCCTCCAGAGGCAGTAAGACCCTGTCCGCAGCCCGGCTGTGTGTCTCTGGCCTCCGGAGCAGGAGAGCGCCCTTCGATTGTTTCCGTCCACCCGGTTTGTGCTCTTTTGTTAAAGCAGACCCAAGACACTCACACAAAGACCAAAGCGACCACAGCATGGGCCTGGCCGAGAACACACAAGGCTCCCTGCCAACCCCTCTGGCCATAACCTGCTCCCGGTGCCCTGAAGCAGGTTGCTGGTCCCCCATCTCCCAGAGGAAGAAACAAAGGCTTGCACCAGGAGGATAAACCACCCAGATGAGCCATGTTGCTGAGCAGGGAGCCTCGGCCCCATCACAGCCTGGAGGATGCATGGCTGCCATTCACGCCCCAGGGACCAGCCGTGCAGCTCAGAGAGAAGCACATCCGCTGCCAAGGGGAAGGGTGAGCAGCCCCAACCTATGTGCGGCCCACACCTCTGGGGCAGGCGGGTGGGCCTGGGTGCGCTGCACAGACCACCACAAAGTCCCACTGGGGTCCATGAAGCCACTGCCCACGAACGCCCCTCCCAGCCCCTGGAATCTCCCCAGACCAGCCAAGCTGAATCTGGCCCTCACGCAGGGCCATGGAGGCCTCCGTCGGACAGCTCAGGCCACCTGGCCCTACTTAAAGCCGAAGCATTATTCTAAGACGATTATTTATCCGTGCAATGCTCCAGGGACAGCAGCGTTCCCATTTCAGACCCCGCATCCTGTATTTCCTCGCCGCCTCCATCGCCCCGGGCAGGCACTGAATGACTCGCGATGCCACTGTAATTTTTATCAAGCCTTGTTCCTGGTAAAAAGCCTCTTTGTTTCAGAGAGATGTGATTTGGCCTTTTTTCTTCCTCTCCTTTATTCCTTGGTTAATATACCACTTCCCCGAGCCCCGGGGGCAGCAAGGTAGCCCACGGATTGCTCAAATCTCACTATTTCCCTCCTGAATCACAGCCGAGGCTCCCCGGCCCTGCGCTAAAGCAGCATCTGGGCGGCAGCAGAGTGGGGTGCCTCTCCTTAACCCTTCACTGTGCAAGCACTGGACCCCTCAAATACCAGGGGGTGTTGGCTCCAAGCACTAGCTCCACGCCCTGAGATCTGGCAGCCTGACAGTGTGCTTCTAAAAAGACTGTGGGCAAATACATATAACATAAAATGTATCATTTTAGTCATTTTTCACTGCACAGCTCCCTGGCGTTAAGCACATTCACGCTGTGTGCTGCCTTCAGTCACCACCACCTATCTTCAGAATGCCCGCATCTCCCCAGAGAGAAAGTCTACCCCGTCAGACACTCTCCAGCCCCTCCCCCAGCCCCTGGCCCCCACCATTCTACTTTCCGTCTCTATGCATGCGATGTCTCTAGGGACCTCCCGCAAGTGGGATCCTACAATATTGGCCTTTTCCAACTGGCTTACTTAGCTTAGCACAATGTCCTCGAGTTTCCTCCAGGTGGTGGCGTGTGTCGCCATTTCCTTCCTTTTGAGGGCTGAGGAATGGTCCAGGCATGTGCATGCCGCCTCCGGCTTATCTCTTCACTTGTGGATGGACACTTGCGTGTCTCCACATTCTAGCTACAGTGAAGCACACACCAGTGAACACCTGAATC
The DNA here is from genome assembly GCF_047675955.1 of Chlorocebus sabaeus. Taxonomy (NCBI): domain Eukaryota; kingdom Metazoa; phylum Chordata; class Mammalia; order Primates; family Cercopithecidae; genus Chlorocebus; species Chlorocebus sabaeus. Next base: position 133,678,333 of record NC_132923.1, read on the forward strand.
GACGGTGTACTCTTAGCATCAACAAAACTCACAGGCTATTCCACCCAAGTGAAACGAGGTTCCCGTCAACAGCCCCACTGCCCAGGTCTCAGGGTCTCTGGAAAGCAGGTAAGGTTGACGTCCCCCACCACCCTGGTTGACTCGGTCCTATAAGCAAGGGCAGGGTCTCCTTCCAGCCTGTGTACCTTGGGACTGGGGTAAAGCCACTTATACCTTCTGGACCTCAGCCTCCTCCTCTGTAAAACAGGCACAGATCCAACCTGGAAGACTTTGGGGGACGTTCAAAGCCGTAATGCCCTGCCCCTCACCTGCATGTGAGTGGGTGATGCTGTTCTCAACTCCTCCACCCTGATTGCTAGGCGGCCCCCACACCTGAGGCAGCTGGCACGGCAGCCGGCAAGGCCCACAGCAGCATAAGGACATCGTGGGGCCATTGAGCACCTCACAGACTTCCGCTGGGCCCAGGGATGCTCCTCCGGCACCGGGGACCCCATTCTTCTGGATCACAGCTCCCCCATTGGGGCGGAGGCTGGGGGTGCACCTGGGGCTGGGGTCGCTGCCCCAGGACTTTGTGCTCAGGAGGCCCCTGATCCAAGCAGGATTACTAGAGGTTCTGGCTGGTGGAGGGCTCAGGTGGCCACAGAGAACAGGGTCACCTCTCACCTGGAGGCTTCCTCAGGCTCCTGCTGGCGCTCAGCCAGGTGCTTAGGCATTCTGGAGGCCTGGGGTCCTTCAGGTTCCACGGAGCCAACCAGAACCCAGAGGGGTCCTGGGCTTGCCAGCCCGAGGAGGGCAGGACAAGAGCCAGCTCAGCTCCTGGCCAGAGCAGATTTGGGGAAGGGTCCCCCAACATACACAGACAGCTGTGTTTCTGCAAACTCGGAGGCTGTAAGTGGGATACCGAGGGCCGAGGAAGGGATGGTCAGCTACCCGAAGATGCTGCCTGCTGCCAGGTCACCTGGGGCACTGAGGGTTTGGAGGGGGTTGCAATCAAGGCCGGGGTCCTTGCAGGAGGCTCTGCAGGCCAGGCCACCTGAGGGCAAAGTGCACTCAGCCAGGGCTTGTTCAGAAAAGAAAACACACTTGGAGATTTCTGTTCTCTGCTTCCCTTTCCCTGGCTCTGCCCCGACAGCGGGGAGGAGGAACAAGGGGTTAAATGCTGAGCAAGCGCCGTAACAGCCGACCGCCACCAAACTATTTATAGACTTATTTATCTCTTTAGTTCCTACCAACTGGGCCTGTGGCTGCCGTGCATAGGCCAGAGCAAGTCACGCCGCAAGTAAACAAACATGGCCCTGAAATAAAAATTGCAAGAGGGAGAGAGGGCCCTGAGCGCTGCCCGTCAGCGGGACGGCGCAGGTCTCCCTGGGGCACTGAGGGTGCGGGTCCCTCTGGGACAGGGGTGCCCCTGCCCCAGGCTTCTCTTAGGGGCTGCAGCGAGGCTGTGTGGGCTCTCTAGCCCAGGTGGACTGGGGAGCACAGCCTCGCTTGGGCTGGCATCATCAACCTGAGCTCTGGGAGCTGAAACACACGTTTTCCCGGCGGCCTGCCTCCGCCATGGCCGCTGCAGACAGAGCAGGCCACGGGCTCCTGACAGACCTGGCTGCTGGGATGAAAACTGGGGGTTTGCATCACGGGGTGGGGAGGGCAGCATCCATGTCCGTGTGCCTCCAGCCCTGGTGACGGGGGCGGCCAGGACAGCTTTGTTGCCAATGGTGGGTGCAGGCCCTCCCTTCCCCTGCTCCCCCAGCCCCGCCTCCTCTGGGCACAGAGGCGGGCTGGCTCACTGCCCTGGCCTGGCCTCCCACCAGAGTGGGGGTGGGGATCCACAGAGGCTGAGGCCTTTGAGGCCTGACTCCCCGCCCCTCACAGCCAGAGTAGGGGCTGGGGGCCACCCAGATGCTCCTAGGGAAACTGGTACCACCTTGGGTTCCGGCTCTAGGGGCCAGGAGGACCCTCCCTGGATAAACGCATTGCCCAGCCCCTGGTCCTAATCCACTCAGCTCTGCTCCCTAATTCCCTCCCACATGGTGATGGGGCTGCAGTGGACGGGTGGGGAGAACAGCCTGAAGGTGCCCCCATCACCCTCAGGGCCAGAGAGCCCGGGGCAGCTGGAAGCCTCACCCCTTCAGGCCTGGGGGGCCTCTGCACCCCCATCCCGGAAGGGTCTGCAGCCACTCCTGGGGGAAGCGGCCAGGCTGCAGGTGTGAGGCCACACTTGCCCTGATGAAGACGTTCATGGTTTTAACCATAGAATCAAGAACTTAACCCTTCCCAGCCCGTTCACACTCAGCCGCCCTCAGATTCATTTAGCAGTCCAGCGGCGAGGAAAAAAAGAAAGAGAGAAAGAAAAAAATTCATTAATTTTTATTAACAGGGAGAGCCATTTGTTCCCTGTGACAATATTTGACTTGTCGAAATGATTTTCACCTCTGCCACGAGGTGCGCGCGGTCCACATACATCACCCGATTACTCGGAGCGCGCGGGCCGCAGTCATTAGGCAGTGAATTAACGACAGTCCCCCCGCTATTAATCACCCTGACAAAGGCGTTAGCTTGCCACTGACCCGAGCGCGGCCCGTGGACATGGCAGCCAGGGAAGAGGGCCCGAGGCTCGCGGGGGAACCATGGGGCTGCGGGGGCACCCGGCCCTTCCCTGCCTGCCCCCTCAAGATCCTGATGGTGTGCAGGCCCTTGCAGGTGTTGGGGGCCCAGGTGGGGGGCGGGCTCTGTCTTTTTTTCTTTAATCGTTTGTTTTCCTCTGTCAGGGATAATCTACCCTTCAGCAACCGCCCCAGAGCCTGGACTGTTATTATCTCCATTTTATGGATCAGGAAACTGAGGCACAGAGAAGCCAGGACCTGCCCTAGGCTGTGCACGGGAGAGGGGTGGGACTCAAGCCCCCGGGCCAAGGAGTTCCTTGGCCTGCACTCCTCCGGCTGCACGGGAGAGGGGCAGCGCTGGGACTCAAACCCCGGGGAGGAGCTCCTTGGCCTGCACGCCCACCCCTGTGTGGTGTCTCCCCACCCTGGGCCCTGAGGAGAGCCGCTGGGGACGGGGCTCCCATGGCAACCGTGGGGTGTCTCCCTGAGCTCTGGGTCAGCCCCGCAGTGTTTTCTAATCCTAGGGATTCAGAACGGTGGGGGACGAACGGAAGGGCCTCAGGAATCAAATTTGTGTGAGGTTTGTTTCTTCCCGAGGTTCCAAACCATGGGTTTTGTTGAAAAGACACAGTAGAAATTCCACACAATACCTCCAAGGGTCCATTTAGCATCAGGGCCAGCTGAGGCTCAGAAAGTGTCCAGGGCCACACACCACACTTGTCACAAGCCTTCCACGGAGAGGCTGGAGACCCCAGCCGCGGCCACCACAGGGTCTCGGGACGTCCCCCTTACAGGGGTGGGGGTGCTTCTGTTGGACTCATCAGCCTACAGGCTACAGTCCCGTGTTGCTTTGCACTGGTCCTGAACCTGCGCCCTGGGAGTGGCCACAGGGGTCAGCGCAGGCGGGAGGGGGTGTGGGCAGCAACCACCGGGCTCCAGGAGTAGGCTGGGCAGGCCAGGGCTTCTCATCTGCAGACGCGGAATGACAGTGGTCACCTGGCAGGGTCCTTCTGAGTGTTCTGGGAAGTGACGTTGGCAGCGCACTTTTCACGGGCCGGGCAGGTGGCAGGTGGCCCAGGAAACACAGGCCCCCACTTCCTCCTCATTCCCTGACATACTTTAACCATTTTTTGCACTTTTTTTTTTTTTTTTTTTTTTTTTTTTGAGACGGAGTCTCGCTCTGCCGGCCAGGCTGGGGTGCAGTGGCCGGATCTCAGCTCACTGCAAGCTCCGCCTCCCGGGTTCACGCCATTCTCCTGCCTCAGCCTCCCGAGTAGCTGGGACTACAGGCGCCCGCCACCTCGCCTGGCTAGATTTTTGTATTTTTTAGTAGAGATGGGGTTTCACCGTGTTAGCCAGGATGGTCTCGATCTCCTGACCTCGTGATCCGCCCGTCTCGGCCTCCCAAAGTGCTGGGATTACAGGCTTGAGCCACCGCGCCCGGCCTATTTTTTGCACATTAATCCCATTAATCACCTTTACATTTTAAAGCAATTTCTTTGCGTTAACCCAGGCATCAGATCTGTATTTCGGTCTGGTCTAAACCAGGGTGTGAAAGGGCGAGGGCTGGGGGTGGGGCGGGAATAGCTGCGGGTCCATTTGTCTTCTTTCTCCGGACTTCTCATTTTTTATGCCTCAGCAAATTTCCTAATTTTCCTCATTAGCAACTAATTTACAAGTCTCAACAATCTTTCCACCTGTTCCTTCCACCGCGGGTGTTGTAAGATTGGAAAGAGCCACTTGCTCACTTGTGTGATGCTGGTTCCAGGGGTTCCAGAAAACCAGGCAGGGTGGGGTGGGAGGATGGCTGCGTGGGAGCAGGGGCAATGCCACAGAGGCGCTGGGAGGCAGGGGTGGGGCGGGAGGATGGCGGGAGCAGAGACGGGAGGACGGTGGGAGCAGGGGCAATGCCACAGAGGTGCTGGGAGGAGGCTCCAGGTTGGCACCTTCTTCACCCGTGGCAGGATTCATGACTGGGAGGCCCTTTGCCCCGGCCGCATGTGAGCCTGAATGCGACCCCCTGGTGACAGGCACAGGGACCTCCTCCAGCACCAGCCACCAGCCCCTTGTCCCTAACCCCGAGGCTCTCCCACGCAGGCCAGAATTCCCAGAAAACTGGGAGCAGCTTTGAGTTCTGCGGAAGACGGATTTCAGGACTGGCTTCTAACGGGGTAGTGTTCAGAAATTCCTCTCACGTAAAGGGCAACCGCTGGGCTTTGTGTATAGGCTGGAGGCCCGGGAGGGACAGGGGCCTTCACCCTGGCTCCTCCTCCTCTATTTTTCTCTTGATCATATTGTTGAAACAATCGCTTTCTCGGGCTCCCTGGTGGTAGTAGCAGCAGTATAGACCAGCACCAGCTGAGCCTTCCCGGCCAAGTGCAATCCGCCTGGTGGTAGTAGCAGCCGTGTAGACCAGCACCAGCTGAGCCTTCCCGGCCAAGTGCAATCCGCCTGGTGGTAGTAGCAGCCGTGTAGACCAGCACCAGCTGAGCCTTCCCGGCCAAGTGCAATCCGGATCGTCCCTGTGTTTGCTCCCTGCATCTCCCTGGGGGTCCTTCTGGGGATGGAGGGTGGTTGGAGGGTGTGTGTTCAACCTTCCTGGACGGTGTCCACTGTGCATATTCGAGCAAGTGCCTTGAGGTCTCTGGGCCTTGTGGCAGCATCTATGCTTCGTAGGCCGCCGTCGTGAGGACAGAGCCATTGAACCGGGGTGCACAGCCAGCACCTGACATAGTGAGCTTCATGGCAACTCGTTTACCGGTGAGAACCATGGGGCCGCTAAGGGAGTCAAAGAAGCTCGCCTGGGTCAGTCCTCTTGCTTCTCCCCACCAGGTGCCAGGCCCCAGGCCGCACTGTGGTTCCCTTTCCAGCCGCCATCCCTGGGTGATGGGAGGTGGGCATTTGGTTCAACCTTGTGGGTCAGGGAGCCAGGGCCAGTGTGCAGATGAGAGGAGGCCGCGGTTACTGGTGATGCGAGGGACTGTCCCCTTCGTGAGCACTTTCTCTTTCAAGGCCAGTGAAATGTGCTCACTGGGGCTGTGTTCCTGAGAAGGCCTCATTGAAAGGGAGCCGCCAAACCAAGTGGGCTTAGCAAAAGCAGTTTGTCACCTGGCAGCACGTGTGAGCCTCGCCCAGACGCACCTCAGCATTTGGCTCTTCTTGCTAGAATTGTCCGCACGCACTGTGGAGAACTTCTAAGGGTTCTCCATGGTCAGACACCTGGTCTGTGGCACCTGGCAGGGACCTCTCATGGGCATTGGAGTCGCCTCCGCAGAACACCCATTGCCAGACAGCCCCGCGTTTGAGCAAAGCTCATTGGGAGCTGTTTCTCATTATTTGCTTGCGTCCATTTGATTTTCTCTGCTAAGCAAAAGGCTATGGAAAAAGCGGGGCTTGGAAATCCATGATTTCCTGGCAGTTAATGAATTTCAGCCAAACGGAAAGCAAGGTGAGGTTCCCATGTGCCACTCAGACACAGGAACAGGAAAGACCAGGGGCTAGGAGGGGCCCGCCTGCCATCCCGGCACCCTGACATGCCGCAGGGAGCCCCTTCCCAAGCACTTCCTCACTGTGCACCTTGCTGGGTGTCCGCAACAGAATGGTGTGGTCACTGGGAGAAAAAGGCTAGGTCCGCTCCTGAGCCCAGGTGAGTCACTCTCTGAGCCCAGGTGAGTCCCTGTCCCTGAGCCCAGGTGAATCCCTGTCCCTGAGCCCAGGTGAGTCACTCTCTGAGCCCAGGTGAGTCCCTGTCCCTGAGCCCAGGTGAGTCCATGCCCCTGAGCCCAGGTGAATCCCTGTCCCTGAGCCCAGGTGAGTCACTGTCCCTGAGCCCAGCTGAGTCCCTGTCCCTGAGCCCAGGTGAGTCACTGTCCCTGAGCCCAGGTGAGTCCCTGTCCCTGAGCCCAGCTGAGTCCCTGTCCCTGAGCCCAGGTGAGTCACTGTCCCTGAGCCCAGGTAAGTCCCACTCCTGAGCCCAGGGGCACTCATGCCGGAAGACTGCCTGGCTGCTGAGTCCCTGCACCAAGAGCCAGGCAGAGGGGGGCCTGGAGCTCCTGTGATTGGCCCGACAGGCCACGCCCAGGCATCTCCCCGAGCACCGCATCTCTTGGCACAGAGAGGAGCCAGCCTACCATTGGAACCTGGCTGATCCTCAGGGTGGCAAGAGGCCAGTGCAGGGCGGAGGTCACGGCTTGCACCTCTGGGGAACAGCCACGGGGCCCATCTGGCTCCCCATGGTGGCGACGGCCCTCCCACCTGCATCTCCCGAGGAGCCGGGCCGGCAGAGAATGGAGGCAGGCTGGGCGGTGGGCGGAGCACTGCGACCCCCGTTTCCCAACAGCCTCCCCCAACAAACACAGCCCCTCCCCTGCACTGCTGCCGGGACGCCTGACCCCATGATCACGCAGGACCGCGACCTCATTTCCCTCGCAGGTCACCTCGCTCGACCACGCCGCCTCGTAGCCCCTCACCTGCCGCCAGCGTTTAGTGAGCAATCCCTCACGCCTCCAACCAGGGTTTCCAGAGACACTGAGCCGGCTACACACCGGGAAAGTTTTCTGTCCGCTCAGCAATGCCTTGGGATTGCTTATGGGATTGAGGTTAGCCAAGGGAGGCCGGGTGCAGGCTTCCAATTTGAAGACTGGAAGCCGTCCTCACTCTGCATGTGGCCATGGCCCTCGATGCCCCCCCCGCAGGGTCCCCCGCCTGGGTCCGAGCAAGCTGGGAAATCGTTCCCAGAAGCTGTCGGCCCAACCTCACGGCTGACATCCATCATGTTTCCAAAAATTAGAAACAAGGAGGCAAAACCTTTCAGTTTAAAAACTTTGCCTTCTCAAATTGCCTATTACACTGTTCGCCAACCCCAGGACAACCTAAAATTATTTTAAATCGCTTTTCAAACCTTACAAAACCACAAACACGGAATGATCTCCTCTGTTTCTCACGCTTTATACTTAAGCCGCTGGCCGGACGTTTGCATAGTGTGTAATTCACGAGGCAGCGGCCTCTGGAAGCTGGTGGATGACACAGGCTTCAGGGCGTGGCGGGCCAGTGGCCCAGACTCAGAACAACCTGCTTTAGAGGGAAGGGGCAGGTGGCTGGACGAGGGTCGGAAACATCCCAGCAGGGCCTTGCTGGCAGCTGCGTCCCCTGGGCCCCAGGGCTCCCTTGGGAAGAGGGGGCGGTGGGAGATGAAGTGGGATTATCCATATTCGTAGGCTGCAGTCCTAGCGGCCATTATTTGGAAGAAGGGTCATTGCGGATGCGACGGGTTAAGATAGCTCACCTTGTTGGGGGTGGTTCCCCCATCCAAATGACCATGCCCTTATAAAACGCAGCTCTGGACGTGAACACGCACGGGGTAGAATACGACGAGCACACAGAGGCAGAGGCTGGGTGATGTTCCTACAAACCAGGGAACGCCAAAGATGCCGGCAGCCCCAGTGAGCCAGAGGGAGGCCGGGACAAGGGTCCTCAGAGCCTCCAAAGGACCTCCCCGCCCACAACGTGATCCCAGACTTCTGGCCCTGAGGACCGTGGGAGGAGAAGTATCTGTTGTTTCAGCTACTCAGTCTGGGGTACCCGGTCAGGACCTCCCCAGGAAGCTAAGGCTGCGTGAGTTTTACTGACCGGCACTGCTTGACCGCCCTTATTCAACATCTACTCCGGGCTGGACAGTCAGAGGTACTCACTCAGGCCATGGGCTGTGCACACCTTGGAGATCTGCGTCCTTCACCTGAATCTGAGCTTGGAACCTGATGGTTGTGCTGAGTGACCCACCAGAAGGGGACCACGCCAGGGGCTGCACGCATCGCCTCTCCCAAAGCCCTCTAGACCCAGGGGCCCAGACACCACTCCCGCAGCGGTGCTGCTTTGACCCTGGACCCTTGACCTCTCTGGCTGCCTGTGTGGCTTTGATGGTCACACAGGGATCATCAGGTCCCTGCCACACAGGAGGACTGAAGGGTGAAGGAGCGGGCGCAGCTACTGACCGAGCCTGATTCCGCGTTTTCCACACCACTCATCTGCCGTCGGCACAGCCTTCCTCGCGCAGGCTTGCCGCTGTCAATCCTAAATTATTCACTTCCTGGGAGCATGGTCATTTTCCAGACCAGGCCTCTCACAAAGCCAGGGAAAGGTGGTTAATAAATCTGTAATGACGACCTTCGTGGGCCTGTGACCTCGGCCAGGGGGAAGGGGCAGGAGCAGGCTCTGCTGGGGTTGCTGCAGCTCTCTCGGGAGTTGTGAGTACGCTTGCTTCCCCGGGATGAGCTTTTCCATCTTCAACACATGAGCCGGCCTATCCACAGGGAAAGAAAGTGGAACCGAGGCTTCGGGGCTGCGGGAGGAGGGAGGCAGAGTCACTGTTTACCGGGCACGGGGTTTTCGTGGCGGGTGATGAGAAAGTCCTGGGACAGCGGGAGGAGGGAGGCAGAGTCACTGTTTACCAGGCACGGGGTTTTCGTGGCGGGTGATGAGAAAGTCCTGGGCAGAGAGGGGAGCTGGTTCTGCAGCAGCCCAGGCGTACTGAATACACCTAATGCCACACTCACAGGTGGTTAAAATGACAAAGATTACATTTGTATATTTTACCACAATTAGCCCGTGTGTGGTTTTGGGGTCTTGGGGTCTGGGGGGGGACAGGAAGGGGTGGCAGCCCCTGAGAGGTTGTGTGGAGGTCCCGTGTGGAGGGGCCGAGCTGCCCTGGCAACGTCCGACCAAGTGCCCTGAGCACGGCCCGAACACAAGCAGCTCTGCCCAGGAAGCGATTCCAAACCGAATCGTCTCCATTGCTTTTGTTAAACATCTTTAGGGAAGCCTGGGAGACCCGCTCTGCCGAATGTGGTCCAAATCCTTGTGGAGACAGGCACGCCTGATCCTGCTCCCAGGAGCTGGGACACGGCCGGCACCGGCCTGCTTAGGACTGTTCAGGTGCTGCAAAAATCCCTCCACCAACCTCTGATATTTCAAGGAAAAGAATCTCGCGGCTCCGGCGGCCGGGCCCGCTGGGGCTGGAGCCCTCTCTGCTGACCGGCCTCTCCGCGCCGGGCGGGCAGGGGACATTTAATTGTGGAGCTGGTGCTGGCAAAAAGCCCTCCTGGTCCAGCGGGCAGCCAGCATGATAATGAGACAGTTTCTATGGAAATGAGCTTATAACTATTCATTTTCTCCCCATTCCCGACCCATCCACAAAGAGGTTTTCCAAAATGACCCCCATTTTCCTACCCCCAGCATCTCCTCACGCCATTGCCCGACCCGCTAATCAGCTCGAGGAGAAAGGAGAGAGGAAATGCCGTCCTTTGACAAGATGTGGGAAACCACCTCGGTTTGTACTTGGTGTGGCTGTGACCGGCAAACAAAGAACCCTCCCCGGCTCTGGGGCCAAGTTGCCAATAAACTTTTCCCTGAGCACTTTCGAGCGCGGGGTGTGTGTGTTTGCTGGTGAGAGCCGAAGCGCTCCGTCGCCTCTTTTGAGAAACTTTGAAAACTGCCTGTTCTGCCGGAACTTTCCGCGCTGGCTTCTTCCTGCTCGCCTCCCTCACCTGTCAGCTGTCCTCGGCCGAGCCCTGTCTTTCCTGGGCGAGGAAAGGGCTGGGGCAGGGAGTGGGGACAGCAGAACATCCCCTCCCGGTTCCTGCCTGCAGGCTCGGTGGGGGTGGGGGTCACCACTCTCTGCCTTTTCTCCCCCCTTTCAGGGTCTCCGAATAGACGGACAGTATTGTCAAGGAAGTCACAGGAAATAAAGAAATGAAAGCCGCCGGCTGCATCCTGCCCGAAAAACAGCTCAGGGCTCACACCCAGGCTCAGCCTCTTGCTGGCTGTGTGGCCTTGGACAAGGTGCTTGACCTCTCTGAGCCCAGCTACCCAATCTGGAAGTGCAAGTAGGAACAGTGCCCCGCCCACGAAGCCGGGAGAAGTAAATGGGCCCATTCCTGCAGTCCCCACCGCACAGCACCTGAGGCAAAGCTGTCTTGAGCCAAGGGTCACCGTCATCGTCAGGGTCTTGATGTCAGGCCCGGGCGAAGCTCTAGGGCAGGGACCGAGATGGCACTTCTCACCCAGGCCATGTCCAGAGGCCTCCGCTGCACTTTGTGGGCAGGAAAGAGGAGCCTGTTTTATTCTCTGCGGCCCAGGCCATTCCCTGTCCTGTCCTCTTGTGTCGCCCTTACCCTGGACGAGGCAGGAGGGCACTCCGTGAGGGTCCTTGTCCTTCCTGTGCTCCACAATGTCACGGTGGCACCCACGAATGCCTGGTGAGTTCATCAATGAGGATGACGTGGCACCTCAGGCCAACGCCACCTCCCCCAGCCAGGGGTTGAGACTTGAGGTGCACCAGGGGCCAAGCACACCAGGTGTGGGGTCTGAGGTGGCCACACTGGCCGCGCAAAGGCTCCCGCACCAGCCAACGGCACATCCTCCCTCCAACACATCCTGCCTGCCCAGCCCATGCAAACAGCACCAGGGCAGGAACCGCAGCCTCACCGGGGGTCCCCAGGGGCTGGTCCCCGCAGGGCCCACCCAGCTCTGTGTGCCAAGGGCAAGGCCTTTGGCTGCAGGAGCTCGGAAACGCTCGGCTGCCCACAGCTGGTGCCTCGTGTGAACTCGTGCCTGACACTGGGTGTGTGAATCTCAGCCCAGCAGAGCTGGGTTAGGAAATAAAAACACAGAACACCAAGTTACTCTTGCATTTCAGATACACGGTGGATGGTTTTTTTAGTATAAGTATATCCCATGAAATATTGGGATATGCTTACACTATAAAAGTATTTGTGGTTGATATGAAATGTAAAGTTCACTGGGTGTCCTGTATTTTTTCTGGCACTCTGAGTCCAGACACTCCTTTCACCTGAGCCCACTTCTATGGGGTAGGTGCCTCTCACGGTCCCTCTGGGCAGTACCAGGAGCCCCTACTGACCTCTTGACAAGTGTTAGACCTTGACAAAACCTGTCCCAGGACAGGGTCTGGATCGGGCCACCTGGACTCCCACTCGACTTCTTCCTCCCACACACTGGCCCACCACCCACCCCTGTGGGTTGACTGTGTCCCCAGATTCACACTTTGAAGTCTCAATCCCCAGGATATCAGAATGGGACCATATTTGGAGAAGAGGTCTTTAAAGGGGTCATTAAGGAAAAGTGAGGTCACTAGGGTGGGCCCTGATCCAATCTGACTGGTGTCCTTGTACGAAGAGGAGATGAGGACACAGACACACAGAGGGAAGGCCCTGTGAGGACACCAGAAGGAGATGCCAACTATGAGCCAAGAAGAGAGGCCTTGGGAGGAGCCAGCCTGCCGACACCGTGTCTTTGGGCCTCCCGCCTCCAGATGGTGGAGGTAAGTTCCTGTTGCTTAAGCCCTGCAGTCTGTGAGGTGCGTCGTGATGGTGACCCTTGCTGGTGAATGCAGCAGTGCTTCTGCACGTGGCCTGGTGCTGCACCGGTAACACACGGCTCAGGTGCCAGGACAGGCATCCAGCGTCGGTTCTGATGCCACCCCGTGTACCTCCGGCCTCCCTGTCTGCTTTCGGATCCCCCAGCCCAAGGTCTCAGGCTGTCCCTGGCGGGATACCGATAAGGGGCTCACTTTCCATACTTCCTAAAGAAAAATCTTGGCCTGGCACGGTGGCCACATCTGCAATCCCAGCATTTGGGAGGCAGAAGCAGGCGGATCACCTGAGGCCAGGAGTTTGAGACCAACCTGGCCAACATGGGAAACCCTGTCTCTGCTAAAAACTACAAAACTTAGCTGGATGTGTTGGCAGGCGCCCGTAGTCCCAGCTACTCGGGAGGCTAGGGCAAGGAGAATTGCTTGAACCCAGGAGGCGGAGGTTGCAGTGAGCCGAGATTGGGCCACTGTACTCCAGCCTGGGCAACAGAGCAAGACTCTGTCTCAAAAAAAAAAAAAAAAAAAAAAAAGAAAAGAAAAGAAAAAAGAAAAATAAAAATCTACAACAAACCCGTCAGCTCAGTGTCCTCTTTTCCACCCATAACAGCTGGTCAAGCCCATGGCGATGAGATTGTAAAGTCATCGTGCCTTCTCGCCGTGCCAACAAAATTGAATTTTAAGATTCAAATGACTCAGCAAAAATATGGAAATATCAGTGACTTAGGTATAGGCGAGAAAGATAGGTTTTAAAAATGTTTTAATTAGATTTTTATTTTGTTTCAAAATTATTTTGTTTTAAAATTATTTTAAATTTAATTACATTTACATTTTAAATTAAAACTTAAATGTAAATGCTCACAGTACATTTTCAGCAGAAGACAAGTTTTAAAATTCAGCTGAGCCCAGCTTCCCCTTTGGGAAAGTAAGCCCCTTGAGGTCAGGCCGTTCCCCCTTTGCAGTGTGCCTCTAGAATGCCCGGAGGTCTGTTGATGGAGAATGTGACTCGGTCAAATGAGAGAGGATCACTGTCCCATTACGGAGATGGTGGCAAGCAGGTGTGTTTGCCAATACAGAACGGGCACAGCCTTGTATCAGGTATTCCACACCAGAAATCATTTATGTGTGTCTCTCTATACGATGCATGTGCAAGACTGAAAAAGTATTCCAGATATTATCTCGAGAGGAGGAGACGCAAGGTTTTCCATTTCAAAATCTCTTTCTGTATTTTCTGCAGTGAGCGGTCATTGTTTTCATCCTTTGTAATTTTGTAATTTTCGTAATATATCTGTCCTAAAGAGGTTTAAGTGAGAGGAAGATGCATTCTTGGTGCTGGGACTGAGGCGTTCACCCCGGGGGTGCTGGGGGAGGCCAGATGGCCTCGATGACCCTGGGCGCATCTCCAGCCTTTGCCAGCCGACATGCTCTGCCCGCCTAGGTGTTGTCTCTGGGGCCATCTCTGCTAGTGGCCAAACACAGCCTCCCGTGGGTATTTGCTGAGACATCTCCCTGTCTAGCAGGTGCGAATCAGGGAACTTTCCGGAGAAGTCTGTTCCGGTCCCACCATCCCATCCACGAACAGACCCAACAGGTCCACTTTCCTTGTAATTCCCCACCCGTGACTTCTCTGTAACCTACGGTCTCTTTTCTTTCTCATCTACAAGCTCTTTTCTGTCTATAAAGACCTTATCCTACCAAACAACTGGATCTGGCCTACGTCTGTTTTCAAGAGACAATCAGCCCCCAGACCCCTACAAAGGCAGTTTTTCTGTGTTTTTTTTTTTTTTTCAAATGGGGTCGCAAAAGGGCTGGGAGCCTGGGGGCAGGTCCCCAGATCAAACGCTGTAAATTCAATCAATCAATAGAATAAATGCAGTAAACACAACAAAATGCAGGCTGTGTTTGGGACGTACTTGTGTGCTGTGTATCTGAAATTCAAATTGAACTGGGTGTCCTGGATTTCATCTGCCGGATCTGGCCACGCTCCCTGAGGGCCTGAGCTCTTGCACCGGCTCAGCGGTTGCCGGTTGCTGCGTGGCCCTCCTCTTCCAGGTCCCGCCCTGTGAGCCGCCCAGGCTGAGCCCGGCAGGTGCTAACACTCCCTCCTCCGGGACCCACCATCTGGGCATCTGGGCAGCCACGGCTGGTTCTGGCCGGCGGTCACCTCTTGGCCCTCGTGCTTAGCCCCAGCCTAGCCTCTAAACAGACACTCACTGGCGTACGACTTTCACCACACACAACCTCCATAGTCCTACAGCACCCTCCGTCCTGACGTGCTGGGAGACCCCGTGTCCCCACTGAGGCAGCTGGAGGCCACCCCGGAGCTGACGCCTCCACCTGCTTCTCCCAGGCCACAGGGTTGGTGCAGAGGCTCAGACAGAAGCCACTTCCTCTGCTTCTCCCGAGGAGCTAAAAGCAAGCCCACATGGGCCCTGGGGCTCTGACTTTGAGCTGGGCAGGGGCTGCGTGGTGAGCCCTGCCCTGGAGCTGAAGGACGGAGGCTTCTCTGAACGGGTCCAACCCTCTCTGGTCTGGAGAAAAAATTCCCAAAGCAGATTTGTTTCCCTCCTCCTTCCCAGTTCCTGTCAGTTAAAAATCATCGAGAGAGAGGGAGACCTCCAAATGCATAGCTCCTGCCTCTACCAGGAGGAGGGGTGACAGCAAGCAAGATCCCTCCAAACTAGAAAACCATTTTGTTCTTCTTTTGCGGGCATAGATATGGCTTTGGGTCCATCCTTCTTCTCAAGGATAGGCATTGACTTAAATCCAGCCGTAAAACTAGAAGCAATGGCTACTTTTTCCTCCGTAGACAGAGAGAGGATTTGCTGCAGAAATCATCTTTGCCCATTTCCCTTCAAGAATCATTTCCCCCAAAGTCACCTAAAATCAAACCGATCACAATTAAAATTCAAAGTGACCACAATCAAACGCGTGGAAACTGTCCTGCGGCCCGGGAGCCCTGCAGACAGCCCCATCTGTTGCTCGGGGCAGCCCGGGGCCCTCATTCTATCACGGCTCAAAGTAGGTTATCTAAATAAATGGGAGAGGAAATCAACGAGATATATTAGCACGGTGGGATATTTGTCATCTCCTCTGTCTTTCCTTCCCCAAGAATATCGGTGATGAATTTGCAAATGGTCCTGGATTATGACAGAGCTGTTTTCTCTCTTCATTATTTATCCCTTCTCTGAGCACCTCGATTAGAGACCACAGTGACAAATGCATGAATAAAAGGCAAAGACAATATTTTAGCAATGTGTTGTAAATCTCCTTCTACGCATTATTAATTTAAAGAAATCCATTACACCAAGCAGCTCTGAAGAGGAAGACAAGGGTAACGCAGGGGTGCCTGCTGCTCTGGAGGGTCAGGGTAAAGGAAAAGCAAAATCAGCTGCATCCCTGAGCTGAGGCTGGGCTGGTCTCTCACCAAATCCCCGAAGCCTTGCAACCACCTAGATTTTATTTAAATAAAAGGTGAAACATTTGCTCCCCCAAACGCAAGCACATTTTGCAAAGTGGAAAACGGCGCTGTTTGAAATTATCTCATTTTTCAGGAGCGGGGAAGGCGAGGCCGGCGGCCCTCCCTCCTCCCCGGGTGAGACGCTGCAATGCTGCTGTATCGGGAGGAAGGAAAAAGGAAAACAGATGGAAGGTGCTGGTCGCGGGAGCAAGTGCATCGGGAACAATGGAGGGGCCCCTTTTCTGCTCCCTCAGAGAGCGCCACGGTGCAAATCTGTGTACAGCGATACCACCAACCACGCAGATAACAGGGCAATAACCCCGCGGACCCGAACCAAAGTCCTCGCGGAGACCATGCTAATCGGGCGAAGCCACACGGCAGCCGCGGCCAAGCCCTGCAGCCTGGATTTTCTTTCCCCTGTTTTATTTCCTTTCAAAACCCTCCAAGAAAGAAGCCATGGGCCCCGGGTCCCGTCCCCTGCCGTGGCTGGTGATTGAGTCAGCTCTGGACGCCTCCGGGGAGACGCCTCTCCTGGGGCCCTTCCTGGAGAGGTCAGCAGGATGGCAGCCTCCCTCCAATCTGGGGTCCCCAAGGAAGACTCCGGAGCCCCTGAGAGGTCGGGGGGATGCCAGGTCGGCCCCCAGAGCTTGGCACCCGCGTGGAGCCCGCCCCTGGAGTTTGATGTGAGGCCCCAGGGCCCACAGGCGGGCCTCGGGGTCTGGGAAGAAACGTTTAGTTTGTTTCTACCAGGGATGGCGGGGGTCGGTTCACACAAAACCTCCATTCACCCACATGAACCAAAGGCTGGCTTTGGTGTCTTGCTTTGTTTTTTAAGACAGAATTTGAGTTTCTTTTTCATTTGCTTAGACTGATGATCCCCCTCCTTATGAAGCAAAGGGATTTTTCTAGCGATTTTTATACTTGCTACCCACTGCCCCCTGACCCGGGGTTCCTGGTGGAGGGGTGAGAACGGCCTGGAGGTCAGCATACATCTCAACCAGGGTTCCGTGCCTTCCTCCACCACGACTAGCACCAAGGTCTGCCGGCCAGCGCAGGATGCCCGGCCGACAGCGTGTAGCTGGAACGGTGCCCATGCCAGGGCCTCAAGAATACCGGGGAACCCAGCTTGGGCCATGGGGGCCGAGGGAAAGTGGGAAGGGCCATGGGGGCAGGAGGTCTGGGGGATGAGGCAGGAAGGCCATTCCTGGAGCCGGGAGGGGTGCTGCCCACAGCTCCGTGCTGCAGCCCCGGGGCAGCCCTTGCCCGTTCTGACGATGCTTCCACCTGGCATCCTACTCCGTGAAGTTTCAAGTCATTCCCGTAGAATGTGCAAGGCTGCCACAGCGACAGGCAGCTCCATCCTCTCCTGTAACCGCCCACCCAGTGGGGATGGGAGTGCCCCCTCAAAAGTGTCGTCCCCCTGGTCCACCGCCCGTCCCCTGCCACCCAGGGAGAGTGCGCCAGCCTGTGGTGACAGTGCCGGTCCGTCCACTTAGGGACACGGTGGTGGATCGCCGTGGTAAATCCTAACGACTTGTCACAGGCAGAGCCGTGGCAGGTCCTGGCGACAGCCACAGCAGCACACACAGGAAACAGCAGCAGGGCCCAGTAGGACCCGGCAGCTCTAAGATCAGAAACTCACAGACAAAGGACCCCAGATTGGGAGAGCGCACAGGAAGGGGAGAGCCGTCCCTGTGCTGATTTTACTGTATTTGCCGTGCGTCAGCCTAATTGCTTCAGAAGCTGTGGCTTTCTTTAACATGGAGCTCGCAAAGGAAGCCTCCCTGGTAACATGTGAAATCAAAAGTTGGATCTCTACGCAGATATGCACATATTAATTTGAATTTTGTAAGACAAGTGCTGCATGTTATTAATATAATTACTGGTTATAGAAACTGTGTATTTACTGCGCTTTCTATATTACTTTGCTTTCCGCGCTTCTCAATGGCGCGGGTTTAATATTCAGCTGGTGTTTACTTAGCATATGACTGTTAATCAGCGTAAATTAAATGTGTACTTGAAACCCCCACTTAAAGCCCAGCTAATTATTTTTTGATCCAAACAGGACTGCCTTTTCCGGAAGGGTGAATCGGGGCTCTCCGGGACCAGCTCATGGCGAGAGAAACTGTTGCCAGCATTGAGGACCGGCCTCCAAAACACACCCGGCAATTTTCCTTGCCCTGTTTCTCCTGCAGCAAATGATGGGTTGTCTCCAGGGGAGCCCCACTCTGGTCCAGCCTGGGGACCGCGCTGTGGGGAGCTTCTGCCCCCGGGGAACCGCCCGCCTGGCCTGTCTAGCCGCACATGGGCCACTTTGCCAGGAAAGTGCAAACCACGTGGCTTCAACACTGCTTCAGACACACGTATAGACACGCACAAGCGCACACGTGTGCACACCCAGCTCAGGGCTCCGGGGCCTGCCGTGGCTCCCCAGGCCCACGTTCCTCACCCCTTCCAGACCCTGCCTGGCCCAGAGCTCACCTCTCCAGAGCTGTTGCCTGAGGACATGGAGCAGCAGGGGTGAGGAGGGTTGCAGATCCCTCAGGTGGCAGGGGAGGCATCACCGTGCACCAAACAGGGAGGCCAGGTGGGGGCGGCCCCTGTTCCCACTCAGAAGAAAAGAGGAGCAGATCTGAGCACCGCTGGAGCTAGAGCTGGCTCTGGCCTGGCTGGCCCCGGCCTCGGGCTGACTGGTTCACTCCTCTGGTCTGGTGATTCCTGGGCACCTCCCTGACTAGGGGCCCTTTAGAAATTGACCCATTAGTTTGCTCTCCTGGGAGCCATCCTCAGATCCTGTCTCCTGGCCTGGGCTTGGCAGAGGGGAGAGAGGGCACAGCAGGAAAGCAGGCACCAAGGACAGGCCAGAGCCTCGGGACAAAGCCCCTCCTGCCCGAGGACAGGGACCTCCTGGGGCTCAGGTTATGGCCTCGGGCATCTATGAAGCCGAGGACCCATGCTATGGCTGAGTCCCTGCAGCCCTCCCCAGGGGGCCTGACCCAGCCACGCATCAGAAGCCAGATGGACAGCAGCATAGCCTTGTCCTCAAGGGCCACTGGCCCTTGCTCTTAGAGACCTCAGGGGGAAGCATAGCTCCCTGAGAAATGTGCTTACCGCCATAGCAGGCAGCACCATGGACCAGCGCTATCTCTAGAAAAGAGGTCAGAACCCCTCCAAGCCTTCATTTCTTCTTTGGGAGATGGGATCTAATTTAGAGAGTCTGCTCAGAGGATTCAGAAGCCAGAGGGTAGCCACTGCCTGGCAGGTTGAGGCCCCCAGTATATCTCCATGGACGGATGGATGGATGGTGGCTGGGTGAATGGATGAATGGATAAATAAATGGATGGATGGATGGGTGGATGGATGGATTGATAGATAAATGGATGTATGGATGGGTAGGTGGGTGGATGGATGGATGGATGGATGGATGGATGGATGGATGGATAAATGGATGGATGGATGGATGAATGGATAGATAAATGGGTGGATAGATGGATAGATAAATGGATGGATGGATGGATGAATGGATGGATGGATGGATGGATGGATGGATGGATGGATAGATAAATGGATGGATGGGTGGATGAATGGATGGATGGATAGATAAATGGATGGATGGATGGGTGGGTGGATGGATGGATGGATGGATAGATAAATGGATGGATAGATGGATGGATGGATGGATGGATGGATGGATGGATGGATGAAAGGAGTGATACATGGATGGATGAAGGAAAACTGCCTCAAAGCTCAAGAGTCTTCATTGCTAGGTTCCGAATGGGGCCTAACCTGGCATTGCCCCAGATTCTGAATCAGGAATTCTTAGAGACCCCTGCCTTCCCCACCTCCACCATCACAGCAGCAGCTATGGCAAGATGCCCTCAGAGCTGCAGCAGGGACTCCAGCCGCATCCATGCTTAGCCTGTGTCTGGTCCTGTTTTGGATCCTGTACAAATCGGTGAGGATGAAGCCATTCTGAGCAACGTGCCACGGGGCCAGGTGGTAACCAGCACAGCGTCAGGAAGCACCATGCAGAGGACAGAGCAGACTCCCACCCACCAGACCCCTGTTCTCTCCAAGTGGGGGGTGTCTCGACCCAAAGGCATGTTCCCATTTCTGAGGTTTCGAAGCCACAGTTGACTGGAAGGTGCTCCAGAGACAGGGGGCCCAGGCCAGACGCGACGCCCGCAATGACTTCCCACATTCCCAGGGTGAAAGCTGACCCTGTCGGCCCACAGTTGGGCTCTCTTCTCCGGGAGTGGAGAATACAGTGAGCCGTGGCGAAGCTGAGCTCTTGCCTAAGGCATGCCTGGCCACTCAGACACTCTGGCAGAAGCCGGTACTGTGGGCAGCCCCCAAGAACAGCGGTGGGGCTAGCAGTGTCAATGCTGGCCTCTGCCCCAGGTCCTGGCTGGACACAGCTCACACATGCTGCCTAGGAATCAGGTAAGTCTCACCTCTGCTTTACCCACCCACAGGCAGATGGAAGTCTGATCAGAACACACCCTCTGAGAAACCTGTTAGTACAAGGAGGAAGGGTGCCCACATGGAACCACCTAGAGTGAGCCTGTTGGTCCCTAGCCCAATTTGGCAGGGTGGACCCCATAGGCAACTTCCCTGTCCCTCACCTTGCAGCAGAGTCTATTCCCAGGAGGAACTGAGCGTGGAGTGCTCCCTAATCCCTAACCCAAGGAAGAGCCCCCCAGTAAGAACCCTACTTCTGTCTGGACTCCGTGGAGGTTTGGACCTTGGTCGAGGCTTCTCTAGACCAGATGGGGGTATAGAGTGTGCCCCAGGACCCTGCCCTCATCCCCAGCGAGGGGACAGACACTGACTCAATTTGTTGCACTCAGAGACAAAGGCAACTGGGAACCTGGACAGCTGCCCAGAGGCAGCCCACGCAGGAGGCACAGAGATGTCTCAGGACCAGGAGGCCCAGGGGTCCCGCCACCCCACTGAGGGCGGCCAGTAGAGGACCAGCCCCCGCTTCCATAGCTCTAGGACCAGTCTCCTTACCCACTTCCATATCTCTAGGACCAGTCCCCCCAACCTACTTCTGTAGCTCTAGGACCAGGCTGCCCCGCCCCCAGCTTCCATACCTCTAGGACCAGTCCCCCCAACCTGCTTCCGGAGCTGTGGGACCAGCCCCTTGCTTCCATAGCTCTAGGACCAGTCCCTGCTGTCCCCCTTTCCATAGCTCTAAGATGAGTCCCCCCATCCCCGTTTCCATAGCTCTAGGACCAGCCCCCCGGCCTCCATAGCTCTAAGACCAGCCACCCCCACCCGTTTCCATAGCTCTAGAACCAGCCCCCCAGCCTCCATAGCTCTCGCAGCTCTGCCATGGGCCTCGGAGACCAAAAAGCAAGGAGGAAGCTCAAACGTCCACCATGGCGAACTGGCTACTCAAAAAACTCTGAGTTCCCCTGTGTGTTTAAAGCTCGAGTCGAAATGCCCAGATTCTTGGGAGGGTGGGCAGGTGGGCACCACAGATGCCAGGGAAAGGGGAATCCACAGTGGTTGGCACAGTGTGTGTGTTTGGATAGAGGCTGAAAACCTCCATTTTTATTATATCTTTTTATTTTATTTTACTTTATTTTTGAGATGGAGTCTCCCTCTGTCACCCAGGCTGGAGTGCTACGGCGCAGTCTTGGCTCACTGCAACCTCTGCCTCCCGGGTTCAAGTGATCCTCCCACCTTACCCCCTGATTAGCTAGGACTACAGGCATGGGCCACCACACCCAGCTATATATATAGCTTTTTTTAATTAGAGATAGGGTTTCACCATGTTGGCCGGGCTGGTCTCGAACACCTGACCACAAGTGACCTGCCCAACTTAGCCTCCTAAAGTGCTGGAATTACAGTCGTGACCCACCACGCCTGGCCCCAAACCTCAATTTTTAGATAGCCAAGGGCCAAGTGTCAGACCCACAGCTTTCCTTTTACAGACAAGGAAACAAGTTCTGGAAGGTTACATGGCTCTCCCAAAGCCATCCCCCTACAGAGTGCAAGGCTTGTAAAGCTGGCGTGTGTGTTTTGGCAGATTCCAGCAGATTCGGGGAGGGATGTCCACACCCGTCATGGTGTCCAGGGTGACCTGTGTCCTCTCCTCAGGGCAGGAACCATGACAGGAGATGGACATGCCCCAGCCACAGTGTCCACTTGTCCTGGCCTCTTTGTCCATCAGTGGCAGCAGCAGAGCCTGGAGAACCCCGGGGCTCCTGCCTCCTTGAACCCTGTCTGGGCCCAACAGGAACTAAGCAGCTTCGAAAGTGACAGCGGGAGTACACGCACCTCAGAAAACCCAGGTCCCTGGCCTTGAGCTTGGATGAGTAGGGCGGGTGGATTACTAAGTCCCCAGCCTGCCCAGGAGCCTCCCTCCCCGCAGTGAAGGTGGATGGAGGAAACAGTAATTAACAAGGGAACTTGCTGGTTCTCCTTGTTGATGAAATAAAATTCGGCACCATCTTGCATATAAAGGGTGTTCCCTAACTGTGGGCTAGGGGCTGCCTGAGGCTTCACAAATGCCAGCCTGGCACATTGAGTGGTAAATCCAGGAAGACAGTGTGGATTCCTGGCCTCCGTCAGCTGGGAGCACCCACACCTCCCTGCAGAGGCCCAGGTGGAGTCTGGATACACACAATGCACCCTTGTGTCATGTCCTCAGCCAGGAGCGGCAGGGCAGGCCTGAGGGCACCCACAGCACCTGTATGGGTAGACCTCACAGTGGGGGCCCCAGGCTGTCTGCCCCCACCCGGGTCTCTGTTCTCCCCGTCCGGCTCTGGCCCCCTCCCTCCTGGTTTTGGGCATCTCAGAGCCACCGGAAACAATTCTGCCACCCCAGACCTGCCTGCTTCGTCTTCTTCAGGAGGAAGGAGCTATGGGTTTGTGGCTTTCGTCCTCACCACGTTCTCTGTCCCCCAGTGGCTGCCCCTGCCATGAGGCTGACAATATCTCATCCAGGCTCTTTGCCCAGGCATCACGCCCCCCACCCCAAGGCTTGCTGTGACTCTTGTACCCCTACCCCCCACTGTTTCCATCTCTCCCAGCTTCCTAGTGCCCTTGCAATAAGGAATCTGCAGAGGCGGAGAACCTCAGAGGAGTGGCGGGCGGAGCAGGGGACAGAAGCCAGGGTGGCCAAGACAGAGGGCCCCTGGGATGGGGGGCTCCCATGAACCCCAGATGCCAGCAGAGCTGGGCTCCAGCCCTTCCCCACTGCCCCTCCACCAACATTTCCTCCGCAACTGAGATCCTCCTTTTATGGAACGACAAACCCCCACAACATACTGAATCTCAAAAATCTATTAACAAACACCCTGGCTTTCTGGAAGGACTTTCAACATGTGCTAAGTAAGGGGGGATGGATTTGGGGATTTTAGAGAGATGTTGTCCCTCCATGGTCCCAGGCAGTGCCCAGATTCACCACCCTCCGGCTTTGCACCGCCACTCTGATGCAAACTGGACTTCCAGACAGACTGGGCTGGCTCAGCCAGGACAAGTCACCACCCACCTGAGATTGGATCTGAGCCCCGTGAGCATCAAGGAGGTCCCAGCAAGGAGGTAACATCTCCTGGACTGTAAAATTCCAACACTGCTCCCCAGGGCTGGGCCACCACCGTGGGGGGCTGCCCCCTCAGGGGTGGGGAAGGTAAAGCAGGGGTTCCACCTGCTGGGGGGAGTGGCTGGACACGCCCAATGCCTGACACGCAGCGCAGCCCAGCCCAGCCCTGCCGGACAGCTCCTTCCTCACCTCTGGCCACCAGCCCTCCTGTAGCTCCTGGCTCCCGGGTTTGCAGGGTCACCTGGTGAGGGACATCCCTAGAGTAGATTCCTGGGCGGCCACCTGTGGCTGCTCCGTCCTGGCGCCCGGGCCTGCTCCCACCAGGGCCACCAGGGCATGAGATTGCACCCAGTTTCCTCACTCCCCTGGGGACTCCTTCCCGTCTCTCAGCCCGGCCCCTCCCACAAAACTGTCCTGATGCCCAGCCATTCCCACCACCTGCAACTGAGGTGGACAGAGGCCCCCGAGGGAAGATGCCAAAGGCCGAACTTGAATCTGAACACATCTTGGGGTGGACAGAGGCCCCCGAGAGAAGATGCCAAAGGCCGAACTTGAATCTGAACACATCTTGAGGTGGACAGAGGCCCCCGAGAGAAGATGCCAAAGGCCGAACTTGAATCCGAACACATCTTGAGGTGGACAGAGGCCCCCGAGAGAGGATGCCAAAGGTCGAACTTGAATCTGAACACATCTTGGTACTGCCAAGTTGCCCTCAAAAGGTGAGCTGCAGGATGGGGTCGGCCGCAGGACAGGGTTCAGAGAATGGGGACTGAGGTCAATGCAGAATCAGGCAAAGCAGCCTGGCCCAGTGCATCTGAACCCCCCTGCTCTTGCTGGGTCGAGGGGGGCCAGCATCAGCCTCTCAGCCTGCCCCATGGCCTGGAGGAACCTCAGATTCACCTCTGGCTGCCTCCTCTCCTGGCCCAAGCCCCAGGCTAATGGATGAGGACCAAAGAACCCTGAGGGAAGTGGCCTAAGGACCCCCAGGGCATGGAAGGCCTGTTGGACAGGAGCCAAGTCCTGGGTGCCCAGAACCTTGCTTGGGACCGGCGCTCCGTGCCATGCAGGACCGAGATGTGCCTGGGCCTCCCCAAAGAGCCCAAGGTCAAGATTTGGGGTCGTATTCTTCACAAAGACCATGCAGGGCAATGATAACAGTTGCCAGGAACTGGAGACCCCGTTTCTCAAAGAGAAGATGGCAGAAATAGCCTCAGGGCAACGGAGCCCACAGCCAGACATCTCAGCATGAACGGACCGCACAGATACACAGCCCAGGGCGCCTGGTCGGAGGCCCCAGTCTCTCTGTGGATGTCTGAGCTCTGCCTGAGGAGGATTTGCCCATGAAAGGGACAGGGCAGCAAACAGGCCTGGGTGCACCCACATCACACACCCCAGACCCCAAGGCTTTCTTTTCCTTCTAAGTCCAGAATTATCCAGCACTGATGATGCTTACTCACGTCCCAACTTAGAAGTGAATACACACCTGTGCACACATACCCCACACTGAGCACACACACGCGCGTGTGCACACACCTCACACCAAGCACACACGTGCACACCCCACTGAGCACACATGCGTGCACACACCACACACATCCCCCACACTGAGCACACACGTGCACACACACATCCACCATAACGAGCACACACACATGCACACACACACTCCACACCGAGCACACACACGTGCACACACACATCCACCATATCGAGCACACACACGTGCACACACACACTCCACACCGAGCACACACACACACCCCACACCAAGCACACACACATGCACACACACACCCCAAACCTTTGGCAAAGGACGGCAAAGGCAGCACGATGGTTTTAAAGCCGATCATTTTTATGAATTACTTCGGGTTGGATTTGTGAACGATTTATACGATTATCCCCATGCACAGTTGTTTATCTTTTTCAAAGAGAGTGAGAGTGTGGCTGTTAGCAGAGAGGCCCCCCTCCCTCGGATGAAGTCAGCGAACGTTCATTGGTTAGTGGGACCCCGGTTTCCACCCTCTGAGGGTAAGGAGTTGGGGTGGGCGGTGCAGAAGGCAGCAGAATATCCCAAATGTGCAGAGGCTGGAGAGTCCGCAGTGCAGCAGAGCCCTAGTGCCCACGTGTGTTGTGCAGGGGCTGGAGAGTCCGCAGTGCGGCAGAGCCCTGATGCCCATGTGTGTTGTGGGGTGCGGTGCGCGTCTAAATGTTTTCCTGCTCGGCCAAACCCTCTGTCCTGCAGAAAACAGGTCCTCGTTTCGTCCCTAACAGGGCCCAGGAGGTCCAATCTCTGTGGTGAGGCGTGTGAGTCCCGAGGTGCTGCTCACACCTTGTGAATTTCTGTGGCCCCAGGGGGCTCCGGGGCCTCTCCAGGATGGCAGCCTGACCCCCGGCTGACTGGGCTGCCCACCTGCTGGGGTGATAGGGAGCCAGACCTCACTCAGACAAATTAGATAATTAAATGGACCCCGGCTAGATAAATTGCACTTTCTTAATGAGGTTATCGGGAGCCTCGGTGGGCAGGCATGACCTCACTGTCTGCAGAGCCGACAGCCCAGCCAGAGTGCTTTCTGCAGGGGTGGAGGTGAGAGACAGGGAGCGGGTGGGGTGGGCGGGTGAAGCCCCTCCTGACTGTACAGACCACGCAGGACACACGTCTGCGGGAGGCTCATGGCTCTGTTCTGCTGTGGAATCTCACTGCCGCACCACGCGGAGAGGGACCAGAGCCCTGGATGTGGCTGGGTCAGGGGACTCTCGGGAAAAGCCCCCTGAGGTGGCCTGGGAATTTCCCCTGGGGACTGTCCGGTCCAGGCTGCCGTGCAAGGCCCCATTCCTCCGTCCAGGGCTGCAGAGGCAGGGCCAGGGAACACCCAGAAGCACAGTGTCACCTCCTGGCCCTGCAGTGTCAGAGGTCACTAGCCAGCGGGCTTAGGGCCCAGGTCACCAGCTCCAGGCCCCTGAAGAGCTACCATGGCAATGGTTTCTGGGCTGACAGGTGCTTTGAGGAACTGACCCTGTGCCGCATGCACCCTCTCCATCCACACGTGGACATTCCTAGAGAGCAACCAGGAGCTCAAGCCCGAAGAGAGGTGGGAGTGGTTTCCTGCTGACACCAGGCACACGGCTCCCGGGAAGCCTGGCTGCGTGGTGTGGAAGATCACCTGCCAGGTCAGCCCCTGTGTGGGACCCACTAGGGTTGGCTGCACAGACATCCAAGTGCACGGACATCTAGGGTGTTCCTTCCAAGATGGGCGGGAAGAGGGGCTGAGGCCCCTCCCAGCATTGCTCTCTCAGGTGACTTCACCTGAAGCCACACAGGGGTTCCTGAGGCCCCGGGGGTTCACCAGGAGGTGGGAGGAGGGAGTGAGGACCCCTGGCTTTACCTGACTGCCAGCCCTGCCCTCACCTGGTGGCTAAGAGCAGGAGGCCCCTGACCCAAGGCGATTGAGACATGTGCATATCTCTGCTTTCTGGTTTCAGGGCATTCTTGAGGCCTCCAAATTTAGGGGAAAGAAAGAGCCGTTTACTGGAGGTGACCCCGTGCAAGGCCTGAGCTGGGCGGCTGGGTGCACAGCCCATCTGTAGCCTGAGCAACCGTGCAGAGCCCCCGTGCCTTGGTTTCCTCTCCTGAACATGGGCACACACAGCACCATCTCGCAGGGCACTGTGGGGTCTGCAACTGCCAGGTACAGACAGCGAGGGCTTCACACAGCTCACAGCCACTCCCTTCCCCACCCACCTCAAGGTCGTCCGCCTCAGAGTGGAGCTGGGAAGGCGGAGGCTGGGTCAGCCCTGGACACCTGGCCACGCCCTGCCTGGGACCTGGCCAAGTGGGAATGACCCTGGCCGTTTGGAGGGAACTGTGGGATCTGTGAGTCAGGGACTGTCAGCCCCTCTCTGCAGACAGGGCAGATGGGATGGAGAGGAGCCTTTCCCAAAGCCACACAGGCCTGTCTACATCCAACCCGAGGGACAGCCAGCACCTGTCTCCCTCCCAGGGACTCAGGTTACCCATGGACCTGGGCTGGGTCCCTGTGGGACTGGGCCCCCATCTAGGGCAGTAATGGTGCCCACAGGCTCAGAGCCTTCTTCAGGGCAGTGGTGGCTGGGGCTGATCACGAGTTCTCCCTCCCATAGTGCTGGGCCCAGGTGGTAGATGGGTCCCTCCACCCCGGGCTGGGGTCTGTAGAGGCCTGTAGAGCCACGAGAGGCGGCCAGAGAGGAAATCCAAGAAATGAAGTAGGTGGCAAGAGGCCCAGTGGCCACGCAGCTGTCTTCACAGGCATCAAAGAGGATCCTTTCGCATCTTTCCCCCCAACCTCAAATGTGCCTGTGCAGCCTTCACTATGACCGACACATGGATGAGACGCCCCAGGAACCCCAAGGTTACCAGTCCCTCCTCCCCCGTCCACAGACAAGGCCTCAGCTCCCCAGTCCCTCCTCCTCCGTCCACAGACAGGGCCTCAGCTCCCCAGTCCCTCCTCCTCCGTCCACAGACAGGGCCTCAGCTCCCCAGTCCCTCCTCCTCCGTCCACAGACAGGGCCTCAGCTCCCCAGTCCCTCCTCCTCCGTCCACAGACAGGGCCTCAGCTCCCCAGGGGCTGCACACCAGAGGTGTGTGGCACATGACCGCCCTCTGGGCCTCACTATTTAGAAAAAAAGAATAGGCCGGGTGCGGTGACTCAAGCCTGTGATCCCAGCACTTTGGGAGGCCGAGGCAGGAGGATCACCTGAGGTCAGGAGTTCGAGACTGGCCTGATCACCATGATGAAACCCTGTCTCTACTAAAAATACAAAAATTAGCCAGACGTGGTGGTGCACACCTGTAATCCCAGCTACTCAGGAGGCTGAGGCAGGAGAATCCTTGAACCCACGGGGCAGACTGCAGTGAGCAGAGATTACGCCACTGCACTCCAGCCTGGGTGACAGAGCAAGACTCCATCTCAAATAATAATAATAATTTTAATAAAGAGTTTCAAAGGTCATTTGCTTTGCTAAGAAGAAAGACAGAAAGAAGTGGAGAGAGGAGCTGAACCCAGCTCAAGTTGGGGAGGCCGCCTGCTGGGACTGGGGCGAGGGGCTGCTGCTTGGAGCCCTGCTGCCTGAGGGTCCTGCTGTCCTGAGTCCTGACACCTGACAAAGTCCTCAGCCCGGACCCATGTTCACACTGCCCGGCACGGTTCCACACACCCAGGGGTCCCTGTGTCTCAGCCAGCAAAAATCAGAGCCCGGAACACTAGGCCCCCGAGGGGCTGCAAACCAGCAACTCCTCCCTGCCCAGCACTGCCGTTGCCACACGGTCTCCCTTCTTACTTTCATTTTAAATGACAGGCAACTGAAAAGACAGAGCTCGGGCTTCCATGGGTGCCCCCAGGTGCAAATTCTCCAGCCCCCATGTGATCTCATCAGCAACACAGCCCGAATCCTGCATCCCAGCAAACATGTCGGATTCCCTCATGGAAAAGCTGCAGCTGAGAGACCAGCATCCCACCTGAGGGCCCTGGCTTGGTGGGGGCAGGTGATGTGGTGGCAACTTAGGGTCTGGCCAGCCATGCAGGTCCCTTGCCCGGGCTACCCTCTGCAGCCTGTAACACCAGGGCCCCGGCAAAGGCCATCCATCAATTTCCCCTCCTGGACCCCTTTGCCCCTTCCAGACACTTCCCCTCACAGCTTGGCGGGCAGGGAATTCTATAAACGTCCGGGCTTCCAGTATATACGGTCCACATCCAGGTAATTACCCACTCTCGGGGGAGCACGAGGCTTGGGAACCCCAGATGCGCCGTTGCCTGTGCGCACCCCGGGGCCTGCACACTGGGAACACACACGGCAGTGGTAGGCTGTCTTCCCTGAAGCCTGGGATGCTGCTCGGCGCCTTTGGATGTCACAGCAGGTGGGGAAGATCCCCCGTGCTTTTGTGCATCCCTTATGACGGCGACTGCCCTGAGACTGAGGAGCAATGCCAAAAGGTCAACGAAGGCTTCGACAGAGCAGCCGAGGACCACGCTGTTGTTGGGCCACGTGCAGGAGGGCCCAGCTCAGGTCTCCGGCGGGAGCCTGGGAGGGCCAGTCCCCACCCCACCCCCCGGGACAGGGCTCCCCGTGTTCAGCCAGGCTGCTGGCTGTTAGCACGGCCAGATGTTTTCACTCCATTTTGCAAATCTGCTCCAGGTCTAAGACATCGCTGTTTGTTCTAGAAATCAAAAGGTCTTGGCTGGCTGTGAGAGACGCTTGACTGACAGCTGCCCCCAGCCCTAGCCCGAACCTCTTCCTGGAGGACCAGACCACGGAAACGGCCCCGGACTTGGGGGAGAGGGTGGAGGCTGGAGCAGCTCCGTTTTTCATGAGCTTGGTTTTCAGAAGCGCTCCCAGCTCCTGCAGCGCGGATGGGTGTGCGTGGCACAGGCCAGAGTGTGACTCCGTGGCTGATGAATGCAGTGTGGCCCCACGTTTTCAGAAATGCCGTGCACCATGAGTGTCCTCGTCCCAGGCAGGCCTGAGGGCCAGAAAAGGTAAAATCTCCTCCCGTACGCCGCACGTGCTTCCGCGCAGAACGGGTCAGGTGACGTCTTCTCTTGGGGTCCACCCGACAGACTGAAGGCTGCCCCCACCCCAACCCAGACAGTGAGAATGTGTCCGTGCTTCCAGAAAGTTCTGAATTTGTCCCACCTTCTCTGTCTCTGTCTGTTTCCCTCTCTGCTTCAAATATCAAGACTAGCAAAGCACAACAGAAGAAGGCTGTTTATTTCCACAAAATTTATCATCTCCTTAACGGGCCGCTTTGGCCACGTACGATTAACACCACCACGTCGGGGTCCGCCCCGGGCTTTCTGACTCCCATCCTCGCAGGTGGGGCAGCCCTGGAGAGTCGGGGCAGAGGCCAGGCCAAGCTTTGATATCTCACTGATAACGTATTGTACAATTAGATCAATTTGACAATTTCCATTACGGCTGATAAAATATTTATTGAGCCTTGGAGATGATGTCTGATCTCTGCGCCATTTGTTCTGCTAATGGGGGGAGACCAAGGAGGCTGCAGACAGCGCTCAAGCCGGCGCCCCCGTCCCTCCTCCCCATTAGGTTTGCAAATTGCAGGCACCAGTCATAAATTACCGCCCAGCCCAGCGAGATTGATGCCGAGCTGACAGGGCAGGTAGGTGACTTGTGATGACATTGTTTCATAGAAGGCATTAATCACGGCAGAAAGAGAAAATACCCTCAAATTGGCCCATAAGTCTAAATATCAGGGATGAAAAGCGGGCGGACGGAGGATGGTTTTACCGAGAGCTGGAAACTGGGGAATGAAAAACATTTTCTATTATTTAACAAATCATCTTAATAATGTCCAGTGTTTTCCCCCAGAGTTCTGGGAGCCAAGGGAGCAAGGACCGACCTTGCCTGTGCCCTCTTGCCGTTGGTGATGTTGATGAAACCTGGGGAGAGGGGGCTGCCTCTGGCTTTGGGTTTCCATGCTGGGGGAAAGGGATCCGTATCGGGAGTAAAAGCCGTGTCATGCCCCCCGCTCCGACCGCCTGCTTCTCCAAGGGCACCCGCACCAGCTCCGGCTTTTCTTCTGCGGGATCAATGTGGATGACGGTTTTGCCGAGGGAAGCCCATCCATCGTACCGTGGAATGCAGGATGCGGAAATGGAGGCGGGGCCCCTCATGGGCTGTGGGGGTCTGGGATGCAGAGATCCCCTCTGACTGTGGCCCCACCCTCACACCTGGGAGGCCAGGCAGCCCATGCACCCCCATACGCCTTCTAGGAGCTGCCGGGCGGTGACGCTGTCTCGGTTTTTACAGCCCTGAGCTCAGCTCTGCGGGTAAAATATCGCTGCAAAAGATAAATAGCCCTTAATGAATTGCCCCTGAGTTAGAGAGCCAACGTGGTTTTAATGGCAAATGAAAAATAAACACATCAATGAGGGAGTGGAAACCATGGTCGGGGCCGGTTCTCTGCAGAGACAGGCGAGGGGTGGGGGTCAGAGAACCTGGGCTCTTCACCTGCCCCTTCTCGGAGGCAAACACCTCGCAGCCCCGTCAAGGCCTCTGCGCTCATCCTGAGTTGGGGGCCCTATGTGAGACCCCAGTAGCCACATCTCAGCTCAGAAGGCTACAGTGCAGAGTAATTAAATCAAATTGATGCTGTCCCTGGGCTGAGGCCACCCTTGATTTAAGGCCAGAAAGGGAAGCAATTACATTTAATAAAAACCAGGTTCCTAAACAAAAATGCGTGGCAACGGCCATCCGGGGGCCGCATCCGCCTGAGGAGCGGGGACCACTTCGGGTGCTGCCGATGCTGGATTGAAAGTGAAAGAAATCATCGCCTCCCAAAGCCGCTTTTCCAACATGCTGCTTTAAAATGCCAGTCTCGCTCATGACTTTGTCAAAATCCAGAGCCCGTGGTCCATTCTCCGAGGGAGACGCATCGCCGGGGCTGACTGCAGGAACTCCAAGCTCCCATGCTTGTCTGGCAGCCATAATTAAGAGTGGGCTGTCAGGGCTCAAGGTCACGGCGCACGGCCCCCAGCCAGAGCCCAGCGAGGGAACGGCTCTGAACTGGGCGGGAGGAAAAGAGGCGGCTGGGTGTCTTAGGACCGTCTTTCACCTACCGCCACCCCCACCAAACCACTCTCGTCCCGGAGCTCCTTCCCTTTGACGGGAGCAGCTCCCTTTCCTGCTAACAGGACAGGGGTCAGGTGCACGGGCTTCCGAGGTGACGTTCTTCTGGCCAGCAGGCCGCAGCTCTCACAAAGTTCTCTGCACAGAGATGAGAAAAAAAATCACAGCCCGGGCCTGGAGAACAGGAACCACGGCAACCCACAGATATTGTAACAATGCTTGGCATTATTTGCGATGGCATTCATGGTGACAGAGAGTGGGCAGTGCCCGAGCACCCCCAGACAAGGCACTGCTGGGCTGAGCTCCTGGGTCTGCAGCCCCTGAGCGATCCCGCCCCTGCCAGCAGCTCTGTCCCATTTGATCTCCCGCGGGACCCACAAAAGCAAGTCGCCTGTTATCAATCCGGGGCCAAGGGGCACGTGATTCGCTATTAGTCCTCAGTCTCTGTACCCCAGGGTCCCAAAGGGCAGCCGCAGCCCTGCTCTTTCCACGGGTCCCATCCACACGGCTCAGTCCAGGAAGAAGGAAGGAAGGCGCGGTGTCAGTGAGAGAGCAGAAGAATTTCTGCGTGCCGTGTTCCAACACCCCCAGTTCCACATAGGGGAGGCCCGGTGGCACCCAGGGGAGCTAAAACATGGGTCCCCCCCTCCCCGATGCAGCTACTGTCCCCTCTGAAATGAGAACCTGCAAACTCAAAATGTGTCTGTGTTTAGATTGATCAACAAGGGTAAGTCATGGAGACCAACTGGATCCCTGCAGACCCGGCCCTGAGCCCCCACTGAAGCCTCTCCCAAGAACAGAAGTCCCATTATCTTATCCCAAAGGTCAAAGTTGAACGCCCACAGCACACAGGAAAACTGGCCAAGGGGGAGGTGAGAGGCCAGCGCAAGGAACGGCCTCATCCTGCCTCCCTCTTACTGAAGTATCCAGAAAACAGCAACACACTCAGTACATCGCAAGATGGCAGCTGTGCCAAGCCCAGGGAAAGCCGGCTCTGTGCCAGCATGCAGGGGTACCTGGCTCCCTCCAAGGCCCCCTCCTCACACGATGATCAATGTGACCCTGAATGTGGCAGGAATACCTGAGTGTTGGCACCCACTGGTCTGAGTGGGAAAGCCTTCTGGAACTTTCTGGAAGCCTGTCTTGCCCCACTCCCAAGGTGCTGGCACCATATTCAGAAAGGAAGGGGCTCTGACAAGATGGCAGGCTCCCTCAGTTGCCTTCCAGCCAAACTTTGCCCACCTCTCCCGAACACCTCCAAGTACCAGGTGAGGGCAGGTGTGTCACTGGCAGTGGAAGGCGAGGGTGCCACCCTGGCGTGAAGACTTCACTCATAAGCACAGGAAAGTGAAACCTCAGAGACTGGACGCAGACCCCAATGCCGGCTGTGGGGGCACAGCCGTTACACCATAGGGGGTGCAGGGTTGCCCAGGGACAGCCCAGATGCCTCCCAGCTGGCGGGCTCCCCGAGTCTCAGCTTTTGTATTTACTGGATGGGTGCTGCCTTCAGCTCTCTTAGCAGTAGATGCAAAAAAGCTTGTGTCAACCATTGTTGAACTTGAAGCAGATCCTTTCCTTTCTGCACAAAGCCATACCTAGTGGTTGCGCTACGAGGGATGCGGCCTCTCCCCAGGATTACAGGAGGGGGACAGAGGGAAACGGTGAGGGAAGCAGGAAGTTCTCTGGAAGAGGGCTGGGGTCCCCCTGCTTTTTTGTCCCAAGAATGACAAGTTGGGCTTGCCAGGCTGGAGCCCTTCACTGGGGGAGTTTACAGGGGATTCCAACTCCCAGTAGGACGCCCCTGCCTGGCCAGCTCTGCACATAGCCCCTTGGCCCAGGGGAAGACCCTCCAGCCACAGTCCAAGGACTACCGGCCTCAAATGCATCCTGGGACATTTAGCACAAATGGGTGCCTGGTCCTGGAAACTGGCAAGCGTCGGCAAGGGAGGACAGTGGGGCCTGGCTCATGAGGTCAGGGACCTCCGGACAAGTGAGGTCCCAGCCACAGGTGCTGCGGCCCCTCCAGCTTGCACTGCCTCCTGTGCAGGAGGATTAGAAAGGCACTCTGCGAAAAGCAGGCATTCTGCTCCACCGTCAGGAATATTTCATCAACACGCTGGTAGGCAACCTGACTCCCGCCTTCGTGGGACGGGGTTTGCCTGCAGAGGGGGAAGCCTGCAGTGCTGCTTCTGGGAGCCACCGCCCTCCTCCATCCACACGAAGCCACCTCCTCCAGGGGGTCCTCCTGGATGGCCCTTCAGGACCTTGCCACTTCCAATCTGACCCCCAGTGTCTCCCCTGCAGCCAACTCCAAGTATCCAGGGAGGGGTGCTGCTGCTGGAATATTCTGGAACCATAGGAAGAAACATGCAAAGGATGTCGAGTCCCCTGGCAGCCACCACTGTCCCCAGCCTCTCTCACACACACATGATGAGGCTTTGCAGGAAGGAGGGAGACGCCACATTCCTTGCTCCGAGTGACAGGCTTGCGTCTAAATCTGTACCGTGTGACCCACCTCACATGCCTGCACCCGGGCCGGCGGCAGCCAGGTCAGCGTGGGGAGAAGAACTCATTGTCCAGGCTGCTGGTGCAGGAATGGCCCTGCCCTTGGTCCCCGGAAGCCTGGGCTGAGGGGATGCCGGAGCAGCCAGGGTCACCCTGTTCTGGTGGGAGTGGCTCCAGGCTAGGCCTGGACTCCCGTCCCCTGCACTGTATCTCTGACTCACTTTCCTCACCTGTGAAATGGGATGACTCCTTCCGAGGCCCTCCCACCCACCCCATCTCTCTGGTGATGGGACCCTGGGGGTGAGAACCCCAGGGCCAAGCCCTCTCCCTGCGCCAGCCCCTCCCCAGCCCAGAGCCAGTGGCAGCAGGAGAAGCGTCCAGTGTTTATACCTTCAACTTCCAGCGGGCATCTTGGCCAGTGGGGGCCGTAAACCAGGTCAGTTCCCAGCATCCGTCAGTTCCCAGCATCCTGGACCCCCAGGTGACCCAGTCACCCAGCATGGGACGAGATGAAATATTGATTACGGCTGTCAGAAGGAGGGGTTTGTATGGAGTGGGGGGTGCCTGCAGCCATCAGAGAGCAAAGTGTGTGTTTACCAGGAGTGGAGAAGCAGGGGGCGGTGGGGCCAGGAGATGCCTGATAAGCCCACTCCTCTGTCCACACCCAGCAGCCAGAGCTGAGGGCAAGAGAAATGTCCTGTCCTTTGTGGCCCCAGAAAGCAAGGGAGGCCCCACTCCCTTAGAGTCCTCGGAGCCGGCCTAGGGCCCCTGTGGACCCAGGGACTCGGGGGATCATTCTACCCCCAGACTAGAAACCGGCTTCTCGCCACTGTGTAATTCAGGAAAAGTGACACTGTGACACGGGAAGGCCTGGAGGGCGTCAGGCCCGGGTCCCAGCCCCAGTTTAGCCACTCTAAGGCGGGGACTGTCAGTCCATCTTTCTGGGCCTCCACTGCCTCGTCTGTAAAATGGACGATACCAGAGCTGCCCCAGACAGCGGGTCTGAGGACTCAGTGCCTGGCATGCCCTGCCGAGACCCCAGAGCATCACGCAGGGCTGGCCAGCTGGGAAGTGCGGGCTGGGCACGTTCCACTTTAGCTGTGCTGCAGCCCCAGGGCCCCAACCCCGTCAGCAGGGCAGCATCGCCCCTGGAATGAAGGCCCTAAGCCGGTGGTTCCATAGCGAGGCTGCCTGAGACCCCCTTT
The DNA here is from genome assembly GCF_047675955.1 of Chlorocebus sabaeus. NCBI lineage: Eukaryota > Metazoa > Chordata > Mammalia > Primates > Cercopithecidae > Chlorocebus > Chlorocebus sabaeus. The sequence goes on from NC_132923.1 coordinate 133,713,662, forward strand.
CTTCCCAGGGGCGGTTCCTAGGCTGCTGGAGGAGTGTTCTGCCCCCAGCCCAGCCCAGGCCTAGTGTCCTGTGGCTCCTGGACAAAGCCAGCCAAACAATCTCCTCACACCTGGACTCTGCTTTCAACTGCTGGAAAAACAAAGGGAGACACCCAGGCTCTCCCCAGCCGGGTGCCCGGGCCACCAAGAGGCCCCTGCCCTGCTCAGCAGCCCCAGGTTCTCCCCAGCCGGGTGCCCGGGCCACCAAGAGGCCCCTGCCCAGCTCTGCAGCCCCAGGCTCTCCCCAGCCGGGTGCCCGGGCCACCAAGAGGCCCCTGCCCTGCTCAGCAGCCCCAGGCTCTGTGGGCTGGGGCAACAAGGAGCATCGAAGAGGAGTCTCAGGGGAGGGCACGGGGAGACCTGGCCCAGGGAGCCACGGGGAAGAGACGAACGGTCTGGGGACGGCTGGGGTCCAGCTCCAAGGAGGTTTGTCCTAAACAATGTGAATACCTGTTTCTCCGGGTAACCTGACCCTATAATTACGCCTAAGCCCCAGCAGGGTGTGCGGGACCCACAATGCCAGTGCCTGGTAGCTGGGTGAGGAGACCCTTCAATTGTCATTGCCAGGGCTGCTGCATCAGGTGGGCTTGGGTTACCCAGGCTCACAGCTGGTGTGTCACCTGCCTGCCACAGAGGGGGAGGGCTCGGTCAGGCCAGGACACAGAACCAGCGCTCGCCTGCAGCCACTGCTGGCCTTGGCAGCAGCCGCTGAGAGCTCCTGGCACGTTGAATTCACTGCGAAACCCCTTCCCAGGACACCCGGAGCTCATTGTTTAACTCAGATAAGAAATGTGGGCTCTTGTGTTTTCTTTTCTTGAGAAAATGTCGGGCCCGCGGTCAGTGTCTGCAAGGCAGGAAGAGTTGGGTACGGTGAAGGGCCTCACGCGGCCCGCCCTGCCCCCACTGCAGACCTCCCTGAGGCCCCCCACCCTGCCCATGGGGCCACCATGGCCAGTCCACCCCAAAGCCAGGGGGGCGGTGGTGGAGCCTGGGGCCGACTGGGCTGACTCAGGTTCGCTGGTGCGGACCAGGCTGGACTCTTGGAGCTGCCTTGCTGTTTCCTGGGGTGCTACTCAGCCCCCCAAAATAAAAACGAGCTCCCGAGGAAAGTGCCCTTCCTTCCAGGAGCCCCTGACCCGGGGGCGGCAGCACGCGGACCAGGAGGGCCTCCCAGGCCTGGCCTGCGGGTGGCCGGCAGCTCCCCTACCAGGCCAGCAGCTCGGCCATCTAATCCCCGGCTAATACCCGGCCCGATCCCCTCGCCGGGCTCTCGGGAGGTGGGTTCCTGGGTGTCCCACGCGGGCTCGGGTGGTTTGGCCCCTTTGCCAAACAAAAGGCCGCCTGTTTGCCGCCTCTGCCTCATCTGGGCTTAAGGACATTTTTGTCATTTTTGACCAGCTAATGTCTTGAAAAAGAAAAATAAGTTGTCTAATCGCTTTAAGTTTAATCTTCACTTTTTTTGAACACTCTAGGTGCCGATGTTGACTTTCCTGGACCAATTAGGTCAAGGTCCTTCGAGCCGCCGCGGTTGACTCCGGAGGTTTTCACGGTTTTTTCCTATTTCCCCTTCCAGGGGAGGCGGGCTCCACGCGCCCTGAGTTGGTCTAAGCAGGACGGGGCTTCCCAGGAGTGTGCAAGGGCGCGGGTTCTGATGCCAGAGGCTGTGCAGGAGGGGAGGGGAGGAGGGGGTGATGGGCATGAGCGTAGCCCCTCAGCCCTGACTTTGGGGGCATCTTCCCGACTTTGGGGGCATCGGCCCCCGCCCAGCCTATGCCCGTGCTATGCCCGCTACCCCACTGTCCGTCCCCACTGCCCGTCCCCACTGTCCGTCCCCAGGCCTGCGTCTCCTCTGCTGTCCACATTCTCTCTTCAAGAATCAAGCTGGGCACCATGTTCCAGGGAAGCTCCGAGCCTCCGCCGAACGGCTCTCTGGCCTCCTCCACACTCTTCCCGCGCTGTGGGAGCCTCTGTGTGGAGGCTCCCCCTTCCCGCCGGACAACGACGCTGGGAGGTGCCGGTCTCCAGGGTCCCAGCAGGAGCCCAGGGGCGGTCTTGAGCCCAGGCCTCCCGTTCCCGACACAGCTGGACGGTCGTGAACCCAGGTCTCCCACTCGTGACCCAGCTGGACGCGCTCCCTGAACTAACATTTTTTCCCCAGTGCTTTGCAGTCTTGGGGGAGGAAAGTGAAACTCTAGCCTCCTTCTTACACGTGTATGCTTTGGGCCTGCTCTCAGACGGCCCTGTGTTTGTTTTGAACAAGGCGAGGTCCAGCTTCCTGGAGGCCGATCATTTCCCCAGGGGGATGGGAGGGACTGACTTATGTCAAGTAATTGTGCACAAATTCCCCCAGCAAAAGGCCCCCTGCCTCCACACCCTTGGCGCCCAGCAGCCAGCACTGGGCGCTTCACGGGGCTTTCTCCCTCACATGAAAGGGAGATGGGGGAGCTGGCTCTGGCCCAGTCTTGCCAGCCCTTGCTGAACCATTTCAGAGAGCCGTTAACCTCTGCAAATGGAGTGGACAACTTCCACGTGGCTTTCTGTAGAAATCAGATGGGGCTTCACGCAATGGCATGGCCCCTGTCAAGGTGGATCTTGGTAAGGGGGAGGGAAGGTCTCTGGGCATCGTTTCCGTCGGGGGCAGCCAACTGGGTAGCAGTTCTGGACAGACCTCGCCCCCTTCTCACCATCGTGCGGGACAGACAAGAGCCTGGGTGTCATCTCCAGGTGGTTCCAGGGCTGTGGCTTCGAAAGGCCAAGCCCTAGCACTCTGTCCTCTGCTGAGAAGATCCCCTCTGAAAATAGTCTTCCAGGAGCCTCCCCCAGGCCCACAGCCCTGAGGTGCCTCCCTTGCTCTGGGAGAGTCTGACATGGTTTGCAGTGGGAAAAGCAGCCCTTAGGTTTTCCTGTAGGAGCCTCCAGAAGGGACATGGGCAGAGACTTCCCTGGTCTTCCCACAGCTCCTGCCCTGGAACCTGAGTCTCCTGGGCATCTGACCAGCTGTACTCCACCACCAGAAGCCAGGTGCCACCGTCCTTTGGGCTTTGTCTTGGAGAGTGTGGGGCTGGTGTAGACCACTCACGTCTGGCGGTGACCACTACCCAGTCAGAGGCACGGAAAGTGCACCTGCTGCAGGGATGCTGTTTGAACTTCTTCGAAACGTGGTGCAGTGTTTCCTGAAGACATTTACCTCCATGGCAGTTAAATACAGTACAGTGTCAATTACAGGTCCATCTTCTGTAAGTCTGGGGCAGAGTCACAGTATCTGTGTTTGCATGAGGCTGGGGTTCCGGGTGAGTGGACCGGCTCCATGGCCCTGCCCAGCCACCCTGACGGAGGCTTTTTATCTAACCCTGCCCCACCCAGTCCCCAGGGAATTCCTAATCAGATGTGTTCAAAAACTGCTGAACCAAATAAGGGTCAATTCACTTCCAACATAATTTCTCTTTTAAATGAATCATCTACTCTCTCTTAGGAGGCAGAGGTGTTGACTTGTTGGGCAACAGTATGAACAGGGTGGCTCTAGAACATTCTGGACCTCATGGGGGCTCCAGATATGTCAGAGAGACCCCTCGGTGGGGAGGAAGGAAGGCAATGGGGGGTGGAGGGAAGAGCCATTGGAGCCGTTGAAGAACTCCCTCTGCATTCCAGGGACTCAGAGTGAGGAACTGCCCATGGCGAGACGACTCCCTGCAGCCCATCTGCCTGGGCGGCCATGTGTGCCCCTCTAGAAGGTTCTAGAAAGTTCTGGAAGGCTCAGGCCTCCCAAGGGCCCAAGGTAGTGCTCTGACCAGGCCCAGGTCCCCTGTCCCATCTACCCTCCATCCAGCAGGCTCTGCTCCTCTGCCTACCGGACACAGAATCAGTTGGGCAGGGACCACATCCAGGTCCTGACATTTCGTAAACATCATCCAGATAATCATACGCTGGAATAGCAGAGTTTTCCTCTCCGCGGAGCTGCCGTGTAATCCTTCATCCTGGTTCCAAATTTGCCTGCACGGCCCTGAATGCAGACTGCAAACCCCAAACTCAGATAAATACTTCTAAACCTTTAAAAAGTATCCCTAATGCCCCATTGAGCCCCTGATCGCTCATTTCCAAGCTATGTAATTAGCACATAAAGAACCCTCTCCTCTGAATTAAATGGCAGTAATTGGGTTTTTAAAAAAACTAATTTAAATCCTAAACCCTTTGAAAAAAAATTGTCATTGTTTACATATTAAACGGACTAGCATTTTAAGTATTATGGGGCTCATTTAACAGGCTTATCTAGGACATAGGCCCAGGAGGGAGGAGGAGGAAGGCACAGTGGAGGGGAGGAGGGCGGTCCCAGGAAAGCTGCCGGGAGACCCTAGGGCAGCATCACTATAGGAGGCAGCTGAGGCCACGGCCTCCCCTGTGAGGTTTGCGGGACCTGGAGCTACAGCAGCACCCAGCGGCCTGCACCATCACCTGCGGCCTCCAATGGGGGTGCCCCAGCTTATCACCATGCAGCGCACAGACCAGAGCAAGGCCAACCCTCACTTTTCTAATGGCATGGAAATTTTGCTCACGGTTGCTAGAACTGTCTCATTATTTTCATTTTTTTTTTCTGCAGTAGAAGCATTAAAGAAGTATAAGAGTTTTAATTATTTCCATTTGATTTTTTTTAACTTTCTGGCTAAAAAATCCTTTGAAGTAAAACCCAGTGAGAAACAGGTCGCAGCTCTGTGAACGGAACTACAAAATGTGAAGGAAAGCCATTTTGTTAGGAACCTTGAGAAATGGACAGCCGCCTCACGTTCCTTCATAGGAAGAACTAAGGATTATACAGCGTCCGGTCCCCCTAACTCAAATACAGAAACATAACAATTTTACAAAATAAACCTCTTTCTAACTTCAAGAAAACGGCTCCAAAGTTTTTCTCAAAGGCAAAATAAATACACAAAACTGGACAATGACGAGAAATGTCTGAGAGAGAGAGGGAGTCTTGCTTTTCTGTGAGTTTAAGTATTTGACATGGATCACGAGGATGATGAAAACAACTAAAACAACCAAACACTGTGGCTGTGGCACAGCTCGGAGGAAGCCGAGGGCAGAGTCAGCCACACACCATGGCATGGCCAGAAGATGAGGGCAGGGGCCTCCCCGCAGGACCCGTTCGCGCGTCCCTCCCACGGTCTACACGTCAGGATAAACATGGGTGGGTCAGGTTCTCCTCCACCCCACAAACTCAGAAGGTGCTGGAACACACCTAATGTGAATATGGCACAACTTGCAGAAAGAAGCAGCAGCGTTCTAGACCGGAGTGTTGAGCAAGGGCTGGCGGGTCTGACGCTGTGAAACCCGGAACCGTGTGCCGGCAGCAGAAAAGTAAAAAAAAACCAACCAAACAAAAAAACAACCCCCCCCTCCACCAAGGAAAAGGGCATGCGGCTCACAGGGAAAAGGGCAACAGTATTTGAGGGAATGGAGGTGACATGCATCTGTAATGGGCTCTTGGAAATTAAGAAAATGAAGACAAACATCCCTAAAGAGAAGGCGGCAAGTTACAGAAAGCGCAGAGCTGTGCGTGGGGCTCGCGAAGCATCGGCCCTTCCCTGAAATCCCAGTGGTGTGAATTAAAATTGCCCTGATGTTTCAGCGAGAAAACCCATGGACAGGGGGCAGCGCTGGGCTTCGGGGCAGGCCCTGGGGATGGCCTCTGGGGCCAACTCGGGTCTCTGCGTGTTTCCAAAGCCCCACAGCCGCAGGAAGGGCCCACCTCTCAGCTGCGTTTGTTCCTTATCCTGGCCTCCCCAGGGCTGGTGCTGTGTTTGGTTTGGGTTTGTAGTTTGCAAAGGACACACTGGGATATGGGGCACAGTGGTGGGTTTAGACCACAGCCCTGGAGCCCCCAACTTCTCCCCAGAACCCCACAGTCCACATCGCCTGCCCAGGGATCCCGGGAACCCCTCTGACACTTGGCCTCCAGGACTGGCGGGGCCTGCACAGGACAGGAACAGAGAGCTGGTTTCTCACCAAGACCCAAGGCCTCCTCACTAGCTCTCCCCGAGCCCCTGACCTGGCACTAAGCATGCAGCCCAGGACCTGCTGGGGGAGCAGGAGGCTGCCCAGGGGGCCTCCACCTCCCTCTGGGGTGCTTGGGCCCCCCTGTCCCAGAGCAAGCCCCCTGCACTGCCCACCCAGCCCAGCTGGTTGCCTTTGCCCATCAACCCTTTTGGATGCCCTTGGCGGATACAAATGGCTGAGACCCTCCCGGGACCAAGTGAAGAGGGAAAGCAAAGGCGGGAAGTAGGAGAGAGAGAGATTGAGAGATGGGGAGGGAATCAGACAGAGAGAGACTGAGAGGGGGAGAGAATCATACAGACAGCAGCTCCTGTTGGGGCAGAGAAATGCTTTCCTTGGGAAAAGGGGTTTTGAAACCCCAATTCTCTTATCTCTTCCAGGGATTTCTGCTCTGTACAGGGTCTGGGCAGTGTTGGAGGAGGACCTTGCCCCTACCTGTGGCACTGAGGGCCCCTGGGCTCTCCCACGCAACTGTGGAGGACCTGGGAGAACCTGCGTCGGGGACCCCTCAGCTTCAAGCACCCAGCAGGGAGGGTCTGCCCCGGCTCCTTTCCCAGGTGTCCTCAGCAGCGCTGGACGACACCCCTGCGGTTCAGCTCGTGTTGTAAATGCACAGGCAGGACACACACACGCACACGCACACACACGCACACCAGGAAGGACACACACACACCCCCACACGCACACACCCCACATGTGCACAAAAGGCAGGACACACACACACGTGTGCACACATCCACACACACCAGGTAGGACACGCACACACATGCACACTCACCCATGCACACACACCAGGCATGAAATGCACACACGTGCACACGCACTCCCCCCCACACACATGCACCAGGCTCCCTCCTGGTTTCCTGCTAGGGGAACAGCGACCACACCCCCAGCCTCCCCTGGGTCGCCCTCCTCATCTCATCTGCACAGCCGCTCCCACTCCCCAGATGAAGAAACCAAGGCTGCCGGCCACGGCTGTGCACCCCACCCGGGGCCAGGGCAGGCTCCCCAGGACTGGTGTCAGTGAGGGCCGAACAGATCCAGCTTCCAGCAGGGCACTCACTGGGCTGTGAACAGCTGTCCACTCTCCAGGCTGTGCCCAAGGATTCCAGCAAGGGAACCAGGTCCAGTGGAGCGTTGCCACCACCAGAAAACAGCCACCGACCTGGGTGGTGTGGTCTCCAGTAGCATGGTGGGAGGAACAGGGCAGTCCACAGAGAGCTGGACGCTTCCTTCCACAGCTCACTGGCCGGTCACCGTGGCCAGTCACTCTCTGGGTTCTCAAGTGGGAGTCCTTGGCCCTCGTACCCTGAGCCTGCAGGGCACCGTTGTGGGAGAAAATGTAGCCACCACGGAACCACCCCAGGGTCCTGGGCGCAGAGGTGTGCGGAGGGAGGGTGTTCAATGCTCTGCTACTTGTGGCCTGCATGTCCCAAAGCCGTGCATGGGATGTGATGAGAAAAAGGCAGGACAGAAGCAACCCCTGAATACTATAAATTCCACTTTAACTAGGATAAAATAGGAAATCCAAGTTGATGTGACGACCCCCAGACTTTCCATGACAAGGCACCCAGTGTTGAAAGCGAGCAGCAGATTCCCATGGCTGCCCCTCTGGCCCCGTCAAACGTGAGGTCTTTGTTTCCCTCTCAGAAGAGAGATCACGGGTCTGTCATCACAGGGCATGGGTACGGAACCAGACCCAGATCTAGCCTTCGATTTCCGAACACTCAGAAGGACGTCTCTCTCCAGTGAGGGGCGGAGTTGATCCCTCCACAGTGCGGCTGACGGGGGAGTCAGGAGATTTCATGCAGGCGCCCTCTGAAGTGGATGGAAGCGTGCTGGCCCTTTTCTCAGGAATTGGCCATTAAGGAAAAAGCTGGAGGACGTGTTCCCAGATGCCAGGAGGCTGACCAGAGGCGGGAGCCCCTCCTCCATGGCCACAGCACCCAGCCTTCTGCTCCAGGAATCCAGGCCCCTTGATGGGCAGTCAAGTGCCTGCAGCCTCCCCGAACTCAAAGCTTGTGGCCTGCCCACCTCCCACTGTCCCCCCGCACCATGGGGACGCTCTGCCTTTATGGGGTGGGCCTCAGGCCTTCACACTCACCCTGGGCAAACCGGCCTCTCGCTCAGAGATTCAGGCTGGGCCTTTCCACCGCGCAGGGGACGTGGCCCAGGGCAGTCCCTCTCGACCCTCGTCCTACTGTCCTGGGCACTAGGGAGTGCAGTGGCCCTGAGCATCTGTATCGGTTTACAGGCAGAATGGATCTGCTTAGCAGCCAGTCTTCCAAAACGAAACCAGAAACCAGGTCTAATCATCTGAGCTCGATAAAGATTCCTCAAGTGCCCAGGGAAGCTGGGCTGTGGCTCGCTGGTAACTTGTTTGCTTTCTCTCCAGACACACAGATCGTGCAAGCAATAAAATGAAATACGCTGGCTGCACCCACAAAGTGAAGGGGTGGGGGATCTATCTCACGAGGGCATCGTCTGGGTAAGATGATATCAGATGTAGCAAACAAGGAAAGCAAGGTTCAAGAAACCAACATATATCAGCTTTTGGCAAAGCCTGTGCACCGCCGTTATGCATTTTAAATAACTCGATGCCAAATCGTAGCAGGCTCTCCTTGCCAGAAACCATGAGAGGTCAAGCGAGGATCGCAGAAGAGTGCAAAGATTTGTCTTTAAAAAGCACAGTGCTGAAATCTATTTTGAGTTTTGCAAAACAAGAGACCGTCTGGGCCTCTCTCTCTCTCTCTTTTTCCTTGGCCTTTCCCTTTTCATTTTAAAACTAACATCTAAGTCTTGTCCCCACTGCCAGCCTCTAGCTCAGGTCCCAGGCTGGGCTGAGCCAGAGTGTGAGGACAGGACCCCAGCAACTGTCTCCAGGGCCAGTGGTGGTCCTGCCCTGCTCCCAGAATCGAGGGGCCTCCCAGCTGAGTCCAGAGTAAGCTCCCCATCCCCTAAAGTTTGCTGGAACAGACAGCGAGCCCGGGCCTGACACCAGAGCAACCATGCCCCCCTACACCGCGTGTGCACCGAATCAGAAGCCCTTCCGGAACCTTCCTGCCTCTGCCTTTTCGAGATGCTGTGACCATTACTGGCGATGGGCACCTCATTGTCCCAGGCCCAGTGGGGAGCCCACTTCCAGGATTGGTTCCTGTCACCTCCTCCCTCACTCCAGAAGCACCAGCCCTACAGGGCAGGGTCCCTGACAGAGCCCCAGGCTAGAGGCTCCTGGTCCAGTCCCCAGCCCTCTGCCACAGAGCTCAAGTACCGTAGGGCACGGCTTGGGATTGGGTACATGCTCCTGGGTTTTCAAAGCTTATCTGGGGATTCCAGGAACCACAGCAGGGTCTGGGTCCACCAGATCTGACCTGACTGCCCCTCATTGAAGGCTGTCGGGACCCCGGGTGCTGCCTGCAGGTAGCCAGCCCTGTCCCTTCCTGTGCAGCTGCAGCCAGCTCCTGCGGCCTTGCCCTGTCCACCTGAGCAGTGGACTGAGTCCCCGGGGGCATGGGAGAGACCTGGGGAGGAGGATGCCATTGGCACCTGTGGCCAGGGCTGGCCTGGAGCCAGACTGGCCGACACTGTTCCCAGGCACAGCCAGGCTGGCCGCGTGCGGCGGTAGTAAGGGGTGCGGGGACCGGCTGTGCCTCTGCAAGCCCAGAGGAGCTGGGCCGGGAAGAGCGGCCAGCAGCGCCCGGGCCCACAATGGCCCCTTTCTCCCCGCGTTTATTGAGACAGTTCGGTTTGGAATATTTAAACAGTTGTATATTCACAGATTGCAAGAGGGAGAGGATTACCTAAGGACGAGCCCAGCCCGATCAATGCATAATCAGATAACTGCCCGGGCTCTCTACAAGGTTTTACGGGAAGATCCGCCACTCAAACGCTAATTCCTCTTGCTAATTAAGCAGCCTGTTAATTGCTCTCAGGCCTCTAATGCCCCTGTCATTATGCCTGTAACAGCCCCGTGACAGCAATGGGCCTGGAGCTGGGGCCCACAAAGGAGCTGGTCCTTAATGAATCGGGCCAGTGCAGGGACCTGCACCCTCGGCTGCGCCTCGCCTGTGCCGCGCTCCGCTCCGAGGGGCCAGGCGTAGCGGGGTCAGTGCCCCCCGAGCGGACCAAACTCATTACAAATGGCCCAACCTGCCGTGACCGACGGCAAACACGGCTGAGCTCCTGGGAGAGCCACCGAAGGATGTTTTCCTTTCTTTCCTTAAAAAATTAAAAGCAGAGTCCGGTCCAGGGACCTGCATAGCCGCCCCTTAACTCATTGCTCCTCCAGTCTCCCCCCAGAGGCCTGTGCTTCAGAGCGTGTGTCCCACTGAGCCGGTGACTCTGCCCTTCCGAACAGCCAGGCAGCTGCCGAGTGGGGGGCCTCGGTTTCCCCATGTGCCCTGGTGATGACAGTGGCTACTCTGGGGGGTCAGAGGAGACCTGGGCTGAACAGAGGCCCACATCCAGAAAGGACAGGAGGACTGTCCTCTTTGCCCATCCAATCGGCAGGCACTGGGCTGGCCTCCTCTGGCCAGCTCTGAGGCCTCTCCAGCCCAGAGCCCAGGGTCTGGGCTGTTCGCTGAGAAACCAGCCTCAGCCAGAGTGACCCACGGATGCCGGAAGCGTGCTGGCTGAGGACGCCCAGCATTCTCAAGGAGGTGCAGCTACGGGGTGCACACATTGTCAGCCTTTGGCTGGTGACTGTGCCTTCGAGAGGCAGAGAAATGTCAGAGCTTTAGGCAAAGAGAAACTCGCCAGAACTGTGGTTGGTTTGGGTCAGCTGAGCAGGTTTTTCCAGAGACATGCAAAGAGCCCAGAGGCTCCTGGGGGCTACTGCGGAGCTGACAGGAACCTGGGCATTGCGGGAGCTGGCACCCAGGACCACGCGGGGGCCACACTGCAGCTGCTCGCTTCCAGTACGCCCGAGACCCGGAGCCCCTTCTCCAGCCTCCTTCCCACAGGGCTGCCCAGGCGGGAGCAGGGAGGAGGCTGTGGATCGAGGTCTGGGCCCTGGAGCTGGCCCGTTCCCACCCTGACCCCTCACGTTAGCCACGAAGGGCATGGAGGTCCCCCCACCCTGCTAGGGCCCACCTTAGGTGGAGGGGGGCTTCGAGGGGCTGTCACCAGGCTGAGTAGGGACGCAAGCTCAGATACATCTGACTCCCAGCCCTCATTCTTCCTTCCCCTCCAGGCCTGGGACATGGCAGGTGGCTGTCTCCCAAATGGAAGGGTCAGGGTTGGTCAAAGGGCCAAGCTGATCCTAGCGTTGGTGCTATAGTGGTGAGCCTAGCTGCCTTCCAAAGGGCTAAGCTGGGGCTGTCACCTCTGTCCTGTCCACGGTCAGTTACTGGACAGCGGGTCATGTTTAGAGGTCACGAGAGCAGAGGGTCCTGGGTGAAAGACGTAGATCACCCCAGCCAGGCCAAGAGCCACTCAGCGAACCCAGTCGGAGCTCAGAAGAGCTCTTTGCAAAACAGGAGACCGTCTGGGCCTCTCTCTCCCTCTTTTCCTTAGACTTTCCCTTTTCATTTTAAAACTAACATCTAAGTCTTGTCCCCACTGCCGGCCTCCAACTCGGGGCCCAGGCTGGGCTGAGCCAGGGTGTGCGGACAGGACCTCCAGGACTCCACGAGCCACTGCGGCCGGCTCCACGGCCCTCTCCACCTCCGCCGGCCCTTCCCTAAGTGCCCAGGTCCCAGCAGTTCTTGGCGGTTCTCACGGGTGGTGGCACATCTAACACGGGGTCCCAAAGGCAGCCTCGGAGACAGAAGTCATTCCGCACAGAGCCTGGGAGAGGGGTTGACCCAGACACCCACCATTCGGGGTGGGGCGGGGATCCGGGACGGCTGACTGCAGCTGAGCTGCGCCACCCCAGCCCAGGTGCTCAGAGACAGGGCTTCTTTCAACCTTGACAAGGACACAAGTCTCTGTCTTGTTCCCAGTTGAGGAGAGGCCAACTGCCTTGCCCCAGACCCCACAGCTCATCCACTTAATGTCTCGCCACAGGGGCAAAGCCCTGGGGCACCCCGTGAGCACCCTGCTTCTCGGGCCACCGAGAGGCAAATTAGAAGAACAAGATGTTGCCGCTCTCATAGCCGCATCTCCTGAGTCCAGCCTCGCCCCAGCGTGGCCTTCGGCATGCCAAGGACGGGGGCAGGGGATGGGCTGCACCCCTCCCAGTCCCAGCAGCGCCTGCCGCACTGGAGAAGACTCTGGCCCCCTCACTGGGAGTGGGATCCAGCCACCTGTGCTGAAAGGGCAAACCAGGTGGGGCAGGTGTTTGCATCACCGAATGGCCGCCCCCTCCTCCGGGAAGGCCACAGGCTCCATGCAGCTGCGGGCAGGAACCCTCCACCCGTGCCTGGGCATTGATCTCAGCCGCCCACAACTCCCTCTGCACGGGTGCCACACTTGGGGGTTGATAAATTTGTCAGATGCCTGGAAATACATTGCTTTGAACCCCTCAGCCCAGGACGGTCACCTGTTCGGGTCCTGTCGGTTTTCCTGAGGGCCTCTCTGCCATGGAGACAGACACATTTCTGGGAACCTGCTACCAAAGCATCCTGCAGCCCCTGTCCCCTGTGCAAGGGTTCGGCTTTGCCATGATGGCAGAGGAGGGGTGCGCCGAAGGCTGGGGCCTACTGTCCCATATGTGAGGTGCAGGCACACAGCCGGCACGACAACCACGCATCCAGCCCTCGGGCTCTTCACTTTATACCAGAGAACACTGACTTCTCATCCAGCACCTGGTGAAATCAAGGAGGTTTCTTCCCACCCACCTCGGCCCTTTGCACACCACTGCCCTGAGCACCAAGACCCCCTGAGCCATCCCCCAGGCCGCGGGCTCCTGCGCAGGCGCTCCGCCTCTCGCCCTTCCCACACTCCAGTCCTGGTTTGAATTTGCAAAGCTAGGGCTGGTTCTCATTCCCAGCCGCTGCCTCCCTAGAGCCCTACAGGAAGATTCAACCTGTTCAAAGTAGAAATAAAATAAAATAAAATAAAATACAACAGCATCTCCCACCCCTTATTAAATTAAGCATTCTGGCCAGTTAGTGAAAGCCTAAATTTGATTTCCTTTCCTGGGCTGTTTTTATTGTGGGGGCGGTCGGGGTTGTCTGGAAGGAGGGCAGGGCTGCAGTATTTGCTGAGTTGAGACGGTTCATTTTTTTCACTCGTATAATGATCCTTTCTTCCCCTTGCAGGCACTCGAGTTTTGTTTGTTCTGCTTAAACCCTAAACTCCTCCACGTGGCCACTCGGAGCCACCAGGTGGGCCCCAGGGGGGGCCGACCACCTTCAAGGGGTCCATTTGCTTTTAGGGTCAGAGTTTTGAAGAGACATTGCTTCCGGTTTGTGACGGACTCAAAGCCTTTGATGGGACCTGCAGAGACTTGTTCATTCCGGGATCTGCCATTCCGGGGGCTGCTCACCCCCGGGAGCCATGTTTGGATGTTTGAGGGACATGACAGAGCAGCCACCGGACAGAGGAGGCGATCTGCAGAGAGCGTCAAGGGCCCAGCATCTCGGGGGTTGATTAGAAATTGTTAGAAGGGGCACTTGGTTCTTCCCAGCACTGCATGGGAGGCCGGGACGGGTGTGCAGGCAGAAGCTTCCAGCAGGCAGTCCTGTGCCGCATGGCCCGGCTGCCTGTGTCCGGGCCATGGCTGGACGGACGTGTCCGCCTGACCTCCACAGACACCGTGCGCAGGAAAGGGGCTCGCGGTGAGGCCAGCTCCCCTAATCAGATCCATACTCCGCCGGGTGCGCATTTCATAGAAAAGATCTGGCGATACCAACCGCCCGCGCCTGCCACTCTGGCCCAACTGAAAGGCCTTTGTTCGGGGAGATTAGAGTGGGATTTGCTTTCATTTTTCAAGATGTTTCACTCACTACATCACCCAGGGTACTGACGGGGCTGCAGCCCTTCTTCCTCCACTTCCCGCCTGGGGCCACACATTCCGGGGTCCCCAGCCGCCTGGGGAGGGGGTGCTGGCTGGAGGGAGGCCCAGCCAGCCCAGTCGAGGAGCGAGGTGGAGGGCCGCTGTCCCCCAAGGCTGCCGGTGGCACTTGGCCCTGCCCCGGATCCCCTAATCAGCTGGCTCCCTGTCCTTCCCTTCCTCGGCACAGCCTCACATCTGTTTCTCGGCATTCGGAAGCCCATTCATTTTTTACCGCCGCCCTTTGCCCTGCACTTCCAGGCCGGGAGACACTTGCGGCCTTGCAGGAGGCAAGCGACGTGCGGAGTCTCCACAGAAACAGTTTGCTCCAGCTGGGGGCCTCTGAGCTACCTGGGGCTTTTCCTCACTGTGTTTTGTTTCAATCAGGAGCTGAGCTTTTCTGAGCCGGGTCCTGAAAACAGCTCCAGGTTGCTCTCCTCCAGGACAGGCTTTTAAAAGAAAAGCTGTTTTTAAAAACAAATAATGTCATTCTCCTGCTTGTGTCCTGTCCCCAAACCAGTGCCATTTTCAGGGGCAGATGCTAGGACCGGAGGCTCCGCAGCCCCGGGCCCTGCTGGGAGGGTAGGCTCCTGGGGCAGGCTCCGTCCCACCCAGGCCCGCTGATCTCACGCAGCTCAAGGGCCAGGCCTGTTCCTGTGGCCTGCGGGCTCCGTGACAGGCAAGCTGTCCTCTGGCCCCAGCCTCCGCTGCCTCCAAGCCGGGCACTAACTAAGGCATTTTCCTGCACAGAAAGAAAGGAGGAGAAATCACACGCTCACCTTGTCCCAACACAAGATTCTAACACACTCACAAGTCAATCATATCCCGTTTCCAATCCAAAGCCAAACATCTGAATGTCCCTCAAACATTCAAACACAGCTCCTGGGGGTGAGGAACCCCCAGAATGGCAGATCCCGGAAGGAGCAAGTCTCTGCAAATCCCTGCAGAAGCGGGAAGTGGCTTCTAGTGGTTCTTTCTGGGGCCAGCAGCCTCCTTGCACTCTTGGCCGGGGCTCGGCCCTGCCATCCGGCTCCCCAGACTCCGCCTGGCTGGGGTCACTCCCACGAGGCCCACCGCTTCCAGACCCTCTCCTCACCAACTATCCACCCCGCCTTTCACTGCGAACAGCGTGAGAAGCTCCAGCGCTGAGACTCAAGGGCAGGCGTCCTCCCGCTCCCCAGGGCTGCCGGGGACGGGGCCAGGGACAGAGGGGTAGGGGTCTCCCGAGTTCCTTTCTGGATGCCTGGGTTTCTCTTTCTCCAGCTTTGAGGGGATGGTGGCAGACACTTTGGGGTCACTAAAAAGAAACGACCAGGTGCACATTTGAAGTGGTCTTTTTGTGTATGACGACCCCCAGTTCAGGAGCAAAGCCCCTCCTCTCCTCCCAGCCACTCTGCGGCTCCTGTTTGTCACCGGGCCTTGGGCCAAGCCCCAAAGCTCCCTTCTGTGGTGATGACCTTAGCTAGGCTGAAGCGCACCAGACACGTCCCTGGAATCTTCCAGTGCCCCGGGAGGGGAGGCTGCCAGACAGGGGGGCAGGGAGGACACACGATCTTTGTGGAACGATGTGATATGGGCCAGCGTGGAGACATCCCACAGATTTAATCCATCGCCTTAATTACTTGGATTTCAAGCTGTGAACTGATAACTCCGCCGGCAGCGAGGGCCGGCCCCGCCACCCCCCACGGAAGCTCAGGGGTCACCTGTGGGATAAGGGCTGGTGGTGGGCAGACTGACCACTTCCACCTGCCCCTGAGCAAGGAGGCACCAGCGCCCCAGCCTCTCACTGGGTTTCTTCAGCCCTGGGGGAGGGAGCTGCAGCCTCAGCCGCCAGGCAGGGCTCCCAAGCTAGGGCAGGCAGGCAGGGCTGCAGCCTGGGTGCCCCTTCCTCTCTCCCCCTCCAAGAAACAGCCTCCAGGCAGGGAAGGGGCTGTGGGGCCTCAGGGATCCCAGGGGCTGCCCCTCTGCCGGCTTCCCTCTCCCCCGCACACTGCAGATGGGCCGTGTCAGCTGCTGAGCAAGGGACAATCCGGCGTGACAGGGGCAGGCCTTTCTCAGCGTCTGCAGCAATTCCAAACACTTAACTCCACAGCTTACGTGAAGAAAAAGGATCAGTCAAAAAAATCTCTTTGTACAAAACATGGCACCCCCAGCCACTCTCCCACGTTCCCGAGCCTTGGCCCTCGGTTTCCTATCTTCCTCATCGGGCCATGGCCAGGCTTCTAGAACCCTCTCCCCAGCCAGGTCACAATCAGCAGCCTAATTCAGAGAAAATACACAGCACCACCCCCTGCCCTGGATGCCAGGCACGGGACAGCACCCAAGTCCCCATTCCGTGGGGCAAGGGTTTGGAGTGACCCAAGGCCACACTAGAAAACTCAGCCCCCTGTCCCCTGACCTGGCCCAGGCGACCGTGGAGGCCAGGGCTGGATGGGGAGCCCTCCTCCCCACATGCTCTCAAGGAAATGACTTTCCACACCAGTGTCTGGAGAAAGGTAATTAACCAGACCCCAGAGGGCCAAGCCTGCAGTGGGTCACCCGCCTGGCCGCACAAAGAATGTCCACGGCACCGGCCGAGGCACCGGCCTTCCACCAGCGCCTGGAAAGGAAGCCCCACTGTGGCCGCCAGAGCGGGCTGCTCCTGAAAGCAAATGGCCAGGCTCTGCCAGGCAGGGGCCGTCCAGCCCTGGGTCGATAGCCGTGCAGCTGGAAGTCACTAGGCCAGCCAGTCCCGCCAAAAAGGCCCTTGGCCTGAAGGAGGGCACAGGGTACAGAGACAGCCATACTGTCTCCTACCTCCCAGGTCACCCTCAGCTCTGCAGGGAGGCCCCTCCCTGCCTGCTTTGGGGTCAAACAACCCTGTGGGCCAGGCTCTCAATCCTCAGCCAAAGTGACTTAGAAGGTCAGGCAAGGGGCTCTCCCAGGCCTTTCTTTGATGGGAGTCTTCAGTCCCACTTGGGCACAGAGGTGCCTCGGGCCCTGTGTCCATACACCTGCAAGCGCACACACGAAGCATGCGCGTGCACACACGCTTACACACAAATGTGTACACGCATACCCTAGCACGCCAGCAGCTGGGGTCTCCCTGGACTCCCTCCCTCCATGTGGTCCCCCCAGGCTGAGATCAAGTCCACTCTGGGGGTCCCTGACAGCCCCTGACTGCCAGTCTGGAGACAGGTCACATGCCACAGAGCACCTGGGCATGTGGTGAAAGCCACACAGACACCCTGGTTCTTTCCCGGCTTTGCCTCCCCCTCTCCTGGTGGTGATTTGATCGTCTCCATGGAGACCTGGGCCATCATGCTGGGGAGGGCCCCGGTCACACCACCCCAAATCCAACCACTTCTAGTTCCCAAAGCTGCCCCCTTGCCAGCTCAGGCCCTGGGTAGGGGGTGTCCAGGCACAGCCAGGAGCCCCTCCCCTTGGCTATCATGCTTCCGAGGGGCCAGCCGGGGCTGCAGGAGTGTGAATTGCTGTCCAGGTCACCAGGGCTCCATGCTGTTTCCTTCTGGATGGCTCCATTTTCTGCACTCTGAGCAGGCCTGGCTCAGCCTTCTGGGGATATGTGTTTTCACAGGGATGGTGAAAAGGCTCTGACAGTGTGTGTGTGCGTGTGTGTGCGTGTGTACATGCTTGCGTGCACACACAATCTTTCCAAACACATACACACAGCATGAGCATGCATGCACACACACACACAGAACTTTCATGGATTTCCAGTACCAGGAGCCTCTTGGAGCCGGTGAATCTGTGGCACCACCTGGAGCCTTTGTCCTGCATTCTAAGGGGAAACATGAAAGTGCGGAGGCCTCCCTAAGACCAGCGAGCCTTGGGGTCTGTGGTCCCATGGGGAGCCAGCACCTGATCCCTGGAGCACAAGGAAGAGGCGGGTCTGGGCCTGTGGCTCAGGCCGGTGGTCGGTAGGAGGCCAGACGGGACCTGGGCCTGGACTAGGCTGGGGTGCCGGGCCCCCTCCACAGGTAGGGCCTGACCCTGCTCTTCACCCTGGAGATGGAACCTGGGGAGGCAGAGTCCTTTTCTGCTCTGGACAACTCGGCAAATCAAGTGGAAGGAAGCCGGGAGTGGGGGCATCACAGGCAAGGCCTGCATGGTAGCCAGAGGTGAGGTGGCATAGTGAGGCCCCCAGGCTCCAGACCACTCTCCAGACACGCACCTCACAGGCTCTCTGGGCCAGGAAGGGTGTTCCTTCCCTCCGTGTCCTCACCCGCCAGCTCCTAGCCACCTCTGCAGAAACCCTCTGAACCCCTGGTTTCAATTGGCCCCGTTCCTGCACGGTCTAATCCAATTTCCGACTCCTGAGGAAGGCCAGGGCCATGACCACCGGGATGGTCATGCACTCCCGGTCCAGCACTCCCGGTCCCCACTTGCCATATTTGTATTTAAATGCCTGTAAGCCTGGGTCAGCCTGGGGCCACTCTCATAGAGGCCGGTGTGAGACAAGAAACCGGGGATGAATGATCCCCGGCTGATGAGAGTTGAAACAGCCGGAGCAGAAGAGCACGTAGGAGGGGTCTCCTTCCACCAAGGAAGCAGCCCCCGATAGGAGCCCCTCACTCTAGCCCTTCCCGTTGGTCCTGGGGGCAGCTGTGCCCACCTGTCACCTCACTTTCAGGGCCAGAATTCAAACTCACTTTCTATACTTCCGGGACGGATGTGGACCCGCAGTCCTGATCCACTCCAGGTGTGAGTGCCGTGGAGGGAGGGAGGTCGGGCTCGGACGGTGACCAGGCTGCGCTGCAGGGGGTGCCCAGTCACGGAGGTGTGTGGAGGGCCTGACTGGGGGCAGGTGGGGGCACACGGAGCTCCAAGCCCTCCACCAAGGCACCAGCAGTGCCAGAGCCGTGGAGCAGCTAGGCCTGCTGAGGCGAGGGCTTCAGGGCTGCAACAGCAAGGGTGTGGCGAGAAGTGGCCTCTGACCTCTGAGGTCAGCCTGACCGTCATCTGGCCAGAGCTCGGGCGTAGACCCGCAGTGACAGGCCACACCGTGTCCGCCATCAGAGCCGGAGCTGTGGGCCCCTTGGGCAGCCTCTGTCCTGGGCAGGGAGAGAGGAAGGACTGAGCAGACCCGGCACTGCCCCAGCCAGGGAAAGACAAGCAACCGCGTCCCGGAGTGACAGAGCCCAGACCAGGACCTGTAGCTTGGGAACAGGGTCCGGGCGTTCAGGCTGGGCTGCCATCTTGAGGGTAAAATTCCCACAGGAAGGGACAGAGAGGTGGGCGCCAGATCTCCTTCAGGCCACCCGTGAACCTGCGTCGTCCCCGTCACTGGCCCTGGCTCTCGGTTCTCACACTGTGGGTATTAAGCTCGCACCGAGGAGCGAGGACGCCGGCACAGGGTAGCCAGGGAGCTCTGCCTGCTCTCCCTCCACGAGACGGACACGCTGCAGAGATACGGGTGCCATGGGGTCTGGAACCATCCCTCCCTGTCACCTGCTCTCCCTGGTAAGGAACAATTCAACGGCCACCAGTGCTGCCCCTGAGATGACCACCCACGCCAGGCCTGGCCTTGACCTCCCTGAACCCCAAGGACTCAACCTAACACCTGCCATGTGAGGGGCTCCGGCCACATCTGTCTGCATTTAGCACCTGTCATGGAGCCCCGTCCCCTGGGGAGCTGCAGACACCAGGAGGGGCTGCCTCGGAGTCCTCCGGGGAGACTGGGGCATGGACAGCCTAGAGAGCAGCCCCCAGGTGCTGGACACAGGGTGGGAGGCTGCAGTGCTGGCCTTCTGACACCCGAGACTTCGCAGCATGGGCCCCTGGGGTGGCCAGAGAAGAGAAGAGGTGGGCAGAGCCAGGCAGAGCAAAAACAGCTTTTGGGAAGACAGCACCTGGCACTGGGCACCAGCAGCCCGAGGGCACCCTGAGGATGCCAACCTGCAGCCATAGGAGATGCGGTGCACAGGACTGCAGGCCAGGGGCTGGACACCCAGGCCAGTGGCACCCTCGGTCAGCCTGGCCTTTGCCCCCATCACTCAGGGGATGCCAAGACCCTCGGTGGCCCCCACCCCCTCTCGGCTTCACTCAGGCTTACAGTGGAGGCCGGCGCCGGGGGCAGTGTGCACAGACTATCGCGGGATCTCGCCTTTGTCCACATAAACGCCACTTGCTAGGCCTGGCGCTCCCCTGCCTGATGGAATATTGATCCTCAGAGTGCAAAGTCCGCGTGCCATTAGTCCAATCTCTCTCAAGCTGACACAATCCCATCATTTGTCATCTTCCCGTCCTGCTGGGTTTGCTCAGGAGCTGGCGTATTTGCTCTCTCTGCCACTTTCCAGGCCCCCTGCACTCCCTTTCTGACGGGCGCTGATGGGGCCACCACATTCTCACAGCCCCTCTGCCCCCACTGATGGGACAGCTGGGGCTGCCTGGGGCCTGAAGCCTTCACATGAGGGTCTCGTGAACTCCAACATGTGGGGGACCCAGGAGGGGTGGGGTCACAGGGTGATGGGTGCCATCCCACAGCGAGTGCCCCCCCAACCACTCACCGTGGAATGTGATGATGTGGGATGAATGGGGCAGGGCACAGAAGGCTGCAGCACTCAGGCTCAGAGGCTGGCCAGGCCCACGCTGTGGCTGAAAACTGAACGTGTCACCCTGTGGGCCAGACTCCAGAGGCTACGCCCAGATGTCACCAGCCAGGGGTGGGGTGGGCCCAGGGCCGAGGTCAGAGGAGCAGGAGGTCTTGGCCAGGTGTGCAGGGAGGTGCCTCTCCTCACCCTGGGGGCTGAGTGCGAATCCTACATCCCAGCCAGGGCCTCTTCCTCCCCTCCCCCTGACATCTGGGACTCTGGAGATCACCTGCAGGGCCAGCCTGGGATGGTTTGGGCAGGGCTGGGAGTGGTGGTTGTTTAGTGAAGCACAGGAGCTCCCCGTCAGGGGCCTGCACCCCACCATCTACCCAGCTGCAGCAGAGTGGCTTGCCTCTGTGTGTGTGCTCGGGTGCACGTGTGCGTGTGTGTTGGTGTGTGTGCACGTGTGTGTGGGGTTTGTGTGTGCACATGTGTGCTTGCACGTGTGTATGCACACGTGTGCTTGCACATGTGTGTGCATGTGTGTTCGTGTGTGCATATGTGTGTGTTTGCATGTACATGTGTGCGTGTGAGCATGTGTGTTTGTGTGTGCATGTGGGTTTGTGTGCACGTGTGTGTGCTTGCACATGTGTGTGCCTTCGTGTATGTGCATGTGTGTGCATGTGTCTGTGCATATGTGTGTGTGCATGTGAGCGTGTGTGTTTGTGTGTGCATGTGTGTGCATGTGGGTTTGTGTGTCTGTGCACGTGTGTGTGTTTGCACATATGTGTGAGCATGTGTGTTTGAGTGTGCGTGTGTTTGCACGTATGTGTGTGCATGTGCGCACTGTGTGTGCTCGCACATATGTGTGAGCATGTGTGTGCATGTGTTTGCACGTACTGTGTGCATATGTGCATGTGTGCACATGTGAGCATGTGTGTTCATGTGTGTGCACGTGTGTGCGTGGGGGTTGTGTGTGCACGTGTGTGCTTACACATGTGTGCATGCGTGTTCATGTGTGCATGTGTGTGCGCGTATGTTTGCATGTGCGTGTGTGCACGTGTGTTCATGCATGTTCGTGTGTGCATGTGTGTGCATGTGTGTGCGTGTGTTTGCACGTGCATGTGCGCGTGTGTGTGCGTGTGTGCAGGGGTACATGCTGCTGTCTTAATGCAACATTGCGCCGTCACAAATGAACATCTAAATGCAAATCTGCGCTTCAAAACTTGGCAACTTTGTCTCTGAAACTCCTCCGCACATGACTAGTGGGTTTAAAAACAAAACCAAAGAAAACAGAGGAACCACTCCAGTGTTTGTCCTTCACATCCCGAGTGGGAGAGAAAAAGAAGAAAAAAATTCTTCCTCAAAACGAAACAGAAAATATTCTCAAGGAAAAGCATCTGCCTCCTTTGATTCCAGAGCTTCTGAGCCGAGAGCCGGCCTGAGGGAGGCAGACACAAGGGCACCTTCGAGGGAGTCCGGGCCTCCCCGCCAGGATGCAGCCTCTGCCTCTGGCCCAGGGCCCCCGGCCAGGGGTTCTGCCCCCGGGGCACGTGGCCATGTCTGGGGACACGTTTGGTGGTCAGCTCTGAGGGGAGCCACCCACGTCTGGTGGGCGGGGGACGGGAATGCTGCTCTGCACCCTGCAGCGCCCGAGACGACCAGCAGGACAAGGGATTATTCGGAGCAAAGTGTCAGTGACGCTGAGGTCAGCCATGGACACAGGCCCCTCCCTGCCGGCTCAGGCCTTGGCCTTGATCATGACGGGTCTGTCTCGTCCCCTCCCCTCCCTCCCTCCCTGCCTCCTCTGAGCCTTCCTCTCCAGGCACCTTTGCTAAGCACCTAATAATATGTGCTGGTCCTGAGCATCCCCACGCCCTCCCCTGCCCAACTGACTGAGTCACACTCGGGCTGGAACCTGGGGTGAAGGAGCCACTGTGTTCCGGGGTCGCAATCCCCTAGCCGTCCCGTCTCCTCTGGGCCCCTGTCCTGCCTCCCCTCCCACTCCCTTGTACCCGATGCTCCCTCCATCGGCCCAGAGCAAGGCCACCGCAGATGGGCTGACCAGAGCTTGGGGGAGAACGCTGCAGTGTGCACACACAGGTGTGCAGCCCCCTCTCTGGAGTCCCTGTGGCCCAGTAATATCTCAGACCCGCTGGAGCCACACAGGCCACAGCCCCCGCCACAAGAGGCCCCCCAGTATCACAGAGGCTGGCTGTTCCCTGAGTCTGCTTCCAGCCGGGGCTGTGGGTCCCCACAGCAGGCCCTGCACCAGTCCGGGAAGACTTGCATGGCATAGGGAGCACACCCCAGTCCTTGTAACCGCCAGCGAAGCCCTTTGCACACGTGACCTCAGCGAGTCCCCACAGGCTCTGCCCCCAAGAAGGATGGCCTGGGACCTGTTCCACAGCAGGATGATGGGGCTGGAGCCCAGGCATGCCCTCGGGGTTGCCCACCCTTTGCCTCCCTGAGCGACTCCAATTAGGGAAGTACAGACCTCAGACGAATTTGCCAGTGCAAGGGTGACTGTCCCCTTAGCTGGCAGAAACCCTTGCTGGGGAGCAGCTGCCTGGCTGCAGGGGGTGGTCCACGCACACGGGAAGGCCCTGTCTGCAGGAGGTGGCTGGGTCAGGGCACCAGCAATGGAGGACAGGCTCCGCAGACGCTCCCTCCACCAGCAGCGTGGGTTGGAGCTGCAGGTTGCTGGAGTCAGGGCAGCAAACATAAATTCCCAGCCGAAGGCCGCTAAGCCGGGCCCTATGGTGAAGCTGGCCCGGGAGCTCGCCCTGAGTGTTTGCGTGCAGACTGCCTCCTGCACCCCAGGCTGTGCAAGCGTGGGGCTCCTCTTACTTGAAAAAAAAAAAAAACGTTTACAGCACCCAGACAATGCTTATGACTAGAGAGAAGCGAAAAGAGAGGCTGAGAGGCCGGTCCCCGTGGCCCACGATGGACACCCAGCCCTGAATTTTCAACATTTTGTATGAGTGGGAATCTGGGGACAAAGCCGTGTTCCCTTCTGTTTCCTCTGCCTTTTGTTTTTCCTCTGCCTTTTGTCACCAGGAGTGAAACGCGGAGGCTCCTCCGAGGTCCGTTTAATCCTTTTAAGTGACGCCCTGAAACCAACTTTTCCTTCGCTAAGACCTTTCTGGTATTCCCTTCTGAATTCACCCCCAAAAATAAAGGGGGACAGATAACTTCTCAAGTTAGTGAGCATGGATGGGGCAGGAGTTTTATTAAAGTCTTTTCTGTTTACTTCCCACCTAGATAAGATCTTAATCACAGTCCCCCAATTATCTGCACTGACATTTATCAAGGCCGGTCCTCCCTGGCCGCCACGCCGGCCCATCAGCCTTTCTTCCTGCCCTCCCTCTCAATGGAAGTTAATTTCGAGTACATGATTTATCTTGCTGGGGAGCAGCGCAGAGGCGGCCCACCTTTTCAAAGGGCGGGCTGGGGAGTGAATTATCGCGGCGCTGTCCAGTGATTGGGTTCCGCGGGGAAGGAGAATAGGCAGCCGTGTGTCGCCTGATGTGGCGCTGGGCCTTTTCAGCCGCGAAGAAAAAAAGATTAGGCCTCTGACAGCGGGGCTGACAGGCGAGCCCAGGGCAGCAGACAAAAGGCCGGTACCTGAAAGCCGGCCTGCGCCCCTGCCCCAGGGGGTATGTGCCCCTGACCCACGCCTCCTTTCCGTGCGCTGGGCTCCCCCCACCTTGCTCCGCGCCCTCCTCCCTCTTCCCCTTCCTCTTCCTTCTCTTCCTTATCCCACCTCTTTCCCTCCAGTCTCCCCCTCCCCCCCTTCTCTGGTCTTCCCTCTTCGAGGCCTCCTTGCCTGTCCTCCTCCCCCTCCTCCCCCTCCTCCCCACGGGAGTCCGCATGGCACTGGGTTCACACAGGTGCGTGGCCTGGCTTTCCACCCCTTGACAAGAATCCTGCCTCCATGTGTGGACTTCCCCTCAGCACCGCCTTCAGAAGGGAGGCTCTTGTCCATCCTGCCTCCCCCACCACCCAGCGCAGGACCACACAGAGGCCGGTGCTACCCGCACCCCACTAAGGCAGTGGCTGAGGGCAAGACCCTTTCCCTTCTCTCTGCATCTCCCAGGGGCCTTGGCACAGGCAGGCTGTGACGTGGGCACAGGGGCCCAGCAGTGGCCAGCAGGGCCCAGGGTCAGGTGTGGACAGGGGCCTAGGGGCCTAGGGGCCTGCCTTGGGAAACCCTCAGCCCCTGCACGTGAGCCAGCATGGAGCCTCCCACCTCCAGGTTCCCCATCTCGCATTCGGCAGGCTTGGGGCCCAGGGATTCCTCAATACATCTGTGCCACATCCTCACCAGCCCACCAAGCTAGGTTGGCACTAGCTCCCTCTGTCTTGCCCAGAGCCAGGCAACCTCTGGCCTCCTTTGATTCAGACCCATCCCCCAGCCCACCCCGGGGCCTCGGGCGGTAAGGACTCGGCAACTCTTCTCATCCCACGAGAGGCGCCTCATCCTGGCCCCAAGCATGTGCCCCTCACACGCGGCCTCCATCCCTCCCACGCTCCTGTTAAAGAGAGGCCGAGCCGGAACATTCTCTCTAGGACCACAGGAAGCCCACAACTTAGAGATGCCACATGAGGACAAGGGAAGTTCACACCAAGCTGATCTTGACATCCTAACAAAAATACATTCTCTCTTTAGAGCATGATTTGCATGAATATTTGAGAAAACACCCACATTAGGGCCAACTTTAATCACTAAAATATGTTCCCCAGGACATGGGGGAGCCACGGGCACTGTGTCCCCACACCCAGGACATGGAGGAGCCACGGGCACTGTGTCCCCGCACCCAGGACACGGAGGAGCCGCGGGCACTGTGTCCCCGCACCCAGGACACGGAGGAGCCGCGGGCACTGTGTCCCCGCACCCAGGACACGGAGGAGCCGCGGGCACTGTGTCCCCGCACCCAGGACACGGAGGAGCCGCGGGCACTGTGTCCCCGCACCCAGGACACGGAGGAGCCGCGGGCACTGTGTCCCCGCACCCAGGACACGGAGGAGCTGCTCTCTGTGTCTGTGGCTGGAAAGAAGTAATGCCCGCTGAGCCCATCTCTAACACAAATGAGCTTCCCTGAAAACCACAACGACCACTCATCCGGTCTCTCCATGGGCCACTCAGGTGGTATTTGGGGGGAAATTTGGCTTTGAGACCCCGCAGTAACTCCCATACTCGTTTGCTTTCATGTCCTTTGCTCAAGCACAGAGATGGGATGGAAATTCCCCCGCCGCACTCCGCGGGATGGACTTGCTGCTTTCCTGGAGGAGTTCGGATTCTTACCCAGATAAAAAGCCCTAAGCGCTGCTCAATTAGTCCTCGGCGGAAGCCCCGGTCTAATGGTCTGCGATGCTTCACTAGGGCCTCCCAGGAGCGTTTAGTGTTAGACAGTTATTAAAAAGCAGTTGACTTCTGAGATCTGTGGGGAGGAATCACTTTAGCATCTGTTTAGGGAGCTAGTCTGAACATCTGCAGGAGGAGGGAGCGCAAGAGCCGCAGCCTGCACCCTGGGGGCTCCGCGGATGGGGACGCAGCTGCCTCCCCAGGTTAGTGCTGCCCCTTGGTGAATGGTAAACTAATCGTAACGATAATAATACCGAATACAAGCTGGAATCCACAGCGTTCGGTCCATTCAAAGGAACTGGTGGCAGCCCGCCCACCTGCAAAATGTGGACTGGATCAGCACACTTAGCCCCAAGACGACGAAAACCTGAGACGCAGAAAGAAGGTAAAATGCCCCAGCCTTTTTAGGGTGCTGCATGGGACACACCTGTTTTTCAAAATATGTGATTTTGTTTGACATTTTTTTTTTTTTGAGACGGAGTTTCGCTCTTGTTGCCCAGGCTGGAGTACAATGGCGTGATCTCGGCTAACCGCAACCTCTGCCTCCCAGGTTCAAGCGATTCTCCTGCCTTAGCCTCCCTAGTAGCTGGAATTACAGGCATGTGCCACCACACCTGGCTAATTTTGTATTTTTAGTAGAGACAGGGGTTTCTCCATGTTGTTCAGGCTGGTCTCGAACTCCTGATCTCCGGTGATCTGCCTGCCTCGGCCTCCCAAAGTGCTGGGATTACAGGCGTGAACCACCATGCCCGGCTGACATCATCACCATCATCATCATCATTATTATTATTATTATTATTATTATTATTTTGAGATGGAGCCTTGCTCTATCACCCAGGCCGGAGTGCAGTGGTGCAGTCTTGGCTCACTGCAACCTCCGCCTCCCAGGTTCAAGCAATTTTCGTACCTCAGCCTCCTGGAGTAACTGGGATTATAGGTGTCCACCACTATGCCCAGCTAATTTTTGTATTTTTTTTTTTTTTTTAGTAGAGAGAGGCGTTCACCATGTTGACCAGGCTGTTTCACATTATTTTAAAACTTTGCCAGCACCCTTCGGGACAATCTGTTGGCATCCTAAGCACCAAGGGGGCACTGCCTCTGAAGGTCCTGCTCAAATGGCCCCCTCCTGGCAGGATAGGAAGGGAGCAGACATCTGGCACCAGCTCCCATCTCAGGGCCACTCGGCCTTCTTAACAGTGCTTTGACCTGGAGCAGCTGCCCAGAGGCATCATCTCTCTGTGCCTTGGTTTCCTTCACTCCTCCAAAAGCAGAGGTCAGCACCTGGCAGGGTGCCCATCCCTAGCATATGGCAATTACTCCAATAGCTATGTCAGGCATTGTAGCATTGCCCAGGCATAGACCAACTGATGATTGGGAAGAAAGAGATGAGAAACCCAGAGACAGACCCTCACTGGGACAGAACTTTGACTGTCACAGAGATGATTTTGCAGGTTACTTGGTAACATTTTAAATCCCAGAGGCGAATACTTGCCCTACATAGACCAGGCTGGGATGTTGCTTACCCACTAACTGCATGAAAGAAAAGTTAGATCCCTACCTCATACCATACATAAAAATTCACTATTGGTGGGTTGAAGGACATCATGATGGAAAGTAAAACTTCAAAAAAGAATTAGAGGATAATTTGGATTGGGAATAGGGAAGGATTTATTTTTAAAGGAAACAAAGCACTAAGGACAAAAGGTAAGACCCATGGCCCCTTGCTAGACATGCTCTCCCAGTCCTATGAATGTAAGGTTTCACACTCTGTGTGCTGCAGCTGCATCTCCCAGGCTGTGGGACTGAGATAATAAGAGCTCCCAACTCAAGGTTTGTCTGGAGAAAGGAATCAGTTTGGCATGGCCTGGTGTGGAGCTGAACTCCCTGACACCAGCCACTGTGGCAGTGCCAGTGCTGCCTTGCTATTCCCTGACAATCCAGCCCCTCTCCCAGGCAGGGGTCACATAGCATTTAGCTTAGGACCTCTCAGGAAAGCCCAGTCCCAGGCTAGACACATGGCATGGCCATTGAGGGTCAGAGCTTGGCCGGTAGCTGCTTGAGCAAGGCCTGGGGCAGGGAGAGAGTGGGGCCTGGAGCCAGAGCCAGCACCACCAGGAGGCAGCTGGGGTTTGGCTAGCAGAGTTCCCAGGGATCGTGTGTGTCTCTCACAAGGAAAGGTGGTTTCGAGGCACTGGTCCAGTGGGGAGGACAAAAGGGAATGGAAATCCATCCAGGACGCCTTCCATGATGATTGTGACACCTTCACGGGGTTTACCACAAACACCCGCCATCAGAGAAATGGGCTGAGACAGAGAAGTTAACCAGCAGCTACTCTGAGATGAGGATGGCCGTAAGGAGATCCGCAGGCTCCCTGTTGGGCATTAAATGATATATACTTAAAGGATTGCTCTATTTACATTAGAATTAGTTGTGCAGACTGACACCAAGGAACTGCTGGCTTCCAAATCCCAAGCCCAGTAATCCCTCCCTAAGCCTCACACTCTAAACCACCTGGGCACAAAATCAATGGCTCCCCCAGCCCAGCCAGCACTGTGGAACCACCTGCTCCCAGCTCTTTGCCGAAGCCCGAAAGCCTAGCTGGAGCCACAGCCATCTGGAATCCACCAGAATCCACCAGATTGGTCCCCCAAGACCAACAGGGTGGGGACACAGGCAGGGTGAGGTTCAAGGTGAGTAGTTTTGCTCTTGGAGACACTTGACCCTGGGAAATGGCAGCCCTGCTTCCTGGGCCCTCAGCTTCCTTCCCTGAGGCCAGGACAGCAGCAGACACCAACATTCCTGGGGCACCTACTGGCCCCACCCTGATGAAGTGTGAGCTGCCTCTGCCAGGCTTAACCCCATGACACCTGGCCCTAGGGCCTGCTCCCTGGCCACGCTGCCATCCTGGCCTCTGGTGAGGCAGGGGAAAGAAAGCCTGGCCCCCTCTCCTTCTGGTCATCTGGGTGGCAGGGCTGTGTTGGCCCCAGGCACTGTTGTCATGGAGCCACACCTGCCCACTAGAGAACAGGTGCCCACTATTCAGTGACCAGGGCCAGCCCTATCAGCCCTCTGGGCACAGCTCTCTGCCCCTGCCTTCCGGTGCCAGCCCCGCAATGGCCAGCACTGCCTCACTGATGCCACATGGGCCCTCAGGCAGCCCACCGGGAGCTGCTCCTCTCCATGTCGGCCTGGCCAAATGCCGCCACTGGCCCAAGTGCTCCGGGCAGAAACATGGGGGTGCCTTCCCTTTCCCAAACCCCTCCTGTAATCTATCACCAGTTCCTGCAAACTCCATCGCCCAGCACACCCACACCACACCTCCCCAGCCCCTACCTAAACTCCATCGCCCAGCACACCCACACCACACCTCCCCAGCCCCTACCTAAACTCCGTCGCCCAGCACACCCACACCACACCTCCCCAGCCCCTACCTTGTCCAGCCTTTGCCCTGTGACCACTCCCCCAGCCCTGGCAGGATCCCCTCCCTGCCTCTGCTCAGGTACTGGCTGTGTGTGAGCCGGGCAAAACTATCCATCTTGCAACAGCCCATGGGCCCTTGAGCTGCTTCTGGCTCTTCAGTCCCCTCGGGCCCTGGTGGGGCCACCACCCCGTCCTCCTCGAAGCACCAGGCTCTCACCAGCCTCAGGCCCAGTGCCCCGGCCCCTCTGCCCAGCCAGCTCCCCACCCTCCCAGGCTGTGTCTCTCCTTCAGCTTCCAGGTTGGATACCCCCATCGCATCCAAAGAACTGCCTGCCAGGTGTTCTCTGTGGACCTGGCCACCTGCTCACCGGGGCTGCTCCCCCTGGAAGACAGGCCCCCTCAGGGGCTTCACCCCGCACCCCACCACCCTGCCAGGGCTCCATCCACATGCACTAGGTGGGGAGCTGGGCTTGCATCCTTTGAGGCCGAGGGCGAGATGGGCCCTAGCCTGCCCCCTTCTCAATCCTGAGCCCTGCACCCAGGAAGCTTCGACAGGAAGCTGGGGCTGGAGGACAGGGCAGAGCTTTCAGGGCATGTCCCACCCCCACCTGACGAAGGAGCACAGGTGGACTCCGGGGCATGCTGAGGATGGCTGTGGCAGAGGGGCTCTGGGCTGCTCCTCCCTGGAAGACACTCTGTGGCCGCCTGCCCCGGCTGCCCTGGCCTCTTGCCTGTTTCCTGTCCTGTCTGGGGCGCCACAGGGGGAAGGGGCTGCACACAGCAGTGGCCTCTGCTAGCCCCGTTCTCAGGGCGGGAGGCGAGGCCAGCGGAGCGCTAATTAGCATGCTGCTTGTGGGCCGAGTTAGGAATGTAATTACTGCGGGAGGCAGAGCCTGCCCGAGGAATGCATTTTGAAGGTTACCATAGGAATCTGCGCTGGCCTATTCATCCCGCAATACTAATCACAGTCATGAGGAAGGGATTGGGGACAGCGCTAGGCTCACATCTGAGGGGATGCCGGGAACAAAGCGCACACTTGCTCCTTAACCCTTTGGGGTCCAGACCGGTGACCGTCCGAGGGGTCCTTTCCCGGGCCCAGGCCTCAGGTGCAAAGCTGCGCTCCGGAAGAGCCTGCTGACCGGCCCCTGGCCCGGAGAGGGCCCTGACCGGACCGTGCGTCCACACACAGCGCCCTTCCGTCTCTGGACCCACGGGGGAGAGAGTGCTGCAGTGCAGACCGGAGCCTCTACTTTGGGCCAGGTGCCTGCAGGAAGCGGGGTGTCAGAGCTGTGACCAGGCCAGGCTGGGCCCTCAAGGTTGGGCCCAGGGAGGCTGGCGGGCAGGAGAGTGGTATCTCCAGGTCTAAGCCCGCAGGACACCAGGCGGGCAGTGGACGCTCCTGCTCCTCAGTGAGGAGCCTGTGGCCGTCGTGGAGAGGTCTCACTCCTTTGGGAGATGGCCCTGCTTCTCCTCCTGCCCAGGCACTCCTGACAGCTCCTTCCAGCACCTTCCAGAGGGGACAGCAGATCCTCCCATGATACGTGCTCCAGAACAGTCCGTCCTGCCTCCTCCCCGTGCTCTGAGGGACACCCTGTAAGAGCCCTGTCCTTGGAGGCCACTCCACCTCCAGGTGGGTGTTCACCTCTCATGCATGTGTTCAGTGAGCGTTCATGAAGTGGCCACTGGGTACCAGATGCTGCCAGGAGCCGGGAGGAGCAGGAGAAGCATCCCTGCCCTTCAGGGGTCATGTCTGTGGGCAGGGTGGCCGTGGCCCAGGAATGCACAGTGAGGGCCGGGTGACATGGGGAGCGGGGGGGCTCCAAGGAAGACTTCACCAGGGGTTTGTAGCCCAGAGGGGCCAGCCGGGGCGACGAGGAGGCTGCAGCTCTGAATGAAGGGGGAAGAAGTGATCTGGGGAGAGGGCTGCCGGCACGTGCTCCTGGATGTGTAGGCGGGGCCAGCAGCACCAGCTCCCTAGACCTTAGAGGCCACAGCTCTGCTGGTCTCACTTGGTGGGGGCTTACTTATCTCTGAGCCCCTGTCCCTGGCTGGACTGAGGGCTTCTTGAGGGCTGGCTGGGGGGCCCACCCTTGTGAACACGGGACAGACACCTGCTGTGGTCTCCCACACATGAGATGCCAGCTGACTCAGCACCCTCTCCTCTCCAGCGCTGTCCCTCCTCGGGCAGCCTCTGCCTGTTCACTCAAGCTTCTAGAACAGCAAAGCCCTGTGCGTGGAGGCACTTGCCTTCCAGCCCCTCCCAGCTCCCTCCAGCACCTTCCAGCCGCACCCCTCCCAGCTCCTTCTAGCACCTTCCAGCAAGGACAGCAGGTCTTGGGCTGCCTCTGCACAGCCCCGACTTCCCTCAGGGAGGCTGCCTCCCGGGTCCCCACAGGGCCGCCTGGGAGCTGGAGTCCTGAAAAGGCTGGAAGCGGGGAGCAAGCATGCAGGCTCCTGAGTCATGCTGTTCTCATCAGACCTCGGGGGACCCTGTCTCCGTGGGAATCCGCCATTCAGTGGTGGCCCAAAGAGCTGTGTGTTATCAACACGCCTTTACCCGGCCAAGGAGCAGTGACTTCGGCGGAGGAAGGCAATTTGTTTGTGAATTTTGCCCTTTGTTATGGAAAGCTGCTGGGTTTTAAAAAATTGTATAGGTTTGAACCGTTAACTCCCAGGGTAGTCCCGCCCTGTGGATGGGGAAGTTTGTGGATGTGTTTATTTCTTTATTTTTTTAAAAAACATACAGAATTGATGTTAAGTAGCCGTATGCAAATTCCCTGGGGCCTGTGGATTTTATTCTCTTGAAATCTTGTTGAAAAGGCTCAACCCCACAAAAACGGGAGAAACTGTGCTCTCCAGAACAGCCCTGATTTCCAGGGACGCCTCTCAGGTTTGAGGCCTGTCTTTAAGCTCGTGTAGCCTCTCGGAACGGTGCATGCATGCCAATTACAGAACTCGCGTCCCCTCCCGCCCTGCACACCTGCTCAAGGAAATGTCCCGTGGCCTGGGCACCCCCCCACAGGTTTTTCTGCACCACCCCTCGGGGGCTGGCGTTTTGGGCAGTATGCCAGGTTATCACTAACGGTGATGCTCAGAGACCCTGAACGAAGAGCTGCTGCTAGTCAACATGGCATTGCAAGGAAGCGCATGGGGTCCCCTCAAATTCACAGGGTGAAGCCCTAACCCCAGAGCTCAGAATGTATTTGGAGAGAGGGTCTGTAAAGAGATGATTAAGCTAAAGGGAGGTCATTAGGACAGGCCCTAATCCAACAGGACAGGTGTCCTTAGAAGATGAGGACACAGATGCAGAAGGATGGCCATGAGAAGACACAGGCAGAAGACAGGGCGCAGGAGGGGCCTCAGGAGCGGCCTTCAGAGGGGCCTCAGGAGCAAGCAGCACCACAGGGACCCTTTGCTTTGAGAAAACAAACTCCTGCTGTCTAAGCTGCCCAATCTGTGGTCCTCGGTCCTCAGTTATGGCCGCCCCAGCTGACCAGGACAGGCGTGGTGGTCAGAGACGGAGTCGCCCATCTCCATCTCTCCTGACATTGCTCTTGCGGTGGCCCCAGGTCCAGCAGTATTAGGGGAGGACCTGTTGAACCTATTCGCACCCCAGACTGGGAGGAACCTGAGTTCCTGTTAATGCCTCTGTGCACACAGGATCGCATCTTCCAGTTTTAGGGAGAGGAAGATTTGAAGGAAACATTACATTCAGACTGACATCACCTGGGATGTCAGGCGGCCCTGATGTTGGGCTACTCTGACGTCCAAAGCAGCGGGGCTACCTCCCACCTGAGCATCTGCTCCAGAGGAGGAAGGGGAGGAGCCACACATGGGGTAGGAAGCAGATGGTCCCAGCCCATCCAGAGTCCCTTCTGCAGGGGCCCCAGCGGGCAGGCTGTTTGGTCACTGAGAATCTGGTAACAGGTACAGGTCTCCTTGTTCAGGCAATGGTTTGGGTCTTTCAGCGGAGCAGTTGGAGATAACTGGAAAGCCAGAAAGGGCCACAAAAGCATATTAAAGCCCATCCCCAGGGGCGAACTCCGTGCACAGTGCAGAAAACCCCATAAGTGCACTTCCCCAAATGCCCAGAGATGGAAAAGCCCAGAGATGGAAAAGCCCAGAGATGAAAATGCCCAGAGATGGAAATGCCCGGAGATGGAAATGCAAGACACTTCAGATCCAACTGTCCAGTCTAGGCAGGGATGCTGGGGGGTCCCACCTGCTGCTCAGGGCTGGGGATGGGGTTTTGAGGATTCGGAGCTGAAACTTTTAGCTAAGATCCCACCAGTGGGCCCCAACCCACGAGGACCCCAGAGGTGGCTTCCCGTGACAGTCTTTATTCCAGGATTCCATCCTGGAAGACTGCTGTAGGAGGCTCACCTGAGCCGACAGGCCCCAGAGAAACCAGAGGGGACAGCTGGGAGGTTGCCGGGTGCTGGCAGGTCCTCCTTACCCTGAGTGCCCTCCCAGCTCTGCTGCGGAGGCCTGGGTGGTGGCACCACCTCTACCTGGCTCCCTGTGTGGCCTGGACTCGCTACCCACCCTCTCTGAGCTTTGGGTTCTCCACTGCGAAATGGGGCTCCTGGGAGCATCGAACAAGGCTGTTCAGCCCAGACGTTGCTGTGGCCGGGACATCCTCCCCAACTCTGCCTTCACTGGTTTTGTAAATTAGGACCCCATACAAGGTTGGGGTTAGAAAGAAGTCCTGTTGCTGAGAATGCTGAAAACCCCTCCGTGTAAACTCTCCTTCCTTGGAGGGGCTGCGCTTTTCGGAGGGCCTCCAGCCAGCAGAAACTGTGCCCCAGCCCAGGACGCTAGCACTAGGTCCAGCTGGGACTGGGGGTCTCAGGGTGGGGGGACAAGAACGGGTGGTTTTCCCAGCCTTGCTCTAACACAGATGTCACCATGCATAGAAAGTTCCAGATCACACATGCTGAGCTGGGCCGGCATTCCTTCTCAGTCTCAAGCTGCCTTGAGGACATGTGCCATTTTCCCCCACCCCTGGCTGGCCCTCTGACCTTGCCAAGTTCCGTTCCCTCACTTGGTGGCTTCCGGCTCTGCCAGGCCCAGAGCAGAGACCCCCACGGGTGCTCCGGCTCCTCCATGCACAGTGTCGGGGGAGCAGTCAGAGCTCAGGCCAAGCCTGCCCTCCTGTGCCAGGATTCTGTGGCCCCTCCAGGCCCCGTGTCCCCTTCCCCGACGGCCACCGCTCCCCCAGCCTGTCCCGAAGGTACTGGGACGTCCGCTCACGCTGGTGGTGCGGCCGCCCATTCAGGACAGATAAGCCCCTTTAGAAAACGAGGGGGAATTTAATTCAGTGCCTGAGTGACAGCGCGAAGATTTATCCCCTGGCCAGACAATACGGCCCTGGGGCTTTAATCTCCCCTAGACAATGCACTGCCTCGCGGCCCTCATCTCAGGCTTTTCCCACGATGGCTGGTGATTAGCCGAGGTGCGTTGGATGGGAGCCACTATCTCTCGGGAAGAGTGTTTGCTCGTCCGCCGGGGCCAGCGGGAGGAGGAGCAGGAGGAGAGCTTAGCTCATCGTGGCACAGTCTCTGTTCCCCAGACCGCAGGGGCACGGAGAGGAGGCTTCCCGCGGCATCCTGCAGTGCCAGCCGGTCGAGATGGGGACATACCTGGGGCCCAACAGCATCCACTCCCGCCGAGGGCATCCCCCATGAGGGAGCAGCCCCTGTCCTCAGCCGGACACCCGCCCCCTCCAATGCCCCTTCCTCAGGCTCCCCGGGCAGAACGTCAGCCAGCAGCCACATGACCAAGTGCCACCCGTCACCTTCAACAAGCTCCTCCCTGGGGGCTTCGGCACAGCCGTCGCGGGTACTTGTGGCACCACCCTTTCTGGGCCATATTTATCTCTCACCTTCCACTCTCACGGCGCCACAGCTGGATCCGGCTGTGCTGAGTCAGCCCAGGTCCTCCTGTCCTGCGTGCCACCCCACAGGACCCACCAGCCCTATACGGCGTGTGTGGGCACATCTATCTTCCACATGGGAACCTCACCCGGTGCAAGCTCCTCCCTGGGCAAACGGGTTACATGGGGGACGCCAGGAGGCGGCGACAGATGCCCCTTGGGAACTGGGGGTGCTTGGGAAGACCGTGGGCTGTGCCTGGAGCTCGCTTCTCCAGGCCTGTCAAATGCCTCAGGAAGCCCCCGCAGAGGCCCCGTCCACAGAGGGCAGGGGTTGGAGGTACAACAGCGGCGCCACAGAGAACAGCTCAGCTGCCCCACACCCCAGCCGTCATGTCCTAAAGACTCATCCATGTCCCAGGCCACCATCCATGGTCAGGGATGGGGAGGTGGCTCAGCCTGGGGACTCACTGGAAGACAGGACCCAGTAGAGGACTTAAAGACAGGAGCTAAAGCAGCCGAAAGTCACTCTGCATTTTATGAAGACCGAACGGGTCCGTGATGTGGCGTTGCTGCTACAGGCATCCATCTGCCTCTCTCCCAGAGAGTGGGTGCAGGGGCTATGTCACAGAGCGGGCAGGGGGCAAACCCTGCTCTGGTCCCCACCTCTCCAGCCAGGGAGGGAGACCAGAGGCCCCAGGGGAGGGCAGGGCTCTTCCTTCCCATGGATGCCAGGGGACAGCCACCTGTCAGGGATGCACAGGGCAGTGCTGGGCTGCTCCATGCCCCTCAGAGGACAGGGCTTAGAGGAGCAGGCACCCTGTAAGGCTCCCTCACCTGGGGTTGCCGAGCCCAGTGGCCTCCATCTCATAGGTGCCTCCTGGGGGCAGCCTTTGCTTGCCACCTGACCCCCGATTCCTGTGCCCATCTTTGTCCATGAGAGCCTCCGGGTCCTCTGTAGCTGCACTGGAAGGAGGTGGAGAAGGAGGGGGTACTATCTCACCCGCTCCCACGCCGTTCACTCTCCAGCATCTGCATTTCTGCCCATGTAGGGGGATGCTGGGAGTGTTTTCTCTTAAACGGTCTCTGATGCACGTCTTCCCACACACCTGCCACGGCAGCCCGGTGGGCGGCCCCAGCCCGCAGGGGTGAGCCTGCTCCCCAAGTTCCTGATGAGTTCATGCTTGTCTCTGTGACCCACTGCACTCGGCGTGTGCTGGCGGGGCTGGGATCAGGGAGCACCTCTGTCTGTGCTGTGCCTGGAGTGTTTCTGAGCTCCCCAAACATCCACAGCCCAGCACCAGCCAGTCCCCAGGAGCTGCCTGCAGGATGCCAGGATCCTTGCCCCCCACCGCTGGGGACCCCGTGCTGAGCATCTGGAACTCCGGGGCCTCCATGAGGCTGGTTATGGGTGTAACTGAGGCCGCACAGTGGGTGCATGTTTCTCCCGGCCCCTTGGCAGCCCTGCCAGGCGGGTGTCACTGTCTGTATGTTACAGTGAGTTCTAAGCAGTTTGGGGAGTCATTCGGGGTCCCTCAGTGGGAGGCGGCGGAGCCAGGGTTAGAACTGGGTTGGTCAGATGCCCAGTCCACAGCTGAAGGGCTGACCGAAGTGCCCCCAACCTGAGCCCAGCACCCCAGGGGCCATGTGCAGAGCCCCCGAGGAAACCCATTTGAGAATCCTCATTGCAGGTGGCCTGGATTCCCAGAGGAGCTTGCTTCTCAGCACTCCCACATGCCCCCCACCACTCTGGGTCCCCTCGACAGGGCCTGACGGAGTGAGTGGCCCAACCCTCCTACTCAGCCGGGGATGGACCAGTTCCTTTGCTCACCCTCCTCAGTGAGGCCGCTCAGCCACTCAGCAGGCACTGAGAAGCAGCATTTGCCGGGTCCTTGGTGGGGAGGTGGAGGCAGCATCATGGATGGGACACAGCTCGCCTGCAGGACCACGCAGCTGGCAGCTAAGGACAGTGGGTATGCAGCAGCCAGGAGCCCAAGGAGGCAGCCAGCTCTGCAGGGCTGAAGCAGCGAGGGGCATCAGAGGAAAACCCCCTTCTTCCTTTAAACTAACAGCACCCCTTTGTAGACCTCAAGAGAAGCAGTTTTATCCCCCAGAGAAACTGACGCATTTTAGAAGGCGGGGTTCCAACACAGCGGCCATGCTCCCTGGGGTGCCTCCCTTCTGTGGCTCTGCCTGGCGTCTTGAAGCCAGGGGAAGCCAGGCCCTGAGTTGGACCTTCGCCCATGGGGGTACCTCACTGGTTGCAGGGGCGTCCCTCTCCCCAGCTGGATGGGAGTCTGGGGGAGGCACCTGGGTGGAGCAGCTAGAGGGGGAGACAAGTGGGCCCCTGGGCCAGGCACAGCTGGCCTTTCTGACCATTGAGCCCCCTGCCAGCTTGCTGCTCCGCAGCCCCTCAGTGGGCAGCGAGGGTGACCTCGCCCAAGAGTTGACACTCCAGGAGCTGGGAGCAGGGAGCCAGCACCGAGAAAACCTGCTGGGCTGAGGCTGGGGCAGGGTGCAGCCCAGGAGAAGGATTTTCTAGACCCAGGGTGGGGAACCGAATCCAGCCCCATGACCCTGGGGGCACTCACAGGGCCCTCGGCTGGGAGCTGCTCACCTGCAGAGGATTCCACACAGCTCAGTGAAGGCCCAGCCCCCAGCACGTTGACAGGAGGCCCCAGTGCCCTCTACAGACTGGGAAGGACCCGCACGAGAGCGCGCAACAAGGAGGAGAGGCTGGGGGCAGTTTCCGGCCCTGTTGGAGGAGCACGGTTGGACACCTGCCCTGTTGCAGATAGGGACTGTGCCTGAGGTCACAGGGACAGGACAGAGAAGAGGGGACAGGTGGGGACAGCAGGCATGGGAGAATTTTGCCTCCTGGGTCTTTCCTGCACCCGGTGCCTCCTCCAGCTCAAGGGGCGTCTGCTGCGCCTGCCTCCCATCCTGCAGGCTTGGGCCACCCCGGGGTCTCTCTACAAGAGGCTGAGCAGGAGGAGCTGCCTCCTGCCCCCTCACGCCTGGCTTCCCAGAGGAACCTTCCCAGGCCTTGGGGAGACCCTGTGACTGCCGCTGTCTCTGCCTCCCTCCATGACAGGAAGAGCAGTTGCTGAGGCCAGGACCCCCAGAGGGGCTGTGGGGTAGGAATCTCCAGGCTGGAGATGGGAGGGCAGGGCCAGGGGGGTCACTGGAGGCTGAGCTTTTAGAGGTGCAAGTGGAGAAGAATGCATTTTTAAGTTCATCACTTGTGTGACATCAGCTGGTGCTGGCTTCTGGCCTCTGGAATGAGGGGAACCTGACCAGCACCTACCACCATTCACCTGTGGGGAGACGCCAAGTCAGGGCACGGGGCGGCAGCCTGGCCGCTGTTGTTACGCACAACCACTCTGCTCATTGGGCACCAGCCCCTCTGGAGACGTGGCCCTCGGCAGCCCTGCCAGGCAAACACCATCACGTTCTTTCCATACTCAGAGAAATTGAGAAATTCGTCTGAGGCAGGTCACGTGGACAACAGATGACCCATCAGAGACCAGAGCTTTTTGGACCCGGCTGAACCTCATCCAGCTGTGGGTGCGGAGACAGACTCCTCAGCTCCACCCTCAACCCTGCCCATGACCTTGGCTGTGAGGGCAGCTTCTCAGCACCGCTCCCCCTAGAATCCCGACCTGGGTAATGTGCTGTCTGACCCCAGCCCCAGCCAAAGGGTCCCCCAGGAGCACACACACCCCATGCACCCATGGCTGCAGCAGGCGGCTCCCTTGAGACTCTACTGGAAAGCCTGGGAGAGAAGGGGCACAGACAGCAGCCTCGGCGTAGTTTTAAATGGGCACAAAATCACCCACGTGGTTCCACGGGTGGCTTCTTCCTAGAAACCACGGCACTGTCTCACCTGGTGGTGGGCAGAAGCCGCCCAGGCTCCCAAGCTGGCACAAGGAAAGATGGGCACTGGGGAAACTGAGGAAGACGAGGGCCACAGCACACCCACGCTGCTCGGCTCTCACAGGGAAAGACAGCCCACTCACCATCCGCCCCTGCTTGGAAGCCTCGGAGGGCTCGGCAGCCCTGAGACAGGGCTGTGTCTTCCTCGCTGGTCCAGGTACAGGAGAGGGAGTCCCCGGCGTCCCTCCCTCATGACCCTTCAATGCACAGGCGGCGAGGCACTGAGGGAGGGAAGGTGCCCCGGCCAGCAAAAGAGGAAGAGGCAGGTGCAGAGGGGAAGCTCGGGCTTTGCCAGTGGTTTCCAACATCAGCCACGAGGTGTGGATTCGAAACAGACCCTCGCCCTCTGCACTCAGGCCCAGCCGCCTCTCCTCCCGTGACCTCATTCCTTCCCCTACGGCTCCGACTTGACCAGGGATGGCGCACAGAAGCTCCTGGGGGTCCTGCGGGCGCGACCTGAGGAAGCGGCCCGCGGGGTTCTGGGGCTGGAGAGGACAGGACGGCGAGGAGGCTGCCTCGGGGGGAACTGCCATGAGCAGGGAGGTTTGAGAACCCAGGGAGAGGCAGGAAAGAAGGCAGATAAGGTGGAAGAGGAGTAGGAAAGCAGAGGTTCCTGCCCACGTGGGGGTTCAAAGCACCAGGGCCTTCCTGGGGTCCAGGATATTCTAAGCATGGGGTGTACACCCTGCACCCCAAATAGGCACCAGAACACTGGGGATGGCAGGCAGCCAGGACTGTTGTGGGGCAGGTCCCGAGGGCTTTGCGGGAAAGTGGGGTGTCCCAGCCAGGGCCCACTGAGCTGTTTGGAGGAGGGGACACGGAGTGTGACGTTCCACTGGCCCCAGACCCCTGTCACATGCTGAGGGGACCTCAAGTCCACACTGCAGGCAGAGGTCACCCACTGTGCAGAAGGACCCACACAGTGAGCTGTGATATGAGGCTCCCCCGGGGCACCCAAGCAGCCCCCCAGGGCATTCCAAGGGGAAGATGGACCCCCACACGTCACCCCGGACTCCACAGAGTCATCTCCCACACCGACCCCTGTCCCCCTCAAATCCTACCCTCCTGGCCGGGGCCAGAGGCTGCCTGCAGCACACATGGTGTGGCTGTGTCTCAGGGCAGCACAGGGGTCCCCAGGGTGTCTGGAGGAGGAGACCGTCCTGTCAATCCTGTGGATGTGGAAGCTGAGTCCAGGGGGCACTAAAAGGACCAGCAGCCCAGCCCGGCCCCCCATAAGGCACACACGCAGTGCTTGGGCTCCCCTGGGACACAGTTGCACAGGGCTGTGCCCGAGGTCCTATGGGTTTTCTGCCTTAGGAGTGCCCCCACCCCAGGAGGGGGACACCGCTGTCCATATGACCTGTGAGGGTAGGTCTGAGCCCAGGATATCTGGCACCCCAGCGGCACCTGGCACCACTGGAGACACACTGAGTTTGCTACTCCACTTCCTCTGCAGCCCTCTTCTCAGCTGCCTCCCTGGACAGCCCTGGGCCACCTCAACCCAGCTGCAGGGCTGCTGGATGAGGCCTGGTCACCAAGTGCCAGCGTGGTTTGGGCTGGCGGTCGGGAAGGTGGGGCTCAAGCCTGGCTTTTCACGCACTGAGCTGGAGAGGGGCCTTCTCATCACAGGCAGGTGGGCAGGGCCCTGGGAGACCCCTGGCCGCTCGTCTGGGCCAGTGCCCCATCAAGACAAGCCATGGGACCCTGGCTCAGCATCTCCCCAGCTGGGGAGTAGGCCAGGGCAGCAGAGCCGTCCCCTTCCGCTGGCTTCATCTCACCCAGCACAGGCAATTCCCCCATGCGGCTGTGAGAAGGTCTCGGTCACGAGCACCAGGGGTTCCAGGCTGTGTGGCTCCATCCACATCAGAAAAGACCAGGAAGGAAGACCCACCTGGCACTCATGCAGACCCCTCCTTCCCACCGGGAGTCCCACAGCGACCACAGCAGGGACAAGGCCCCCGCCGGCCTGGCTACAGGGAGTCCAGGGAGCCCGGGAAGCACCCGGGGGAGCCTTGCTCATTTAAGCAGGAATGGCGCAGCCACTGACACTCCTTGCTGGGCCGGCGCTCAGGGGATGCCGGCATGTTCTGAGAAACGAGTCTGTTCACACCAATAAGCAAAACATATTCCTGGTCATCAGCATGAAAGTCACCTCCTCATCACAGCTCACCAGGGCCCAGTGGAAGTGACGGCCGTGCTTTACAGCGTCCCAGAACCGGCTGTGAACCTGCCAGGGGCTGAGAAGGGCAGCCATGTCTGCACTCCTGTGCCCAAACTGCCCTCTGACTGACCAGATCACGATGCCAAGCTAACAGCTGCCAGTCTGGCATGAACAGGCCTGAGACGGGCTGGGGCTGGGGGCTGGCATTGACCTTGGGAGCCCGTGTCTCTCCAGGGTAATGTGACTGGTACTTAACTCAAATTTACTTCTAAGTCGTTCCACTCTGACAATTCCGTGGCCGCCCAAGGGGTGCTTAGGAGCCACCGGGAGCTGTGGAGGCAGGGGGGGATGGCGGGTGCCTGCTGCCTGTGCGCCCCCGTGCTACCAGTCACCTGTCTCCTCTGTGGATCCAGGCCTGGGCGGCGAGAGTTCCCCTTTCCCTCCCCAGCTCTGCCCTGCGTGCCCTGGCCCGCCTCTTGCCCTGCACACTCAGGTGTTCGTTTCTGGGTCACCAGCAGCCACAGACCACACTGGCTGCAGCCATCACTTTCCCCAGACCAAGTTGCTGGCTGGTGTCACCGCTTCTGTTTGGCACTTCCTGAAACACAGCAGCCTGACCACAGAATCGCAGAAGCCCACACACTCGTGGCAACTTCTAAAAACTTCTCGGGGCTCAGGGAAATTTGCCAGGAACTCCTTCCTTGTCTCACCTGCTCTCCGCTCGGGTGGGTCGGGGTGCACAGGCCTGGCCCCACAGACCCCCGCACGCTCCCCCTCCTTCCCTGCGCTTTGGGGCTGGGCCAAATTGGCCATTCCTCAGCCATAGCCAGGTGGGAGTGGGCGTTTGCCCTGAGCTCTGGCAGGTTAACCTCACGCTGTCCACTCTCCCTCCCTGCCCTGCTTTCATCTCTTTCCTAGGGCCCGCCTTTCTACCTTACCACCACCACAGCACGCAGCCTCCGAGAACTCATGTGAACCCCACAATCTAAGGGGCCCACGGGCACTGCGACCTCAGCCTGCACAACCAGACACACAGTGGAGACACTGGTGGTCCCAGGGCGCTCAGAGGCAGAAAGCACATGACCTGTGGCATTGAGGCTCTCGTTCCCCACTTGATTCCAGGGCCCCCAAAGTCTAGAGAAACAATCAATTGATTCTGGAAGGGGACTCTTCATGGGCAGATGGTTTCTGACCAAGCCCCAGCCACATCCCAGTCTGACCGTGTTGCAGCCTGGCTGTACAGAAATGTGGAGGGCAGACTGTCCTGGTGCTTCCAAACATCCCAGCCCTGGACAGTACCCAGGCTCAGCCTCCAGCATGGAGCTAGCCTGGGCTCTGCTCTGACATTGGTCTAGCCTGGGCTTTGCCTCTGAAATAGGGGTAGCCTGAGGTCTCCTGACATCAGCCAGCCTGGGCCCTTCAAGAGATCTGGGTGAGGAAAACAGTATTAAGGGGTGAGAACTCTTTTCACCACTTCTCACTTCTCAGCCGGGTCAGGAGAAGAGGTCTGCTCAGGGAAGTTGCTGCTGAGGGCGGTCAACCAGGGTTGGCTCCATGTTCCTGGCTTTACAGGCGTTAGACAGTGATTCTAGAGGTGGGACGCCACCTCCATCTCTGCAGCAGGGAGCACTTGGCCCAAGGGGCCCCAGGGGTCCGAGGTAGCAGCCCTGCCTGCCTCTCACTTCTGTCTATGTCAAAGTCGTGGAAAGGGGCCGCAGCTGCAAGTTTTCCCCTCTGCCCCTGGGTCTAAGATGTTGCCTTGAGATTTCATGTCCTCCCTGAGACAGCCCCTTACCCCAGCCCCAGCCCAGGTTGCCACCCTGGAGCTGCCGGGAGACCCCAAAGTGCATCAGCCCCCAGCTCGTGGGTCAGAGCCCAGACCAGGGGTGCCCAGGCAGAGGGAGGAGGCTCCCTGCACCAGGCGTCCATCCAGCACGCGGTTGTGCAGACCCCTCCACAGAGCCCTGAGGACGCCCGGCCGGCCTGAGGGGGATGTAGCGTGTGCCTCCCACTCACTTCCCACTTGCTGATCAGAAATGGTGAGTGCTGGATGTTTTCTAACTAAACAGTACATTTTGCCAAGGAAATAAAAAGACAGCTCCCAGCATGTCCATGGTCACGATGCCCCGATCCTGAGACCTGCTCCATTCATGGACCCAAGTGCTGGTGGCACTCGGTGCCTGCAGGGTATGGGCACGTGTGAGAAAGGTGCCTGCAGGGTATGGGCACGTGTGAGGATGAGCAGTGCGGCAGGACCGGGTGCCTTTGCCCCTGGTGGCTGGTACCCTTAGGAGCACACAGTAGCCTCTGCCTCAGGGCTCACGAACAGCAGCCCTCGTGCCTGGCACCTCCCTGCAAGACTGCCTCTCTGAGCCCCTGGGGTTGGGCCCTGCTGCAGGGCCATACCACGTCTCCCACCACCTGGGGCCCCGGGCACAGTCACGGTGTTCTCTGAGCCTGGCGTCCACGTCTACAAGCAGGTGATACCAGCACCATGCAGCAGTGCCATGACACGGGGGTCCAGGGAGCGTCCTGCATGGTCCACCCTTATCCCCGGCTGGCTCCATCTTATCCTCTACACCGGGACCTGCGTCCCCTCCCCATGAAGCCGTCCTGGGGCTCACGCGTCCCTCCCAAACCCAGCATCTCTCACGGTCCCACTGATTTTCCAGGCAGGTTCTACAATGTGAATTATCTCGCATCTGACCACCTGCCAATCATCCATCACCCCCATTAGAGGGAGGCCCTCTGGGGACAGGCCCTTTCTCTCCAGGCTGGGTCCCCACTGGGCCTTGGGGCTCACAGAGTCGGGGTGAGTGGGGGCCCCTCCATCAGCCTGAGTCCACTTGGAGCAGCCGGCTCCACCCCGAGCTCGCGGCCCCTATGTCTATGGAGGGACAGCTCCGTCCCTCCCCCCAGGGCTGTGGGGTGATCATGGAAGGAGCTCAGCACAGCTGCTGGTGGAGTGGGTGCTCAGCGAAGGCAGCTGCGGCCCTGCC
Source organism: Chlorocebus sabaeus (assembly GCF_047675955.1). Classification (NCBI taxonomy): domain Eukaryota; kingdom Metazoa; phylum Chordata; class Mammalia; order Primates; family Cercopithecidae; genus Chlorocebus; species Chlorocebus sabaeus. The sequence continues at coordinate 133,757,971 of NC_132923.1, forward strand.
TGGCAGAGGTGCCCTCCGCAGCAGGGACCCCAGCCTCCCTCAGACTCTCCCACAGTAATGAGGGATACAGGGAGAAGTATGGCACAGGGGGCAGGCGGGGAGAGGAGCTGGCATGAGGAGTGGATTTGACCCAACCCTGGCCCTTCTCACCAACTCCCCCTGGATCTGAGTCCTGCTGAAAAGCTGAGCATTGCCAGCCTAGGCATTGCCAGGAAGATAGGCCTTGGAAGATGAAGAAGTTGTCATCTCCGTGTGGGCCTGGCTGCACCTGCCTGAGTGAAGTCCAGTGCTGGTCATGTCCCAGGTGACCTCCACTCCCAACCAGCCTCTCCCTGGGCCTCAGTTTCCCCATCCAGACGCCCTGGGTTTCAGAGAGCCTGTCTGGCTTGGCCAGGTCACGTCTGATGGAAGTGCTCTGTGCGGTTTAAGCTGCTATTGGTCAGTGGCTCCTTGGGACTGGATTTGGTCTCCCTGTTAGCAGTCATTCCTGTCTTTCCCCTCGTGTCTCCTCATGGCGCCTTGGCATTTAGAGAAGAAGCCCCGTCCAGAGCCAGAGCTTGGGGTTGCAGGGAGAGTCGGCAGGTGAGGTCTCCGGGCAGACTTGTGGGGAGAAATGTGACTTTCCTGAGGCAGACCCAGGAGCCCCGGGAGCTGTCTGCTTCTCGTTCGTGGCTCCCCATAGATCACACGCAAGGACACCCAGGCCTGTGCGCCTCTGAAGCAGGTCCTGGAGATTCTGCTTTCGGCTCAGAGCCTAAGGGTTCTGTCTCCCGCCCGGCAGGAGTGTCAGCTGCTGCTTCTGGGAACCTAAATTAGATGGCCAGTATGGCCTTCAGGGGCCGGTGCCCAGGCAAAGACCCGGCCCCTTTCAATCTGGGCTCAGGCAATGGTGCAGCCAAGTTCAAAGTCAGAGGCTTTGGGGTTCTGACGTGACCTGTTGGTGTCAGACTGGGGAGTATCCAGGCTGTGTGTCCAAGTCTGCCCAGGGACAGAGTCAGGTGAGAAGCCCTTGGGCGTGGGCGTGCAATCTACCTCTTCGTGGGGACCTGCACCTGGAGAGAGCACAAGAAGCCCGGCCTTTGCCTCCATTTGGGTGAAAACAGCCACTGGCTACCTGAGGAATGTCCACGTTTCGTGGGAGCCAGGTGCCCGGCCTGTGTGCACAGGCTCAGAGGAGCTCCACCAGGCCTGCCCAACGGCGGCCACCAATCCCCACCCAGCCTCGGGGGCATGTGGTGCTTCTCACTGGGCCAGCTCCGGTGTCTGAGTCTCCCAGCTGGACTCCCTCGGAAGTGGATGGCAGCGCCTCGGGAAAGCAGCAGTCACAGCCCTCAGTGTCAAGCCCCGTCTGCTGGGCAGTCCCGGGCCAGGTCTGGACGCTCCATGTCCTGTGGGGGACCAGCTCCGCGGTAGCGTTCAGGGCACATCTGGGCACCAGGGAGCTTGCTGGCATTCTCTTCTCCAGTCCCCATGTCACGAATGAGCACACAGGGCCATCCTGGCTGCGGGGTTTGTTTGCCTTTGAATGGCAGTTTACTTTGCGGGGAGGTTATATCTTATTTGTCAGGTGAAGCCATGAGCAAGTACGTGGCTGGAATAGAGCTTCTTGGAACTTTGGGAGATGCAGAGTAGGGGCCACCCATAAAAAGCCATGGAAGTGCAGCAGGAATGAATGAATGAATGAGTGGATTTTAGACGCTGGGACACAGTGGTTCCAAGGAGCTTTCTCTGTAGCTAGCGTCGGTCAGCCGGAGGAAGTTGGAGCGAGTCACCAGCTTGGTGTTCCTATTTCCAGGAAATCAAATGGAACATCCCTGGTGGGGGTGGGAGACCCGGCCTCGGGACAAATATCCTGGATCAGGCTCAGCCCGGAGGAGACGCAATGACCAGGGGAATTCGACAACGCCAGACCGGAGGCTCCCTGCACTTCCTCGGCAGTGGCCACTGTCCCAGAGCCATCCACGCGGGGAGCCCCTCGCCAGCAGGTGCATTTCTGTTTAAATTAGGAAACGCTGTTGTAGAAAGGCCAGAATGAACAGTCTTGGTTTTCTGGCCTGGACATGCTTGGCGGGGGTTTTATTTTCCCCACATGGGAAGGCTGACGGCTACTGTGCTCTGAGAAGTTTCCACCCGCTTCTGCCTCCTGAGAACCAGCTCGCACTGCCTCCCTCAGCTCCGAGTTCCCAGACCACAGAGGGTGCAGCCAGGTGGAAGCAGCTACGGTCCTACGGTGCACGTAGCCACAGCCCTGGTGTGGGTGGGTCCCAGGGGTCCCCATACCCCTCAGAATCAAGGTTCCGCCTGGGCTACCAGCTGTCCCCATTGTGCAGGGGTTGAGTGCAAGGAGTTTCGGGGTCCACACCCTTTCTCCAGGCAGGGGCCGGGGCTGGTGCAGACACAACCTCCATCCAAACATCGAGTGGGAGGGGCCCAGGCCTGCAAACACCCTCACCGCTGAGGACAGGTGGGGTGACAAGGGACCAGGTACCAGGCAGCTCTCAGAATCCCTGCATCTCGGACTGACACGATGGCTCACGCCTGTAATCCCAGCACTTTGGCAGGCCGAGGCAGGGGATCACCCGAGATCAGGCGTTCAAGACCAGCCTGGCCAACACGGTGAAACCCCATCTCTACTAAAAATACAAAAATTAGCCGGGCGTGGTGGCGCGCACCTGTAATCCCAGCCTCTCAGGAGACTGAAGTAGGAGAATCGCTTGAACCCAGGAGGCAGAGGTTGCAGTGAGCCGAGATCACGCCATTGCACTCCAGCCTGGGTGACACAGCAAGACCCCGTCTCCAAAAAATAAATAAATAAATAAAATAATAATAAAAGAATCCCTGCATCTCCCAGCACATGTGTGGAGAGGGGTCCTTGTGAAGTGGGCCTGGGTCTAAACTAGAAACTGGTCTCACTCCAATCAGGGAAAGGCAGGAGATAGGAGGGGTTGGGAAGGTCCAGTCACAGCCTCACAGCCCTCGTGAGTGGCCCAGGGCTTGGGAACCTGGGAACCAGCGTGCAGGTGTCACTGAGCAGATCCTCCACCTCTTCCAGACAAAAACATCCCCTGGTCCGTCCTTATCCAGAGGAAGGGTCGGGTTGGGGCCAGAACATGGAGAAAGTTCTGGAAATGTGTCTCATTCCTCTCCACCCAGCGCAGCCAAGGGTCCAGCTTTAAGTTTATTCAAACACATAAGAGCACTCTATGGGAAAGCCTGCTGGGGGGGAGGGGTTGTTACTGGTTTCTGCATTGTTCTCAGTGACTTGAGCCCCCAGCTCTCTGGTTGAATACAACAGAAAGGAAAGGTGGGTTTTTTGTTTGTTTGTTTGTTTGTTTATTGCTTTCTAGACTGTGCCCAGTGACTTCGGCCCCCAGCTCCCTGATTGAATGTAACTGCAACTCCAGAGTCCTGCCCACGTCCTCGGCGAGGAGATTTCTCAACCAAACAAAACTCCTGTGTGTGCAAGCTGCACTGGCAGCAGTGGCGGAGGTCAGGCAACGGAGCAGCACAGGGAGAACGTAGAAAATAGACAATCCTGTTGGAAGTTTAGGCCTCATAAATCTCCACCGGGCTGCTGGCTGACTTTAGAAGGTGAGAGAAACAGCAGTGAAATAAGGAGGGCAAGAAGGCAGCGGCACCAGGGCCAAAGAGCAGGGGTGTCTCAGGGGACGGAGGGAAACAGCTCACTGAGAAATGTAGTGTAATCTTTGCTCAACCACAAACAGGAGGCCAGACCCCAGAGCACAAACAGAAATGCGCCTCCCTGGAAAACCGATTTGTCAATAACCAGAGACTCGTCGTCCAAAGGCATCTCAAGGTGGTTAAAAAAAGAGGAGTAAAAATGGAAACGATAGGGTACTGGCAGAGACACTCAAGATGGGATTTTTGAAAAGAGTGATTTCAGCCATCACGAGGGCCACTGGCCATCCCTGGATTGATCAACTGGACACGGCATTCCTTGGTCATGTCCAAGGAAACAGGGTGCATTGGGCATTTTTGACTAAGAATGCATCTGCAGATAAAGAAATCAAAGTTGGTTTCAATCTCCTCCTATGATCTAAAAACTACCCCCAACAGACCCAGAAAATGTGAATTTCCTCTTTTAGGGCTGGGCAGCCCACCACAGGCAAGGAAGGACCCTAACCTAACCTGACCTCAAGGCAGGAGCAACTTCCTGCCAGCCGATCCAGAGGGGGATGTCCAGGACTGCTGCCCACCTGCTCTCACGTTCCTTGGCTCTGGGGTGCACTGGGTGCTAAGATCACAGGGTCACTTGCTGCTGTAGAAGGGATGTGAAGGTGGGAGGCCCTGGCTGGCTCACAGGTGGGGCTGGTCTCAGGTGGGGCTGGTCACAGGTGGCGCTGGTCTCAGGTGGGGCTGGTCTCAGGTGGGGCTGGTCACAGGTGGCGCTGGTCACAGGTGGGGCTGGTCTCAGGTGGGGCTGGTCACAGGTGGGGCTGGTCTCAGGTGGGGCTGGTCACAGGTGGCGCTGGTCTCAGGTGGGGCTGGTGTCAGGTGGGGCTGGTCACAGGTGGGGCTGGTCTCAGGTGGGGCTGGTCTCAGGTGGCGCTCGTCTCAGGTGGGGCTGGTCTCAGGTGGGGCTGGTCTCAGGCGGGGCTGGTCTCAGGTGGCGCTCGTCTCAGGTGGGGCTGGTCTCAGGTGGGGCTGGTCACAGGTGGGGCTGGTCTCAGGTGGGGCTGGTCTCAGGCGGCGCTCGTCTCAGGTGGGGCTGGTCTCAGGTGGGGCTGGTCTCAGGTGGGGCTGGTCTCAGGTGGCGCTCGTCTCAGGTGGGGCTGGTCTCAGGTGGGGCTGGTCTCAGGTGGGGCTGGTCTCAGGCGGCGCTGGTCTCAGGCGGGGCTGGTCTCAGGCGGGGCTGGTCTCAGGCGGGGCTGGTCACAGGTGGGGCTGGTCTCAGGTGGGGCTGGTCTCAGGTGGGGCTGGTCACAGGTGGCGCTGGTCTCAGGTGGGGCTGGTGTCAGGTGGGGCTGGTCACAGGTGGGGCTGGTCTCAGGTGGGGCTGGTCTCAGGTGGCGCTCGTCTCAGGTGGGGCTGGTCTCAGGTGGGGCTGGTCTCAGGCGGGGCTGGTCTCAGGTGGCGCTCGTCTCAGGTGGGGCTGGTCTCAGGCAGGGCTGGTCTCAGGTGGCGCTGACAAGCACATGGTGGGGCTTCCTCTTCTGAAAGCATCCTCACGTTAACCCTTCACCTCCAAAGGAACAGGCGCTCCCAAGACGGTCTCCGGCAGCACCTGCAGAGTTTCCATATGAACTACGAGCATGTCGGTGTTGGCCTGAGAACTTTGGTCACTTGGACTTCAGCCTTTCTCTTTCCTTTCTTTCTTTTTCACTCTTTCTTTTCTTTTTCTAACTTTCATTGGAGGTGAGTGATACCATGTTTAGATTGCGGAATTCCATCGCTTAATTGCTTCACTACTGGAAATTTCAGGAGACTTCTCATTTTTCACTGAAATCTCCAGGCGCGAGCGCATTTCTGCAGATCTTTTGCCTAATTAACGGCATGCTCCATAAAAAAAATAAAGACATGAAGACGGCAAGCCCCGGCAGACGACGCCAAGAACCACTCGTTAGCTCCGAAAGGAAGCAGCGGAGTAACTTGGGAAAATCTCCACCCAAAAACTCTCCGGGGGAGGACGTCAGTGGCCGGGCCTGGGTCTGGCCACTGCAGCTGAGGGAGAGGAGCCCTGGTCTCCCTTCCCAGCCCTTCTGCTTCCAGACAGGACCAGGAGACATCCCGATGAAAAGGCAGCCCGGCAGGAGGAGGCCGGGAGCAGAGGGAGGACCCTGCACCCAACCCTCGGGCGTTTTCCAGCACAGGCTCTGAGGGTGGGCATGCGGGCAGCGCCCGTGGCAGCTTTCCTGACCAAGAAACTCAGAGCCCATCCCTGCATCACTTGATGGGGGCAGAGAACCTTGGCCTGCAACAGAAACTGCAGGCCGAGAGGACACTGAGCCTGGGGGTCAGAGCAGGCACGCCCAGGGCAGAGCCAGGCCCAGCCACCCTGGCTGTCATAGCCAGGCAAGCGCCTTATGGCTTTTAAGGCCTCATGCACTCACGAGTTCACCCTAAGCAACCTCAGGTTCCCCATCTGTCCTGCCCTAAGAAGAGGGATCTGGAGTGTATAGACAAACTGGGGCCTTACAGGAGACCAGCATCCAGCCGCCCCAGGCCATGGTGACCTTCAACAGAGATCTGTGTGCCTGCAGCTGTGTACGCATTCTGAGACTGACTTAGGCCAAAGGAAGGTGCCTGGCCTATGGCCCAGACCCTGTCCCTCCCCTCTGTCAATGTGAACCCACATGAGAGGGGCACCAACTCTCAGGGCTGGGCACCCTGCTGGACCCCAAGCAGCTCTGGGGAGACAAGACCTGAGTGGGGCTCCCACAGCTGTGCCCAGCTGGGGCCCTGCAGGCCTGGTGGGAGGCAGTCCTGGCCGAGGGCTGCCTGCTGCCTGCTGGCCCTGTGTCCCAGAAGGTCAACTCAGGTCGCAGGAAGAGACCTGGCACGGCCACCCTGAGTGCAGCCCTTCCGTGGCCTCCAGGAGGACACACACATGGGCAGGATGCTGGGGGTCCTCAAGGGACCACCCGTTCTTTATGACACCACAGCCCCACAAGGATGGATCACCCCACTCAGCAGATGGGCACACTGGGCTCAGAGAGGCCCGGGAGGAGCCAGGGTCACTCAACTTTTGAAGAGTGGGTGCCAGGATTCAATCTAAGTTGGCCTGAGCCAAAGCCTGACCCGTCCACTACCAGCCAGACCAAGAGGGCAGACGCCACCAGAATGGGGAGCCCTGGGGGGGCCCTGCTGCCCAGGGTCAGGTCCCAGCAGTTTGCAGCTTGTTCAGTGAGGGAACTCGGAGCCTCTATAGTCCCCAGGTCCTGCCGAGTATCGAGCCGCACCTTGGTTCTTGGCTGTGGGATGATCCTAGCCCAGCAAGGCGAAGGCCCCCATAGCCATCGCTCTAGGAGACTCTGAGACCCTCCCAGCACACACCCAGGCTTCATAGGCCTTGGCCAGGCAGGTCTTCCCGAGGCTGCGCTGCCCCTGCCCATGGTGGTGTCCAGATTCCACCTGCACAAACGTTCTAGGTCAGGGTAGGTCCTGGGCACCAGCCTGGGGCAGTGGGAAGTACCCATTCTCTGCCCAGGCTGCCCACTGACCCAGATGGGTACGACTGGGGACCAAGGGGTGCAGGAAAGGGGCTGAATGCTGGGCAGAAACCATCCCAGCTGCTGGAAACAAACCCCAAGCACCCACCTGCCTGCAACACCTGCCGCAGGGTGTGCAGCTGAGCTCCGCTCCTGGCAGCTGCCCTGGACCCACAGGCGGCCCAGCTCCAGCCCCAGGCGGGCACCTGGGAGCTACTGGCCCAAAGAATCCCTTCCCTGGCCTCCCCCCAACAGCCTACAGGGCTCAGCATTTGTGATCCAAGGGTGACACCCGAGAACAGTGAGGCTGGGAGGGAAGATGCTGCCTGGGCCTCTCTGGATGTTTTTCTGCCCCACTTTGTTTTTTGAAGCGGGTGGGAGCCTTAGGTATAAGCATTGGCAGATGTGACCTCGACTCAAATTCTCAAGGACAAGTGCAGAATGGACGGTGCCTCCCTGGCTCAAATGTCTGGGGACAGCAGCCTCCACTCTGGGGCTGCACCTCGAATTTCGGCGACAGAGCAATTGCAGCAAGCAGCCGCTTTATCGGGGGCCCATGTGAGCTCGATATTGCTGTGGCCCCTCGGCCCCAGCATTCCATGCCTCCCAGGGGGGCAGATAATCCCACAAAGGGCCTCGTGCCAGAACAAGGACTGTAGAGAGGCTCTCTATGGCCGCCGAGTGCTTTCGGCCCCGTCAGCACTGTGTTTCCTGGAATCTTCTTACTGGGCCCCACGCTTCAGATCGAATGTCCCTTTGAAAGGGCCAGAGGCGGCCCCTGTGCCCTGCCTCTGGGTCTGCCTGACACCAGATCCAGGGGGCTCGAGCCTGACCTGCCCCACCCGAGGGGAACAGGCCCCCAGATGCCCCAGGGCCCGCCAAGACCTCAGTCCCAGGCAAGGAGAGGAGTGAAAGGCCTGCATTCTGGCCCAGCAGACACCAAGGCCCTTTCTCCTCCAGGGAGCCTGTGGCGCTGGGATTCGGTCGTCCCAAGCCATCTCTCCTCTCCCTCCCTACACAAGTTTGTGGGGCTGCCAAGACCCAGGGACATCTCTCCAAACAAGTCCTGTTCTCTTCTCTCGCGAACAGGGTCTCCCGATCTGATCTCTGCATAAGTCTCCACAGTAAAACCAGTCGAGCTCATGGAGTCAACCACGTGTCATCCACGTGCTCTGTGTCATCCACGTGCTGCACGTATGTGTGCTTGCATGTGTGTGCATGTGTGGGCACGATGCGCTGATTACCGTGAAGCCCCCGTCTCCTGCAGTTCTCTGGGCAAGTCCAAAGGGTGTCCCCTCAGTGACATCACAGACACAATCTTAGCAGTCGGAACGTCAGGTGGATAATGGCAGGGTGGGGAGGAACAGCTCTTCCCCTCTCAGCTGTGGCAACTGCCACTCTGATAAACAGTACCCCCAACCCCCCGGAACAAAACTAACAGGAAACCCCTGAGAGCAGGATCCAGCTCAAAAGCCCCTCCCCACCCAGCACGGAGCTGACGCCCACCTCCCCGCCTGAGCAGGCGCTGTGTGTGCTGACCTGAGGGTACCCCTCAGCAGCAGGCTGGTGACATTCCTTGGTTCTCCTCTTCAAGGAAACAGTAAAGAAGCCCAGGCTGTGAGTGAAACTCCCAATCCTAGAACGGTGTCTCCCCGGGCCATAAACACAGCACAGCTTCCAGGTCAGCCCCTGGACGATCTGCCCACCTGGCACACAGCAGGCCCTGCCAGCACCAGGCCCAGCCCAGAAGGCCGCACTGCCTTGAAATGAGCGTGCCACCCACTCCAGGACAGGGTCATGATGGGGAGGGATGAGCTGTTCCAGGGGCCCAGCCGCCAGGTTGCTGCTCCGTGGGGCGTAGCCAGAAGGCCCGACCCGTGCGTCTCCTAGCCATCGGCACCCCGCTCATCCAATGGTCTCGGACGAGATGTTTAATCTGGAGGCCGCATCCAGAGGAGCCTGCCCAGCTCTGCTGTCACACACACAAGCCTGTCTTTGGCCAGTGAAAGTTCCAGAAACCCCAAAATAGCTCCTGACTGCCTGGATCCTAAGGACAATAATAGCAATAATCACAGCCACAGGCGAGCATTCCGAGTGCACTGTCCCGGCAGGGGGGCTTGGTCTCCAGTGTCCCCACCTCTTCCTCTGTGTTTCATCTGCCCCGTCCAGAAGCGTCAAGAGGGCCGAGCATCCTGCCCTAGATGGGGGAAAGAGAAGGCAGCGGCCACAGCCCCAGGGACCACAGGCACTCACTCCCACGCAGCACCCAGGCACCGGCCCCATTGCTCTCCACTCTCACCCTTCCCCCAGGCCCCCTCGCTGGACTCCGCACAAAGTGGGCAAAGGCCAGTGCTCCAGCTCGGCCCTGGGGCAGCTGAGATGAAACACACCCCTACATCTCCTTGCTGCAGCCAGAGAGTGCCTCCAGCTCCCCAGGTTCAGCTCCAGGTCCTGGGGGAGGGGGTTGCTGGGCATTGGCCCCCGACCCTGGCTCTGTCCTGACCCAGCCGAGGCATGGATGTCAGCGAGGGAGTCTAGGAGTGACCCTCGGAGCTCTGGCTGGGGCTAAGGAGGTTTCCCCGGAACCCCGTCTCTGAAAACTGAACCCCACTCAGCCCAGCTCAGGGCTTCCTTGGGAATGGTCCCCAGACCCTGGAGGGCGAGGTCCCTCACCCTGGGTTTCCTACGAGTGGCCACTCTCCTGTCCCCATCCTGTGGCCACAGCAGGGGACAATGGTCCAATTGCAGGTAGGCCATGACCCCTCTGACACTGGCCAGGCAGGCCCCAAGGCGCCCTCCTGGACCCACAGGGCCTCCTGCCTGCTCCTGCAGAACCCAAGGAACAGAAAACTTCCCCTCAAGGAAGAGCACACAGGGCCAGAGTGCACAGGACCTGACCACAGAGGGCCTGGCCGCGGAGGCTTCCCATCTTCCTGGTCACACCAGAGCCCCTGGGCCAGCCTCCTGCCCATCAAGTTCCTGTGGTTGGGTCCAAGGTCATCAAACGTGGTGGAGCCTCGGTTAGTTTGGGAAGTGAAAGCCAGGCGCCGTCTCTGAGGCTGGAGGCTGGCGGCGCTCAACTTTGAGGCATCAAGGGAATTTCAGAAGCCTCCACACGTCAGGGTTGCAGGGCTTAGGGCAGTGCTCACGGGGGCTTCACAGCTACCTTGGGGCACCGTGGCTTCATCTGCCCATCCTGTTGCTGGCGCTGAAGGCCTCTGCCTCTGGGTCTGTCAGGGGAGCAGGGCTGGCAGGGTCTTGCTTTTGCAAAGCTGGTGTTTAGCCAGGGCAGCGAGGAGGTGGTCTCCCTGGCCCCCGACACGGGCCTTCCATGGGGGTCTCCCATGTGCTCTGTGGCCAGGCTCTACCCGCTCTCTAGTGACCGACACCCGGGGAGTGGGAAGCAGCTGTATGGCCAGGAGGTCCAGCAGAGAGAGAACTGGGGACTGTCAGAAAATGCAAGACGGCACTCTCCCCACCTCAGCCCTGCTCCTCACACAGCCACGCTCGGTCTGGTGGGAAAAGGAGGAGTCTCTCCAGGGGCCGGCGGGGCCAGGCTGCAGGAATGGGCCTCTCATGCCCACTGTGGCCACCAGCCCCTCGTTCCCTTTGAACGAGGGTCACCTGTCAGGAGCGGACGCAACCTAAAACGCTCTGGACAGAGCACAGAATGACCCCTTATCAGCCGCCAGCACAGGGGACTCAGAGTGCAGCTGCAAGGGGCCTCGAACCCAAGTCCCGCCGCCATAATTAGCAGATGAGATTCAATAACAAACAGCAGCTTTTAGCGGCTTTATCTAACCTCGGGAAGGTAAGACTAACACCTCCGACGGAGGGAAAGTTAAGACTCCGGAGCCTCTGCCCTGCGGTTCCGATTCCCAGCCGTGAAACCAGAGAGCCCCTCGTGGCCATGCTATCTGCCCCCCGATTCTCTGAGCTCCCTTACTCTCTGCTTTTTTTTTTTTTAGGCCTTTTGTTCATGAGGACACTCGGTGGAATGTGCACCCCCCCACCCCGGCCACCCCCTCCACGCACACACACTCTCAGGCACACACACTCTCCAGGAAGCACTGGGTGCTCGGGCCCGGATTCCGCTGCTCATGCAGGCTCACAGTCAGAGACGCCGAGTCTCCGGGGCTCTGAGATATTAACAATCTGCCATCATCCCAGATTCGCTTGCGGCTGCTCAGATTTCCCTGGCCCGGAAGAAGCCGCCCAACATGTTCCTCAGAACAGAAATCCAGGAGCAGTTGCCCGGTCCAAGGGGAGAGCAAGCTGGCCTTGCTCAAGTTTGCTATTTCTCAGGCTGCAGGCTTAGGGGCCCGGGCCTCCCGTTTTTGCAAAATGGATTGTCAGCCGAGTTGATGAAACAAAATTTGGGGTTTCAGAGGACACCACTCAGCATATCTTAGTAGATCTTATTTTTAAAGTCATGTCCAATCACTTCCAGGGAAAAATTGATCTGTCTCTGATAGCTTTTCTTCCTGCTAATGTGATAAATAAATAATTAGCCACATTGTCGGGCTGTTTCATTAAAGAAAAGGATGGCTCGATGGGCCGGGGTAGAGAAACCGATCGGAAAGCACGGGTCGGCTGTAAATCCCCGGTGCTTCGTGGCACCATTTGTATTCTGTCAGTCACTCGCTGTACGCTCAGCCTGGGCTGGGAACTGAATACCCCATTCAGAGAGGCACTCGCACGGCGTGTTATTGCAATTTAATATTTTCACACACAGACACATCATTATCTGGGAACCTGACACTGGCAGCATAATTCTGTAATTTTTCAAGAGGGCCTAATTTTTCTAAATGCAAGCACCAGGGCCCGGGATTATCTAAACAGCCTCGTTTCCTCTTTGTTTCTTCTCAGGGGTTACAGCGTGCGGAAAAGTGCTCCAGATCGCTGCTGCCTCTCCACCTTTGAACTTTTCTGGTCTCTTCTCCCACAGTGACCAGCTGCAGAACAGCTTTGGGCCGGGTGTGCACGAGCTACTGAGGCAACCAACTCTGGCGCCGTAGAGGGCTAAGGACCGAGGTGCAGCCGAGGCAAGTGGCTCTTTCAAGGTGCAAGAGGGCAGAGAGCCGTGCGATGTCGCTGATCAACAGAAACAGAGTAGCTTGGCGGGCTCTCTCGGGCCGACCTCAGAAGCACACTTGCCTGCAGGTGTGCGTGTTGTGGACAGACACAGAGCACACACACGTCCGCATACTCCCTGGAGATAATCTCAACATGCCAGCCAGAAGAAGGGGTATGTGAGGGGCCACTTCTCCCTGAAGCAGTGTCAGCTCTGGCCAAGAAAACGCCCTCTGGTTTTCAAGTAGTTCAGAAATGCATCGGCTTTTCCAGGAATAAGAGCCTGCGGGTCACCCGCAAGGAAGGCCAGAAATCTCCCAGGGAGCCAGCTCCTGTGGCACGTCCCTTGGGCCAGGCCGCTCCATGCGGCTAAAGCAGCAGTATTTTCACCAAGTCAATAGATACTCTCTGCGTTACAGGCTTCCCTCCAAAAGGGATCCAGGGACCTTGGGGCAATCCCCCTGACAGCGAAGGAGCCCTGTGCACACACAGGGACTGGGCCAGCAGGGCAGCACGCGGGAGAAGGATGACAGCAGACCCTCTGATGTGGGGCTGGAAGGGGCTGGAAGGGGCTCTCAGGCCAGCACTGCCGAGAGATGCTGACATAGCCAAGACCTCTCCTCCCTATCACGGCCTTCACTCGGGAGCATAGTCTGAGGACAAACAGGCCCGGGCAGCGGCGGAGATTCCGGGACGCGGCTCCACCAGGGAGGCGGTGGGCAGCAGGGGGTAAAATGAGGATTAATGCCCAGAGCCGTCAGAGACAGTCACGCCGACTTCCTGTTTGCCCAGGGACCACCGCGGCCACCCTGTGGTCACCATTTGGGCTCCTCCGGTGAGAGTCACTTTTGGTCTTTGTTTAAATGTTTTATGGACTGATGTGACCAGCCTCTCTGACGAGGCTGTTACAGCCCGTTGGGCAGAGAGAAATGTCTGGGCATTTTTCAACACGTTCCCCTTTCCCTGGGAGACCCAGCTACAGGAGCCATGGCGGAGAGTCTATTATGGAAATCCATAGCTGCCGTACTATCGGCCGCCGGGTCTAGATCAGATACAGGATTCAACCATGTCACGGGCAAGAGCTCCCGGTCACATTAGAGCCCATTCCTCACGCATGCACCTCATCATTTCCTCCCTCCGCTACAACCTTGGCGGCGTCCTGCCTGCCACAGGTACCAGAGAAACGAATTTCACTTGAACTACCGAATTACAGAGGGAGAGACAGAGGCTCACGGCAGCAAAGAAAATTACATAACCCTCCTCTCTGGCAGCCTCCCTCCCTCTCTTCTGGGCCTTTCAAATGTGAAACAGGACTGGGAACAGGCATCACCGCGCCACTGCAGAGAGGAGGCCCTGAGCCTCGTGTCTCCAGCGGCAGGGATTGGGGTGAGCTGTTGGTCGGATTCTGGCTTTCCTGCCATCTTAGAACACCATGGTCCGGACCCCCAGGCGAGGGACCACTCACTCCCCAGTGAGGACACAGAGCCTGCTGTGGAGCTGCTGAGCCCCTGACTTGCCACAGCGGGAGGCAGCCTGTACCACCCAGAGCTCGGGGACCCTGTCTCCCTCCAGGTGGGCCCCGAGCATGCATCCTGCAGCTGGAGAGGTCCTCTGCCCCCTGACATGCAGGTCTCAGAGCCCGGCGCACAGGAATCCCACCACACTATGCTTGGCACCGGGAAAGATGAGCGGACGGATGGGAATGGAACTCACAGAAGCCCCCAGCCCCCTGCAAGAATTAGGAGGCCTCTGATAAGAAAAAAGTGGCACGTGCCAACAGCTGTTTCCACCCCAGGACAGAGGCAAGGACGGAGGAGACCCAGGGAGGCCGACTGTGGGGAGGTGGCGGGGACGGGGGAGGCACCCACTGCATGTGGCAGGGGCCAGAACAGGTTCCGGCACCTGCGCCTCCTAGTTTGAAATGAGCAGCTAATAATCATTGCATGTTTTATTTCAGGGCTGAGCTCTAAGGCAGGAGTTAGAACGGTTCTTCTGCTGCAACCTAGGGAAGACCCCCGTGTGGTTTGGCTTTATGATGTGGTCCGGGCCCCGCCTACAGCGATGCCGCAGTACTGGTGGTCCACGTACCAGGCCTGGCCTGTGAGCACCTGCAGCCTGCACACCCACCCCACACAACACACACAGAGACTGGGGCTGAGGACTGACCAGTCAGCTTCCCAAACAGACC